>NC_090929.1:1583643775-1583952165 GCF_040938575.1 Ambystoma mexicanum | reverse complement strand
CCCTCACTGATGGGGGTTGGGGGTGCTGGGGGGACCTGAGTCAGGCCCTGCTGGCAGGTGACCCTCACTGATGGGGTGTGGGGGTGCTGGGGGACATGAGTCGGGGCCTGCTGGCAGGTGCCCGTCAATGCTGGGTGGGTGGGGGTGCAAGGGGGACATGAGTTGGTGATCACTAGTGCAAGGTGACATGTGGGCTGGCTGGGGGACATGCCCATGGTGGATGGGCTGTCTGCAGGACATGACCAGGGGTGCAGGGTAGTCCCCTGTGGTGTGGGCTGCCTGCAGGGGCCGTGGAGGGGGTAGAGGGCACACCTGGGAGGACCCACACTGCCAATTCACATGTGAAACTTCCCGTGCACCCCAGTAATACACGTACCCTGCTCGCACAGGGACAATCGCGTGTGAAACTTCCCGCGCACCCTAGTAATACACGTACCCCACTCGCACAGGGCCAATCGCGTGTGAAACTTCCTGCGCACCCCAGTAATACACGTACCCCGCTCGCACAGGGACAATCGCATGTGAAACTTCCCGCGCACCCCAGTAATACACGTACCCCGCTCGCACAGGGACAATCGCGTGTGAAACTTGCTGCGCTCCCCCTAAATCCACGTACCCCACTTGCACAGGGCCAATCGTGTGTGAAATTTCCCGCGTACCCCCGAAATCCACGTACCCCGCTCGCACAGGGACAATCACGTGTGAAACTTCCCACGCACCCCAGTAATACACGTACCCCGCTCGCACAGGGCCAATCACATGTGAAACTTCCCGCGCACCCCAGTAATACACGTACCCTGCTCGCACAGGGCCAATCGCATGTGAAACTTCCCGCGCACCCCAGTAATACAAGTACCCCGCTCGCACAGGGACAATCGCATGTGAAACTTCCCGTGCACCCCAGTAATACACGTACCCCGCTCGCACAGGGACAATCGCATGTGAAACTTGCCGCGCATCCCCGAAATCCACGTACCCCGCTCGCACAGGGCCAATTGCGTGTGAAACTTCCCGCGTACCCCCGGAATGCACATACCCCGCTCGCACAGGGCCAATTGCGTGTGAAACTTCCTGCTTACCCCCAAAATCCACTTACCCCGCTCGCACAGGGACAATCACGTGTGAAACTTCCCGCACACCCCAGTAATACACGTACCCCGCTCGCACAGGGCCAATCGCGTGTGAAAATTCCTGCGCACCCCAGTAATACACGTACCCCGCTCGCACAGGGACAATCACGTGTGAAACTTCCTGCGCACCCCAGTAATACACATAGCCCGCTCGCACAGGGCCAATTGCGTGTGAATCTTCCTGTGCACCCCCAAAATCCACGTACCCTGCTTGCACAGGGCCAATCACGGGTGAAACTTCCCGCACACCCCCAAAATACACATACCCCGCTCGCACAGGGACAATCGCATGTGAAACTCCACGCGCATGGGTGTACGTGTATTCGGAGGGGTGAGGGGGGAGTTTTACAGGCGTTAATAACCAAGTCTGGTCGAGAGTAGGAAGTAATCCAATGGATTTAATCAAAATCGGGAACGTATTTTGGTGTGCCCACTTGCGATCTTATGCTGTTTAAGACCAAGAAAAATATGAGATCACTATCCCTGGAAATAACAGACAATTTCCCCTACATTTAAACATTATGAAAGGCTCTCTATTTTTGAATAATTGTGTTTCTTATATTTTACGAATTAACAAATATACATATAATTTCTTCTATGCTCACGTATGTTTTATAATTATAATTCTTCTTTTATAACAAGTGTGAGCCCAGGATTCAAACCTGTGTTGCTATGTGTTGTCTTGCTTCTAAGTTTCCATGCAGAGGGGACCTGGCCTAGCATTTCTGGCTGGGCTGCTGCCATTAGTGGCAGTACCTGACTGATTTGCATATGGCTGGACCCCTTTTAAATGGCGCAGATGGGCTAATAAACTATGGTGTGGAAGGTTGCCCAGCGCAATGCCAGTGGTTCAGATTTATTCCAAACCTTCCACGCATCACTGTTTTGGTTGTAGTTTGTCTCCCTAGGTGAGAGAGGGTATGCCCAGACCTAGGCCCCTTGCCTGCTGCGCCATAGGGAACCAAGGTGCACCTCACTGAGGAGACTGAAACATGCCTGGGGTTGCTTATGTTTATGTGCAGTGGGGACCTGGCCTAGCATTTCTGGCTGGGCTGCTCCCATTGGTGGCAATACCTGACTGATTTGCATATGGCTGGACACCATTAGCAATGGCGCAGATGGGCTAAAAAACGGTGGTGTGGAAGGTTGCCCAGAGCAATGCCAGTGGTTCCGATTTATTCAAAACCCTCCACATATCACTGTTTTGGTTGCTATGTGTTGTCTTGCTTCTAAGACACACCCATTGCCCCTGAGCTATTCTCCCGGCCTCCTTCTTTCATGCTAGAGATTACTCTGCTCTCTTCTGATGAAATTGCTTTTACAGTGATATGTGTGAGGGGGAAATAGATTATCAAAGTATTATGGAGAATATTTATGATGTGGAATTGTATACATATAGGCAAGGATTGGCATCTCTTGACAATTTGAAATAACCTAATGTATATTTCATATACTTGAATAACTATGGAATAAATATATCACTTACAAAATGATTGGTCTATCGTTTCATCTGTGATGAAAGATAAATTATATCTCGTATAAACTAGTGCAGCGCAAAACATGCTAGGTCAGTGGAAACATTCAGAATGGACAATATTTGTTACTAAAGAAGCTTTTATTTATTAGAATAATCGCCCTTAGCAACAAGGACTACCGATACATCCAATACCACGTGTGCACCTTTCGGTAGAAACCATTTGAATATTGGTTAACCGTCATGATCTCCAAAGTATCATTTTGTGTAGGTACAGCACTATTTAAATGTTTTTACAAATCCAATTATCAATCCAATACCTTAAGATTGTTATGACACAACTGGCTTTATCCAAACTGACAACATGAACACTCAACAGGGAGTATTCATTCTTGCACTCCCTAACCCCTACGTGATGGAGTATGTTATTTGTGAAAACAGCTGACACTGTGAGTTAAGAATGACTTTCCCAATGCCATGGTGGCTTCCATTAAGGTACACCCAACTAAAAGAGCTCTTTCCAGTTAATGTGAGGATACATCGAAGATTGAGACACCAGAGGGTTCCCAAGCTTTCATTCAGGTAGTCAATAAACAAACTGGTCAGAATGATGCCTGGGCGACAGATGAACAGTGACAACAATTGAAACAGACTGTGGCCATGCAACTTAAAATAAAACAACAATACCACTTAGATGGCTCTATTATTTCTTAAAAAGTACTGGCTGCCTCCCACATCCATGCAATCACTCACAGAGATTATCAAAACCTAGAATACCATAGTATTATATTTCAAATTCACAGTATTCATAATATCCGAGTAATATGGATATTAAAACAGACCGGAAACTGTTGACTTTTTGCTGACCTCAGAGTATTGAAAGGCGGGGAAACATATCAAGATGGGTTCTTCTATATATCAATTGAGGACTTAAACAGATTGAAGGATCCAAAATGTATTTAGTTAACTCTTGATATGAACAATGGAAACCAGGCAATGCCCCTGATTCCTACGAGGAGCGGGCCCTTTTCTTTGGAAGGTGGACCAAGCTGATTCTTCATGGAAGCCAACACCTATGAATTTTTATGTCAGAGTCAGCTACAGCTTCTTCAGGTTCATGAGGAGGCCATGAGGTCTTGGAAACTCACACATCCAGCGTACACACTTCCCTGTGTCTGAACTGGAAGTTCTTGAATTAAACAAGCATCCATGTAAGTAAAAAGGGCTTTGTTTTCATCATGCCGTTTCCCCACCAATGTTGCAAACAACCTGGTTAAGACTTGAGCAGCAGAGTAGAGTAGAGCCCAAACGGAACACCCTTCAATTGCAAATGCGCTGCGAAAATCAGAAACTGCAGCAGGAGGGAAGCATGAGGATATGAAGATAGGTCTTGAGGAGATCTAGCGAGGCCAATCAATTCCCTTTTCATATGAGTGCAAAAAATCCACTGCAAGGTTTCCATCTTGTAGGTAATCTTCTGAACCACTTGACTGACCTTCCTCAAAATGCTGACCAGGTGCAACCTGCTAATAACTAGGGTAGCAAAAGTAAGATTGAATAACAGTCCAATCCTCTTTCTTCAAGAAAAATCTCTGCAATAGCTACATTCACACACACACACAGGAATTTCATCCTGGGGTTCTTTCATGGAGTGGCGAGAACTGTACCAGTCCTTCCCAATGTTGATATGAATTATGTCTTGTACCCTGGCAAATAACATGCGGTACCCATGGGTCTGAAACGCTGATTTCCCATAACATAGAGATAATTGCAACAGCCAGGTGCCACTTCAACTTTACTACTTTTATAAACCTCTGAAGGATGAAAGGCTGAGTTGCTCTTACCCGGATACAAACCTGGGACCTTCTGGTTACACTTTGATCCCTGCAAGGTATGTTAACCTACTGTGATCTCTTACTGCTGAGTTTAATGTGCGGTCCTACCTGGTTAACATTCACAGATGCATAGGACTACATTTCCACTTAGTGACCCCCAATTCAGCCTCACCCGCAGCCCCCTTTACCCTAACCTTTCTGTCACTTCTGACAGCCTTTGGTGTTCTTTATCAGTATAACTAACTCCACCACCTGCCATTCACTGTATCATCCTTCAAAACACTGCTCACATGCAAAGGTTCTCAAACCATTGAAGGCCCAACCCTGACTCAATCTGAATTTCCAGGTATGACTCAGCTTTAGGACCTCTGTGTGTCAAGATAACCAAACCTGAGCTATGCCAAGCACCCAGGATCCTGACCTCCCTCCCGTACCTTCTCAGAGACCCTTTTTGAATCAGTCTATAGCAAACACCATTGGTGTAACTCTCTGGGAAGTTTGGCTTAAGTGTCAACACAGTTCCTAACCAATCCGCTTTTATATAGAGGCTGGCACATTGAGTATAATGGATGTTTATACTGGGAATTCATAACAGATATGGATCTCTGAAAAGCCCTAGTGGTGTGTGATGCTTAATCATGCTGAGACTGAACTGCAAAGATCACTGATGTCATTATTTTGCAATAGAGTTGATTACTGCAATGCAATACGCTAGGAAAGGCCAACAGGGTTGAGGTAGTCAGTCCAGTGGCAAGCTTTCATCATGTAGGCTTTCATCCCTCTAACATTACTTATATGAATACCATTCAGTCAGGTAGTAGTATTATTATAAACTCTGTGCATTGGCAAAAAACACATATTGTTACAATGTTTTTGAAAGATTATTTTTTTTGCCAGCTGAAATGAAAAGTACATTTTGCTTTTAGGGTGAAAGAAAAGGCCACGTGCATGCCATTAGTCAATAAAACACTTCTCTATCCTTTGGGTATAACTGGCAGGAAAGGTTCTGACATCTCCAGTCAGTTTATACTCTGTTGTCATGTAACATGCTGGTGAAGAAAGGTCTGAAATCTCCAACCATCTCTTTACAGCCTCATTTCTTCTGCATTAAATTGTCATTAGATTAACCCAAACTGTCACCCTAATCTCCTAAACATGTGGTGAACCCCGAAGACACTGAACAAAAAGATACATTTTGTGTGATCAGGAGTTCAGGCAAATGTATTCACCTAGGCATGCTCAGAGGGAACAAACCCATGATACGTGATATGGACTTTGAATCTGCAACTGGAGCATAGAACTGGCTACACAAAGAAGGACATCACATCTTGGTCAACAGATACAGGGCAAATCAGATGATAGGTGAGAGGTGACCAAGAGTATAAGAAAAAACTTACCTGAAATAGAAAAGCTATCCCGAAATGTGAACTAACACTGTAGGCAAGGAAAACCTACTCCACATTAGCCGGCAATTAATTATCATTATTGACCTTCTCGCAGCCAATCAAAATGCTGAAATTGCAGTCAATGACTGGTCATAATGACCCCACCTTTGTTCTATATGGCTATATTAGGGACTTTAGCAGATAGTATGATTTTCATTGGAAAGAGATCAATTCACTAGAGTAGAGAAGGATTATTCATTAAAGTAAGGAAACAATATGCTAATGCAATACCAGCAACAAGGCAGTAGTGAAGCACCGAGGGCTTCAAGTAAACATGGGACAGAACCATACTACATGCCTGCAAGCAAACACACTGCAG
This sequence comes from Ambystoma mexicanum, assembly GCF_040938575.1. Lineage (NCBI taxonomy): Eukaryota > Metazoa > Chordata > Amphibia > Caudata > Ambystomatidae > Ambystoma > Ambystoma mexicanum. The sequence continues at coordinate 1,583,945,962 of NC_090929.1, read as the reverse complement.
ACATCAAAGGTGTGCAGCTTCAAACTAGAATATAAGCGAAAGAAAGCTGCAATCCAGCAGGATTAAAAGAGAAACAGCAGTCCAAAAGCTGAATGGAAATGTCTGCAAGCAACGTGAATTTAAAGCATCAACAGTTCAGAGAATTCAGAAGGCAAAATCATATTGCAAGAACAATGAGCTCAAAAGTCACAGGAAGCATATGGCAAGGTCCCAGCAGAAACACAGGGGTGGCTGCCATCATAAAACGTAAGACATCAAGAGCACCAGGCCCGTACGGCTTAGCAAATGCTGTTCTAAAAAGGATCCAGAAAATTGGTCACAGGTGCTGCTAATACTGTTTTGCAGAGTATGTAGAGAAAGAAGGATACTGTCCACATGGCAGCAGTCTGTCCTCATACCCGTCCACAAGAAAGGGGAGCGATCAAATGTTAATAACTACAGACTGCTGTCCATGCTGGACGCCGCAGGTAAAACCTTTGCAACTTTGGTATTAAGAGAACTACAAAACTGGGTGGACACTAACAACATACTTCACCCATCTCAGACTGGCTTCCTAGCCTGGATCCGGAACTACCCATAACATCAGAACCCTTGATTACCTGATACAGACTACTCATAGCAAGATGGATACTACACTGTATTTCACACTTGTGGACTTTAGAAGTGCTTTTGACCAGGTGACTAGGAACATACTCTGGTCTAAGCTTAAGAAACTGGGATTCCCTGGTTGGCTTGTACATATTCTGATCCTACTCCACAGTGATAATAGGGCAAGAGTGAGGTTGGACAACAAAGGAACGGTCACTACACCTATATCCCTAAACAGGGAAGTTAACCAAGGGTGTGCATTGGCTTCCCTGTTTTTTGATTTGTATCTAGCAATACTGACTGTGCGCAGACCGCAGATGGGCATAGCTGCTAAGGACTGCTTCTGTCGTATCTATGAGCTGCCTGACAAAGCCGAAACTGAGGTATCTGTAAGGGGAGCTAAGTTCTCCTCAAAGTATTTAAGGGCTTGTAACAAATTACTGGTGAACAGACGGCTGCGGCAATAAAGAATTAAAGTCAACCGAGTTTGCTGTTTCTAAATGAATTGTACAAAATAATGAACTGTTTTATTATTTTAGCAATGTTTAATGTTTAATTTAGATGTTGGAAATCTCACAAAATTACATCTGAAAATGAATTGTATGGATTTTATGGATTTGTATTGTATTGTATTAAATATTTTCTTTTGTGTAAAGTTCAATTTGAACTAATCATAATAAAATATAATATTATTATTATTATTATTATTATTATTATTATTATTATAAGGAAAGGTCTCAGCAGAAACAGAGGGGTGTATGGTGAGCCAGGTCGGGGCTGTAGGGGCTCCAACTCCTGTGTTATATTTTCATCCTCTGAGAGAGGGAATGCATCATTCTTGCCTGGCTCTGTAATAACCAGAAAGAGATTGTGGCCTGGAGTTGATTTCAGTGTTCATAACAGTGATTTATAAATCGGTGCCTAATTTCAGAAAGACATGAGCCTGCATAACCCTCTGGCCTTCATTCTGTCCATTGTTGTAGGATGACAGCATCGCAGCCAGTGTTAAAGTGTGTGAATGTGTGGTGTGTGTCCTTGGGAGGTATGCAATGCTTTGTCTTTATGTGTGTGTGTCTGTCTGCCGGTGTGCGCATGTATGTCTGTATGTCAGAATACACTTTTCATGTGTGCATGTACATTTGCCAAATTGACATAGGTGTGGTCTTGAAGGACCAGATGTCCCTGTGTGTCCAGGTGCTTGCTGCCATGCAAGCTTTGTGATTGCATGGGGTGTTCTTGTGCCTGGATGAGCATTCATCTACGGTTTGTTTGGGATGAAGTTCATTCATCGCCAGTCATTTTTTGGATGTGCTTTTTTGTCGATAATTTTTCTGGAATAACCCATAAAAAAAATATGGTCTTTTTGCCGAAAGGTATATAAGTGTTGGGGGGTCGGGAATAGTGTAACATTAATAGGGGAGATGGGTTTGGGGGGTGGAAATCCCCAAAACGAAAACACTTTTTGATGTTTTTTTCGAGAGAAAAACATCGGCAAAAAATCCATCAAAACAATGACTGTCGATAAATGAACATAGATCTGTTTGTTTATGCCAGGGTGAGGTTCCTGTATTATCTGAAGGTACATTGCTTCCATGCCAGTGTAAGAAAACAGAGAGCCGAAGGGACATACCTATTTATGATTTCCATGCAGTAGTGGAACAGGTATATATATATATATATATATATATCATTAAGACATGGAGGAAGGAAAAAACCGCACTCCAAGCATGAGGTCTGCAGGTCCCAGTAAACAAAGTAGCAAACTCGAATCCAAGTGCCAGAAAAACGAGTTTAATAGATGGTTAAAAATAGTAGGCAAAAAACACACAGAAAACAAAACAGAACGCCAGGGCAGTGTCCTTAACGACGCGTTTCGCGCTTCTCCGAGCGCTTGATCACTTAGGGAGACATGAAAACAATGAGAGTAGATATTAACAGTGGGTCCTTCTTCCATGTTGCCTACCAACACAAGCTAACAGTTTGGCGCAATAACATGGCAGCCATTTTAGAGTGTAGCAGAAAACTGCATTAACCATAAAAAGAACAGGTTAAAAATAGAAGTAGAATCAAGAGCACATTAAAATTCAGCACCAAACATGTAGATATATAGTAAAAGGACATGCAGTGAGATGGATGTAAACAAATTTCACTCAAAGCAAACATTAGCACAGATTAGCAAAAATTAGCAAAAATTAGCAGTCCACAGCTGTGACATAAAGTGCAAATGCATTCCTATGTAAGCTTATGAAAAAATATGTATGTAATAGCTAAAAAAAAAATATATATAAAAATATATATATTTAAAATGCGAGTGCATGTCTAGCTCACCAAGGCAATATGATAATAATACATAGAAAAGACACAGCTGGGACAAAAAATGCTGTCTAATATGAACACTCTGTTGACAGTTTGGGGACAGTCAATATGTGCGACCTTTAAGATAAAAACATGTTGCAGGCTGCAATGTAAAGTGCAAGTGCATTAGATTGTAAACTTATGACTCTAGCAGCATTAGATAGGCAGAAAAGTTGGTAATCATAAAATATTGGTGCAAAATGCAATATTGAAGCTTGTGGGAAAAGTAAAGGCAATTTACAATGAAAAAAGCAATGTCAAAAACACCCAGAATTACAGAGTACAGATACAATCGTGTACTCCCAACATTCAGACCCCCTAAACATCAGAAAAGGGCAAGACAGCCAACATAGACCAACTGAACAATTAAAAAAGTTGGAAAACTTGAAAAAATGCAAATTAAATAAATCAACCAATTCCAGGCCAGGGCCAAAATCCAAATAAACAAATGGGAAAAGCAGTATATGGCGGCAAGGGACCAGGATCACATAACACAGAGCAAGAGAAAAGGAGAGGTGTGTGTAGGCGCATAAAGAAACAGAATAATTACGTTCCCACAAAAGTATGTAACTCCTCATCCACATTATGCCCATTAGGATACTTAGTGTCAAAGTCCAGGATAAACCTAGTTTCCAGTTGTCTCAATTTCAGAGTGCGATCACCTCCCCTCGGATCAATTGGTACATGAGCCACAGCAAAAAATGCAAGCAAATGAACATCACTGTCGTGTTCCTGCCTGAAATGTTTGGCCATAGGATACGTAGGATCAAAGTTCTTAATCGCTCTGAGATGCTGTAAAATACGGAGCTTAAGTACACATGTTGTGGATCCCACGTACCATTTCCGGCAGGGGCATGTTAAAACATACACTACAAACGGAGTCTCACAATTGATAAAATATTTTAACCTGAATTCCATACCCGTGATTGGATGTACAAAAGATTTACAATTAGTGGCATGAGGGCAGGCTTTACACTTTTGACACTTGGTAAAACCCTTGGGTAAGGTGGGTAGCCAATTGGTCCTAGTGGAATTTTTCTGGACAGGAGACAAATAACTGGAAACCAGTCTATCCTTCAACGAAGGTGCCTGTTTGTAGGTTACTGTGGGACACTTGGAGAGTAATGGCCAAGATCTTTGTCCAGCCTGAGAATATGCCAATGTTTCGCAACAATCTTACGAACATCATAAGAGGCTTTGTTAAATGTAACAATGAGGCGAGGTTCATCCTGACCCTTATCTTTCCTCCTACTGGCAGAACCATGTAGTAACACTTCCCTTGAAAGTGACCGTGCTTTGGAGAAAGCCATTTCAATAATCTTTTTTCGGTACCCCTGCCGTAGAAAATCAATGGCAGCCAACCTGCAACAGCGATCAAACTCTTGAATGTCTGTGCAGTTGCGCCGAAAGCGTATAAATTCGCTATAAGGGATACTATTCTTGCAGGAGAGCGGATGGCTACTCGTTGCATGCAGGGGAAGGCCAGTGTTGGTGGGTTTTTTGTGTAGGGAAGTATGAATGCCTAGGTTGTCCAATCTTACATTGACATCCAAATAAACAATTTGAGTATAGCTGTGGCATTCAGTGAATCTCAAATTCACAACATTGTTATTAATGTTGTCCACAAAAGATCCCCACTCATTCTCATTTCCCTTCCAGATGATAAAAATATCATCGATATACCGCCACCAACCAATAACTTGTGTAGAAAAACTAACTGAAAGTAACTCAGACAAGAAAGTAGCTTCCCACCACCCCATGGTGAGGTTAGCGTAGGATGGCGCAAATGTACTACCCATAGCAGTACCTCTGACCTGGTGATAAAAGGTACCCTCAAAAAGAAATACATTGTTAGTTAAACAGAACAAAAGCATATCCAAAATCATACCACTGTGCCCCAAATAGTTCAAAGAACGAGTGTCCAAAAAATGTTTGCAGGCTGCCAATCCAGTCGTGTGATCTATAGATGTGTAAAGAGAAACAACATCTAAGGTAGCTAACATTAAGCCCTCCTCCCAAGGTATATCTGAAATGTGACTCAAGAAGTCCTTGGTATCGCGTAAATATGAAGGCAGGACTGACACCAACGGGGACAGGGTCTCATCTATGAATTGGGCCATATGTTCAAGGAGAGAACCACACAAAGTTACAATAGGCCTGCCTGGTGGATGGTTCAAGGATTTATGAGTCTTGGGCAGAAAATATATGGTGGGTATAGTATGACTCACAGGCACAAGAAACTTAGCAAGCTCATCCTCAATAAGGCCTTTCTCGGCCCATTTGGTACATAGGGCGGTGAGCTCCAACTGTATTTCGACAAAAGGATTCTTTGGAAGCCTGGAATAACAGCACCGATCACGTAACTGACGATTAGCCTCAGCCACATAACATTCCCTGTCCTGAATAACGATATTAGAACCCTTATCGGCAGGTTTTATCACAATGTTAGGCAAATTCTGCAATTCATTAAGGGCCGATTGTTGTGGGATGGTAAGATTCTGTTTGTTGTTAAAAGGTTTTTTACGAAGTTTACGAAAATCATTAACACATAAATCATGAAATGCCTCAACACATCCCCCCACCGAAAATTGAGGGTTGAACCTGGACTTATTTTTCAATTTAGTACGTATATCCCAGTTGGGATCAATGTCAAAGTCAACTGGATCAAAAGTAGAGGGATCAAACAATTCATTCTGGAGACAGGCCAAATCAGTCAAGGTAGAGATGTCAGAAATACGAATGTCAGTTCGGCCAGCCCGTGGCACAGGTGGTTTAACTTGCGGGGGATTGATGGAGAAGAATTTCTTTAGTCTGATTTTCCGTAGAAATTTGTCAAAGTCCAGACGTGACTGGACATAGTCAAACTGAGTTGTAGGACAAAAATTCAAGCCCAATGAAAGCAATGATGCTTGTGAGCCCGTGAGGGTGTGGGAAGACATATTGACAATTTGATGAGAATTCATATTGTCTGTTGTTACTACTTCGCTCCAGAGCGTGTCAGCCTGCCTTGTTGATGTACATCTGAGCCGCTTCCCACGACGGCCTCGGCGGGTTTTTTTCCTTTTGACAATTTCTGTTCCTTTCCTCTCCCTCTTCCTCCTCCTCTGTTCTTTCCACGGCCTCTGCCCCTCTTTTGGTTTTTTCCATCTTGACATAAAAGTCTCATTTCCTCTAAAAAATTTAGTTTGATAGGCATTTCATCATTTTCTGAAACAGAGACATCAGATTCTGAAGAAACGGTTTCTGTCTCCCCCAATTGTTTAGGAAATGATTGTGTAGTAGAACTTTTACGCAAAGAGTCAAACCGCTTGGCAAAGGTGAAAATACGACCTGATTCATATATATATTCCAAATGAGACAGCACCTCAAGAATGTATCCCTGGTGTATTCTAAGTGGAATATTGGTGTTTTTTCAAGCAAGAGTAAATTGTGCCTAGTGGAAGCATATAAAAATACCCTCTGTGCTATTTGAAGTATAGTTAAAATTGTAAGTGTGAGATATGGCAAGATATGGCAAGATATGGGTCGTAGGAGAACATTTGTTCTCCTACGACCCTCCAAAGTGTTCACTATTTCTACTTCTTGTTAATGAAAAGGTGGTGTTGGACCAGCATTTCAGTGTCAGAAGAACATTGCTAGAATTGGGACAGCAAAGCAGGATGCAGATGTATTATTTCATATGTTTTCCATATGACCAGTCACGTGATATTATTCCTTCATGTGTGCATTCCCTTTGATATTAATGCCTGCATTAGACTCCCTTATGTTTATTCTCCTCTGCCAATAAAAGTGGACTGTCACATAATGACTGATTTATTATTAGTCTGTTACGTGCTACTTCATTTCTGGGACTAAGCGCGTCATATACCTGACACATGGAAACTGATGAGGCCAGGGCTGAAGTCGAAAGTACACCCGGTGGACTGCTCCCACTTTTTTCAGGACTCACCCCACTTTTTTCAGAGGGCACCTGATCCCTGGATGAAGCCGTGGGCTGTGTGCGGCACCAGATGTGTCACGTGGTACTGACTATACGAACAGAGGATTGAGCAGGTAGCAATGCAAAGTTACAGCTGCGTGTAAGAAGGAACATGGGTGTGTGGGTGGCTGCCTTCCAGAAGGATGCAGGTTAGGTCATCTGAGCAGAGGAGTCCCTTGCATTGACGATAGACTGTTCCAATCATTTGAGAAATAACTTTATGGAGGAGAGAGACACAGTGGACTATGAAACTCAAGGGTAATATCTACGTTTCAGTTTAGGTCACAGGGTCATACCCTTTAAAGGGGGAAGTCTGCTGGGTGGGTCTGGTTGGTGTGGGTTTCTTCTGGTACTACCCGAAATGATTGTGTTTGAGGTTGTTAGTTTCTAGATGCTCCTGGATTTGCAGGAAAGCTGCTCTGTCCAGGATTTTTAAAAGAAAAGAGAATGTGGTAATGGACCTGTAATTGGTAGGTATACTGGGGTCTAACGAGGGTTTCATAAGTAGAGGTACAACCCATGCACTTTTAAGATTGTTGGGAACTATGCTTGTATTAAAGGAGGCATTGATTAAGGAGGTAATAAAAGGAGCCAGTTTGTTGGCTGCCTCCTTGATGATGGGGGCTGGGCAGGTGTCCCCTGGCAATTGGATGGTTTCAGTTTAAGTATTATGTTTTCTACATTTTGGGATGAAAGTGAAGTTGAATAGTCTTTGGGTGTTCTCTGAGGCTTGCAGAGTGGTTTGTGGTGAGGCGAGTGAAAGACTGTTTTTCTTTTAGATTCAATTTTTTCTTGGAGAAAAGTGATTTTGCCTAGGAGTGTTTTTTTAATGTTGGAACACCACGTGATGTCTTTGACGCAGGTGTCAGGTGGAGATGACAGGGATTCCAATTCTTTGAGTATGTTAAAGAGTTCTTTAATGCTCGACTTGGCCTGGATAATCCAGTTATTGTACGTATCTTTTTTAGCCTGTAAAATCACCTCTTTGTAATTGCGGGATGCTATCAGAGGATTGTCCTTATTAGTTGCTGAGGGGAGGCTCTTCCAAAGGGCCTCTGCACTTTCTTTATTCTTACGTAAGACTCTGAGGTACGGCATAAACCATGAGTTTAGGTGGGCGCTGGGTTTGGGCTTGCACATCAGCTCCATTGCCATCGGATCCTGGTGTGGGCAGGAGCCCCTCCTAGCCACAGCCCAGCAATCTTCACCTTGAGCCCACACCTGGCCTCCAAGCGGCTATCTGCGCGGAAGAAGCAGCTCTCTACAGTTGATCTGCGGATTCCATCCAGGAGCCTTGTCCAGCATCACCGTTTCTCCCTACATCCACGTGCAACTGCAGTCGCCAGGCCTGATTTAAACCCCCGGGGCTGCACATATAGAGGTGAGAACTTGCTCTGCTATTCATTTTTCAATGGTTTTAAATGGGGCCTGTACCCCACTCGAGGCCTGTGTCCTCATCTTGCCGGCTCCCAATATGGCCGCCGTCCCACACAGCACAAAAATGAGGCCGTTTACACGTTGCTAGGCAGCGTTCACCTCATCTACCGAGACTTCGCCACCGGCAGGCCAAAGCTGGCCCACCCACGAGAAGGCCCGAGATGAAAAGGCCCTGTTCTGCGTCCAACTGAGGTAAGAGTGGAACCACCACCGAGACATAACTCTTCTGCTACTGTCTCCAAATGCACCAAACCACTACCATGAACTATCTAGACACCAGCAAGCATCTCTGTCAAGAACAGTGCTAATCGTATTAGCAATCGCCGGACCCTCCCTTGAACACTGCCTCCGACATAATCGCGTGTCGCCACCTTTCCTAAGGCTCCATATCATTATTTTTACCCCAGCAGCTGTTTCAATTAACCACTGATGAGTAACCTTGTTAGTATATTTGCATCCTGAGCCCTTTGCTATCTGATTTTGTACCAACCTGTTTTCAAAATTGATTCTTAGTTAGTAAACAAAGTTGCTGATCCACAGCAGTACATGTAGCTGTGACTTTCTGGTAGCACCAAGGGGTTCACCTGTTAATTAGCATGCACAAGATAGCTTAGCTGAGTAGTTAAGGCATTATATGTGGTAATTTCTAGATAATTTACATCATGCCTGTGTCCCACTACTAGCAATTGCTATATTCATCACTTTGAATAGTCTCATGTGTGCCTAAATCTATGTCTGCTCACCGTATTAAGTCACTGCCTACCTGCTTGTTACCCAGATTAATTTTGTATACAGAATAAGCTAACGTACCTTATGATAAACAACCTCTTGCATCTTACACCATGCTTGTTAACTTCCTAACTCCCTCCTGGTGCCAGTAAACCCAGTTTTGTTAGCCCAAATGTAGGTTGCACCAAAACTACCTTTACTTTATATCTATCAATTTGCTCTACCTGTTGATGTTGTATGCTTTAATCACGTGACAGCTTATTTTCAATATGTATTGGTTCCACTAAATATACTTTGTACTTCTCCTGATTACATCCTCAATTACAAAACTCACTATAAACATTAGCACGCACTCCTCATTTCTGCACTCAGCACACACGCACTACCTCATCCTAAATATGCACGACAGCCCTGGTTGCACTCAGCCTTCCTCACTGAGTTGTGCCCTTACAACATCGTATACCTCTACTCTGCATAGCTTCCAGCCGAAGTACATTACGCCTTGTATTAATCCATATCTGAACTCACTAGCCCTATGGCTCCAAACACTTTGCGCGCAAACCCACGCCCAATCAACCATGCACACTCAACCTTAGTAACCTGAGATTAGGTTCCAGATGCAGCAAAAAAAGCCAACTTTCCCCTCTACCTGAAAATAAAACCCCCTCACCTACAACAATACCCAACGGAATAGATAACTTCACCTCCACTCCAAAAATCACTCCTACCATCCACCCCAACTACTCACCCATGGCAAAAGATACTATGATTAAAGGGGCCATTGTCAATGCTAGATCGATCCCAGCTCACGTGCTGGACATCAACAAATTCTTTGTAACAGAGGACCTTGACTTCTTAGCCATTACAAAGACATGGCTACATGCAGCATCCGGTCCATCATTGGCTTTAGCAATACCTGACAATCATGCGTTCATTAGATATGATAGCGAGACTAACCAGACTAAAGGTGGAGGTGTCGCCGTCATCTTTAAAAATTCCCTAGAACTCAGACACATCCCTAACAACCAGTTTCCTTCCGCTGAGCTATTATCGGTAAAATTACCTTTATCTCACAATCAAACTGCCACAGTGCATCTTATCTATTGACCACCAGGGCCTATCTCCTCCTTTACTGAAGACATATTTACTCTCCTCACTGTCAACACTAAGCCCAACTCCAAAATGTTACTTCTTGGTGACTTCAGTCTTGGTTACCAAGACCCAAATTACCTTAAAGCCCTTGACCTCGCCAGCGCTCTGGTTGACTTAGGATTCAACCACCACATTCATGGGCCTACACACATCAACGGGAGAACCCTTGATTGGCTTATTGATATGAACTGCTGTATTAACCTGACGTCTGTCACACCTTGCATCTGTTCCGATCATCATAAGATACCCTTTCCAGTCAAAGCGATACCTCCAAATCCTAAATCCAGTATTGCACCCTCCATCCAGACCCACAATAAGAAGCATATCACTAAGGAGAATCTACTACCTCTGATCCTTCCCCTTCTGAACAAGGCCGCAGTATCCTGTTCTGAACAAACAGCATTAATTGCTGTTTACAACCAAACGATCCTAAAAGCATAACATTTCATAGCTCCTTTAAAACGGTGAAAATCGAAACCACGCGCCCACCTCAAATCGTGGTTTACACCACAGCTGAGAGGCTTACGCAAATCCAAAAGAAATGCAGAGTCACACTGGAGAAGTCATCAAACAGACACCAATAAAAGTATGCTGATCACCGCTTCTACCAACTACAAGGAAGGAATACTCACAGCAAAAAAGGACATTTACAACAAACGCATCCTGCAGGCAGAATCCAAAACTAAAGAGCTCTTCAAGATTCGCAAAGAACTTGAATCTCCTATTACCCCTATCGACAAGTGCACCACAGACACACGATGGTGTACTAATATCCAAAAATCACTTCTCGATAAAATAACTACATTGAAAACCATTCAGGTTCTATCATTAAAAAGCTCAAACCGTCTAACTGTCAAGACGACTCCTGCCCTGCACCAGTCATCAAGGAAGCTGCCCATGACCAAGCCCCGTTCATTACCACATTCATTAATGCCTCATTCAAATCAGGTACTGTCCCAGATAACCTTAAAGGTATTTGGGTCATCCCTCTCATTAAAAAACCTACCATTGATCCAAGTAACCCCTCGAACTACAGACCCATCACCACAGTGTCTTTTCTTCTGAACATTTTAGACAGAGCGGCTTATTTACAAATCCAGGACTACCTCAAATACAATTAACTCCTTGGTCTCCGGCAATCAGGCTTCCACCCCAGACATGGAACAGAGACTGCTCTCATTGACCTTAAAACGCAAATTGAGGACCTTAAAGACAAGGGCAAGCTAGCCTTATTACTCCTACTTGACCTCTCAGCAGCTTTCGACCTGGTCAACCATCCAACGATCTGCCATCACCTAAAAACTGCTGCCCACTTCTCAAACGAAGCTACCTCTTGGATGAGATCCTTTGTGGCAAACAGAACCATGTGTGTCTTCTCCCCTTCTGCCTCTGCTGTTCCATCACCAGTCACGTGTGGGGTCCCGCAACGGTCCTGTGTTTCACCCACATTGTATAAAGTGTTTACAAAACCACTATTTGATATTCTCAACTATCTGGGTGTCACCTACACTAACTATGCGGATGACACTCAGATACTCATCCCCATCACTGGAGACTATGAAACTGACTCTAAAGCTCTTGACATCATTTATTCAGTCATTCTGGCTTGGATGGCACTTCACGGACTATGTTTAAACAATGACAAGACTGAGTTACTTATTTTAGGCTCCCACCTTAGACTTAACAAACTGGACCCCATCTTTAAAGCATTTAGCATTGGTGGTAATACTATTAAGGGGTCTAATGACACTAAAACACTTGGCTTCCATTTGTGTTCTACCCTCTCTCTGACGAGACAAGTCGATGCGGGGGTCTCAGCATCAGCATACACATGCAAACTCTTGACAGCTTGCAGAACTTTCCTCACTGCCTCTAATTGCATTATCCTTTCAAGAACGCTCATCATGGCTAAAATTGACCATTGAAATGCCCTCTATTTGGGAACTAGTCTTAAGACATTAATAAACTACGAGTAACCCAGAATAATGCTATCAGAGCAGCCCTCAATATCCCTAGAAAATCTCATATCTCCGACACAAGACGGAGTCTTCACTGGCTCCCGGTTGCACTTAGACTATCACACAAAACTCTCGTACTTACTCATAAGTGCCTAGCCAACCACACACCTGATTATTTGGCCAACCGTTTCACCGCACACACGGCCACCAGACCACTCAGATCTGCCCAAGTCCATTCACTTGCCATACCCAGATTTAAACTACAAAAAGCTGGGGAGTCTAGCTTCCCAGTCCTTGCTTCCAAACTATGGAATACACTCCCCAACACACTCAGATCTGAACTCTCTTACCTTACATGTAAGAACAAAGCCAAGCTATGGCTCACTGAGCAGGACCTAGCATCCTCAATCGTATACATTTAGATCTTTGTCATATTCTTGCAACATACTCTGTGCAAATACTTTACATGCTGATATCCTCTGTATATACTTAAGGCAAATGTGTCCTATTTCCTAATTACAATGGATAACGTGTTACCCACTGTTAACCATCCTTTTTAAGCCCTTAACCTGCTCTAATGTAAGTAATATATGTACCTTTATGCACACCCAAGAACTGTAATTTGCTAATGCTATCTGTAACCTTGTAAGAAATGCACCCAGATGCCCCTGGGCCAGGTGCGCAATATAAATACACTAAATACAAATACAAATACAAAAACAGTTTAAGTGGGGTGATAGTATTGATGGCCTTAAGGAGGGTTTGGTTATAAATGTCCACTAACAGAGTGGGGTCTGCATGTGATTCTGTAGGATTGTTGAGTATGGTTGGAATGAGAGGAAGTCGTTTCTCTAGTGTTATGTCCCTGTTGTTCCTTGTACATATCGGAGGAGAGAGGGTCTGCTTCAGACGCTGGTTATCATATTTAATAGCGAATGAGAATGAGATCAGATGGTGCTCTGACCAGACACAAGGTGTGTTAGATAGTACGTTGATATTACAGTTAAGGTCTGCCAACCAATCAAGAGTCCTACCTTTTATGTGGGTGGGTTCAAATATGTGATGAGTTAAGCCTAATTACGTTATCGTGTTAGCGATGTCTAGGGCTTTACCATCTTTAGTGTCTTGGAAGCCGAGGTTGAGGTCGCCCGTAATTGGTAATTGGTTGAAGAATCACAAGTATCAACAGTCGTAGAAAAACTGCCAAAACACACTGGCTAACGTTTTGGGAAATAATGGGGATACTGTTCCATTACATACAAGGATACATGGGTGATCCACTTTACCCAAAAAGCCTCCTGCAGTGATAAGGGTGATTGTTTGGCCCTATTCTTTGGAAATAATATAGGAACTGGGACAGTCATTCCTCCCAGCAGGAGACTTGGTCACCTTGAATTCTGGGACTTGGTCCCTTTGGATTTTGCTAATGGGATTCTTTGCCACCTTGAATTTTGCTACTGTGAAGCTTTGCCACCTTGATTTTTGCTACTATGAAACTTGGTTGAGGAAATAACTGGCAGATAGATTCTTTCTCCCAAGTGTTGAACTCCAGCTGTGAACACAATACATATACTACCACAAAGACTTCCATATCAATGAAGGCCTGTAATGTTTTGTTATTTGTGAGCAAGATTAGAAGTCAAATTCACCCGAGCCAGTAAAGTTCATAATAACATGGAATAGGCTCTTAGGTGTTAAATGTATGGTTTATACTAACAATGGATTAGATATTGTATAATGATGTTTTAGATTGTTTGAGTTTTACTGAGGATAAATTGTTTTATCATTGTATGGATTGTGAATGATTTTCTGAATGACTTGTGTATGTATGTGGTATGGTTGTAGTGTGGTTGGATGTGATTTATGGATGGGAATTTTGTATCAGATCAGTCTGATAATGAATTGGAGGGATTGATCTACATGAAATATTGCTGATACTAATGTTGTTGTATGTTTTTTACTAAAATATGACTTTTTATAGTGATTTATTTAATAAATGTTAATAAATAATAAACATTTAATTGTTTGAGTGTCCACTGGGTTGAATTTAATCGTTTCACCTCACAGAGTTGTTATATCATGATAGACGCATGTGCTTCACGGTTGTTTTGTGTACTCAGAATTTAGTATGAGTATGTAGGTTTTGTTACTACACCAACAGTGGCCACCTGAACACTTTACTACTCTGACCTTTTATGTTAATTTTGTGTATGTTCTATCCAGGCCAGGTCACAGTATTTGGATATTCCTGGTATCCCCTGTTACTCCAGTTTTTGGCCTGTAATGTGTCACACAAAGCTATTTTACAAGACAGTCAGCTTTAATTAAGTGCTGCAGTGGCAGCTGGAATTTTGAACTGTGTTGGCTTAAGGAGCAGGCTATGCAATATCACAACTGAAATGTAATAACTTATTATAGTGCAGTAATGATAAGGATGTTTGTATTGCAGATCTTTAGGGATATCAGACCAAGCCAGTCATGTATGGGATAATGCACCCCCATAACATTTAAAGATATTGCAAGTCACACAGGAGTTTTGTGACCAAACATAGGAATGAGGCCAAAGGCTGAGTTCCTTTATAATGTCTCGGAACGACAAGATGACTTGTAATATCCGTTTGATTTATGGTGGGGGGTATTGTATTCCTTATACTACAGGTCCGCACACTATTGTTCCTTTTAATACCTTGTATCTTGCTTAATGATAATGTAAGAGATCTTCAAATTGGAAAAAATGAAGCTCCTACTGTGTTGCAGAATAATCGTTCAAGCTGTTTAATTAAATGTATGGGAACCAACTTTCATTTGTACTTTACAAAAAGTAATGACATGCAGATTCTTGATCACATTAGTTTAACTCCAGCCGTGCACAAATGAAACATCCTAACATAAACAGTTATATGTCAATTAATAGCTGCAATGTATCACACAAAACTACTCCACGCGCAGAGCATTTAAAAAGCTTTTCATGGCTTCAAGTAAGTGCTGCAGTGACAGCTGACATTCTCTCTGCTGGCACAGACAGGAGGCATTGTGACATCACAAATGAAGAGTAGTAACCGATTACAGAGCAGTTGTGATGTCATGTTCTTATTACAGGTCAGTTGTGATGTCACAACTGGACTGTAATAAGAACATGATGTACAAGCTTGTATACAGATATTGAAGACTGCCATATATTTTAAGAACATCATTTGCAGGCTTGTATGGGGGACATTACAGGCTGCTGTGGGGTTGCGTTCTCTATGTTCCTTATTCCTTCTTAAATCTCTTTGACTCTTTATGGTCACCTTTTAACTACTGTCTCGAAAACCTTTCTCTGGAAAGCTGGAAATATAGAACTGTGGGTTAAATACTCACAGCGGGTATATGTGTGGACCATGCTATCAACATATTTGACTACTGGTAGGGCATCATCTTTTATTTATACTTCGAAAATTAATGTATTTAAAAAAATAAAATAAAACGCTACCGAGATGTTGGGCTTGATTGAAGTATCAAAACAATTTTCAGTTTGGAAAATGTGCTACAAAAATGGTCTATCTCTCTCTCGAGACCACCCCCATTCCCCCAACTAAGTCAGTCTCTGCACACATGTCAGAACATCGCTGTGCATTGAAAGTGAGTACTGCACGGCCGGAGACGTCATCGCTTTCTCTGTGCCCCCATGTGCCAGGTAAATGTTGAGTGCACCCCTGCAATAATGGCATAGACATCGATATTAAAGCACAGGTGAAGCTGGAGATCAGAGCGGTCTCAGAGAGAGCCCTGACAAGAGCAGGACTGATGGGAAATTGATTGTTCTTTCCTTAGAATGCCGCTAAAGGATTTTTGATCAATTAAAGATCATAACCTTTTCAAATTCACATTTCTTTGGAAAGTATTGCAAAAATAAAATGTCTGTCGTCAATCCACTAATTGGTTAAATCAATGTGGTTTTCAGGATGCACACTCACAGTTACGTAAAATGTATCAATTGGAGAATATTTACATATTTGTGAATTCCGTTATAACGTGAGTTGATGGACCCATGTTGATGGACCCAGCCCTACATGTAAGGCCCTGTGCCTGTCGTATTGCTGGTCAGCACAGGTGGGAGTGATATCAGTTGTAACAATGTTACTTCTTTGTCACATATCGATTTCAGGCACATTTGTAATATTCAATCGATCAGAAAGCAGCTATGTTTGAGCTATTTAAAAACACAGATGAAAAGAACACATAGGCCCCAATTATTATCATATCCAAGTGCAATTAATGGAATATACGTAATACTGCCTTCACCCGCCACACCACATGTCAAACTGGCACTCTCTCTCGCTCTTACGCTCTGCTCTTTCTCTTTTTGTCTCTCTTTGTCTCTCTCTGTCTCACTCCAAAGGGCCTCATTACGAGGTTTGCTATGCAGGAAAAAAGTGGCGGTAATTCCGTTGCCGCCACTTTTATTGGCAGTAGCAGAATTACAACTGTTTTTCCTCACCGCCAAATTATAGATTTTGCCAGATTTACCGCTGGCGATATTGCTGTATGGTAAATTCACTGATTTTCAAAGGAAAAGAGGCAGATTCACCTCCAGGTTGTTCCTGCAGGTAAATCCTCCACGTTTCCTCCAAAAAACTGCCAGATTTACAGCCTGGCAGCACCACCAGCAGTGAATCTGCCAAAAATCACCATTGAGTCCTATGGACTACAAGAATGTGGACTTACACTTATACTACACTACCGCCAAGTGGCGATAACAGTAAACGTTTTAGGCTGTAATTCCACGTTTACATGGTATTACCACCACATTACTGCCAAACTCGTGATGAGGCCCAATGTCTCTTTAAACAAAGTTGAACATCATTTTCTCAGGTGCACATCTGCCTGAGCCAGTCCAGTCGTTTGCTGACAGCTTTGCGGCCAGATGGGGGGGGATTGCTGGGGGAGTGGCTATGTATGCAGTTATTATGAGTAAGGACACTATCTACATTTACTAACATTATAAACTGGCTTTTAAAAAAAAAAGTTCAATGTTCAATGAACACGTCTCTCGTTCTCAGCACATTACTTGCTTTATGAAGGAATCCCACCCTCCCAAAAGCCTTTACCATTGAAATTCTCGATTTTCAGCCCCTAACCTAACTCTCCCTGCATCCAGCTTTTGGGAATCCTTAAATGGGACCCCTGGGCTGGTCTGTCAGATTAGAGGTACCCTTACTGCAGGGAAACAAGAGTGGTGTAAAATCTCCCGTGGAAGGTGAGTATACTGCACGGTCCCAATCTGGGCCGGGTCTGTAAAGAATCAAGGGAGACTCCAACTCCCATCATGAACAGGCTGTGCTGGACAGTGACTTGCTGCTGTGGTCAGGAGAAGCAGCGAAGACGAGGTGCTTTTCCCCACATCAACCAGTAATCACCCGGTGAGCTAGTATGCAGCCAGTGAGGGATGGGTGGGAGCTTGCTGTGAGGCGTGCTTATAGAAGACAGGATGTGGGCCTGCAGGAGTACAAGGATGAGTAGAGGATGATGTGTCTCTCAGCCCTCACAGTTCTACATGGCAAGAACCAACACAATCATGAAGGTAAAACAGGCACAGTTAAGAGATATACTTCCTTCGCCTTTTGTGGTAATGTGTACTCTCACAAGGGGTGTGAATGTGGCTCAGTGGAAACCTATAGAAATATATACCTTAATCAAACACACCATATACAATAATAACCAGCAAGAGCAAAATACCCCTGCAGAAGGAACACAGGATATGCAAAGATAGAACAGATGCAGCACTCTTGTTAATAAGACAGGGGGCAAGGCAATATATACTATAATGTTAAAAAGGATATGTTCTTCAAGTTCTAAAATGGAAAGAAGGTGACCTAGCCTGTCTATAAAAACAAAAAAGGTCCATTCGGGCAGTTAGCCAATAGTACCTTTTCCAATGTTTTGGCAGTTTGAAAACAGTGAACGAGACTTCTGAGTGCTGTTCAGTAGTTTGAGTCAGTTTGAGGTGCAGCAGTCGCTGTCATACAGTAGTGAGCAGGAGTCAAAGATGGATCGAATTGGAAAAAGGTTGCGTTTAAAAGTGACTTGAGCGATGGGGTGAAAGAGGTCACCAGGTTTGGTTCGACATTCAAGGTTCGACAGCTGACGGGTTCATGGCAGGATGCGTAGGTGGTTTGATGCAGGTCTGGCAGTGTGAACTGCAGTTTGAGCAGTGCAGATGAAGCAGCACTTATCTTTTCGAGTAAAGGCAGTGAAGTGCTTCCGCTAGCACAGTGCGGCAGTGATCTTGTTCAAATGGTCGGCCTGTGGTTTGAAATGAAATGAGTGCCAAAGGCAGCCATTGAGGGTTCTGGTAGTTCGATCCGGTTCAAGCATGCTTGAATCATGGCTTGCAGCAATTTGACAATCAAGTGGCTGGGATCCTGGCTGGCTTCGCTCTCAGGAACTGTGAGCCCTGCTCAATGGTCACAGGCACACAATGACTCTAGTTTTCTCAGGCTCCCAAACCACAGAGGTTAGCACCCACCTCTCAGAAGCCCTGAAACACAGTGAGGTCTTGGGCACAGTGTGGCTGGGAGAGATGCAGGTCTTGTTTTATCAGTAGGTCACCCCCATACTCCTTGGGGATGGTTAGGGGATAACACCTGCCTCTTCCTTGGAACACCTCACAACTGGAGGACTCCAGAAAGGATTGCTCTCCCAACAGGAGCAAACAACATCTTCTACAAGGGTTGTAGTTCAGAGATGATTTCAAAAAGGGGTGGGAAGCCCCCTTCTTTAAAGACAAACGCCCCCAGTTATTGGACTAAGACTAGCCTTCTTTGGGGGCCTGCTTTAGTTGACTTTGACTTCTGACATCACACCCAAAGTGCTTTGTGCTGTCAGAAGTGGAGTGGGCAGAGAGAAGCAAGATGATGTAACCTTCTTCCAACTGTTTACACTAAGCCCACCCTTTCCCTTCTCAATAGAATCAGAGGCCTTTAGGTATGTAGCACCCTGGTGTGAGGCCAAGCCCTTTGTGAATGGGTGTGCCCTTTGATTCCTGATTCCAAGCCAGATTCCTGTGGAGTCACCATTTCTCTGGGAAGGGATTACTTGCCCTGACAAAGAAACAAAGAGAGGCCATCCTCCCGGCTACATTCCTGGCAGCATTGACCAGGCACAGCCTGCCTGGAGACAATACACATACGCTTTCCACAGCTCAACCTTGTCCACAGGGCTGACACATGTGTGATATCAATTTGATGTGGCTTGAATAACTCTAAGAGATACTGGCCACCATACTCTTCTGTCGTTTTTGAAAAAAGGGAGTGCATACCTTAAATGCAGGCCCTGTTCTGCAGGACGTGGCTTTCATGCAGCTGTCAAGGGGCCACCTTGACCTCTGAACTTGTTCTATGTAACTAGTACAGCATGCACTGTATATAAGGATACTGATGCAACAGGGCACAGATACACACTATGCATTTAGCTTGGAGTTCATAAAAGAGGAATCTGATCACCAGATTTCCCATTCAGAGATGGAATTAATGGAATTACCCCCATAATTGTATTCATTAATACAAATAAATCACAGACCCGAAGCGAGGGGGCAGATCACATCATGGTGCGTGCATGAAGCTACAAGAAAGCAGGCACATAAAACACTTTCCCTTGTTTACAAGATGTCCAACTCTACCCTCTCGCAAGAGGTGGGCTTGGGAAGAGCTACCAGTACCGGTCAGGGGTGCAGGAGACTAAGCAGTGATTTGAATGGCTAACCGATCCAATAAAAAAGAAAAAGAGAGGAAGGTATTAAAAGAATACTTCCCAGTCGACTTTTGCTCTCCAGCAAGCCCTAACCCTCAGAGTTATCAGTGGGGAGTTCTTGTCAGTTCTGGAACAAGCTGATCATGGAGAAACAAGAAGAAAAGAAGACACATCACTCTCCTTCCTTCATTGCCTCCTCTGACACTGACAAATTGCCTCCTAACAAACACAAGTTGATTAATTCCAAGTAGGATCTAAAAGCTAAGCAAGGTGGCTGGGAAGGATGAAAAGATCTATAGCAGAATAGGTCTTCCTCCTCTACCCTCTAACCCTCTTCCTTTGAAGATATGGTAACCCCAGAGGGAAGCTCCTGGATCAGATCAGAAGGAAGTTCATAGAGTTCTAATAAGGGTCACCAACGGCATGATATTCATGTGCTCGACACTTGTGACAAAACGGAAGAACACCCTTTCCAACAATATGAAGATTGGCCCAGGAAGAGTATTCCTGTGATGCTTGCAATTGGAAGAAGAACCCGAGAGATTAGGAAGACCCAGAAAGACTGACTGCCCCCAGGGTCAAGAAAAAGATGAGCCCACTGCTGCAGGATGGTTATTTATTGGTGCACATTGACATGGATTTGTGCTGGGAAGTTTATCAGGCAGATCATGTTTGGCCTCTGAAGAAATAACTACTAAATGAAAAGTTGATAAACTTGGGAAAATAATTCTATGCACCTGGTTTTGTGTACTGGGACTTAATCCTCATATACTGCTAAGTACTTCCAAATCTCTGTTATTAGATTTCAGGCCCTTAATGATTGAATGGAGTAGAGTGCCTGTAGTTCATACTTGATTGTAGCCATGCACATGCCTTCCAAAGGTATGCCCTGGCCTAGGACAAGTTAGGGAAGCATCTCTGACCATGGGGACCGCGATTTCAGTGAGGGGACATGTTTGTAGTCAGGTTTGGAAGACTGATAATACAGATACATATTGGCCTTACATCTCCACTTCTCTACTTTCAGGATTCAAAGTTGTTTGGTGAAGACTTGAAAATAGATCCTGCCCTTTAACAGGCATAAAATGCAGGTTGCCCTTGAAAGGTGAAATCTCAGTTAGGATGAGCCAGACAGATGATGACTCTCTCTGATTCATGTTACAGAGCTAGGTCGGGTGGGGGCTGTCCAATCTTCGAAGGCAGTCACAGGGGTCCCTCAGCCTCAAAAGAAACCATGAATCGAAAGAAGTACAAAAATCAACCTTCCTTAGTATGCCAATCTCCCTCAGGTTGGCAAAAGATTGTTTCAGTAATATCTATGCTATGGGAAACCAGCTTTTGAGACCCATGGTCCTGCATGTGGTTTGCCAGAGTACAAGAAATAAATTACATCAGCATTGAAAATGACTGGGACAATTCTCACCACTCCATGAAAGGATTCCAGCATGAAATTCCCATATCTGTGTGTGAAAGGAGCTAATGTGGAGATTTTTCTTTGAGGAAAGAGGACTGGACTGCTAGTTAATCTTACTTTTGTTACCCAAGTCATTAGGAAGGTTGCACCTGGTCAGCAACTTGAGGAGGGTCAATCAATTGGTTCAGAAGAGTACCTACAAGATGGAAGACTTGCAGCAGATGTTTTACACTCATTTGAAAAGGGAATTGATTTGCCTTGCTGGGTGTCCTCAACACCTATCTTCACATCCCCATGTATCCGTCCTCACTGGATTTTCTGAGGTTCCTAGTTGGAAAAGCTAATTTTCAGTTCAAGGCTCTTCTACTTGGGCTTCCGCTGGACCCACCTGCTGGAGATTTTCACCAGAGACACTATTGCCAGAGGTTGAGGGAACGTTTTTAACCAGGAAAAAGATCAGTGGGAAAGAGGTCACTCATCAAGCTGCATACATTGGAGGCAGTGAGATGGTCACTTTCTTTCTTCAAGACAGAATTTTAAGGTTGCATGATTTTCAGCTGGACAGACGATATCCTCAGCCCCAGCATTTACCAACCACGAAGGAGGAATGAAGCCAACTCGTTGAACAGAATTATCTGTTCTCTTGAGGATTGAACAGAGGTCAATCTTCTTCCTATCAGGGTGGTGCAGATGCTCTGTGACAGTCTTTTCCAATGTCCTGTGTCTCTGCTGTTGTGCCTGGGTGGCTTCCCACTGACCAACAATTTGCTTTTGGGGCTTGGATATTAAAAAGGTTTCAATGTGATCTAGTCAAATCTTTTTCATCGTAGTAGATTTTGTTGAATTTTGTATTCTTTACTGGAAGATTTTTCCACAAATATATGCGGGGGAGTCCTTCTGCAGCCCCTAACCCCCTTAACTCTCACCACATTAATAATTCTCCAAAACCCACTTACCACATATATTTGGGGCAAAATCCAACAAAAACAATTTGATGAACTCTACTTTGACAAATTCTACTGTGGTAAAAACTCCCTATCCCATTGAAAAGAAAGGCTTGAGGTGGCTGGGTCTTGAGAGAAGGGCTTCCTCTTTTCCATTCAGAATTTTCACCACCCTTCTAGGCTTGTCTCCCGTTGGGCCTCCTTTGTCACATGGTGTAGAGGACATGGGGCCCTCCTCTGGAATGTAGTGTGGGGGCTCTGTCCCAATTTCTGCAGGAAAGATTTGATCCAGTGTTGGAGCATGCATCCCTCACCCAAAGATGAAGCCAGTATCTTGGCTTATCTGAATGTTAAGTGTGCCTAATCTTATCGACTTAGGGAAGACAACTAAATTTCCCATGAAAACAACAACAATGAATTGCATTATTACATATCACACAATACATAAAATAAACAGCATTCCTCCCATTATAAAAACCATGCAACATATTTAAAATACAAGAGCCTGCAGTTCAAACAATTTTCGTTAAAAGTTTCCTCAAAGTTAGGGCATTCTTTAAAAATGATAATAGACCCCAACCCACGCAAACCGAGTCCACCCATAACAGGTTGCACAGTGCCGGTTCATACTGGAGAAACCCATGCCCCTGCAGAGGAGGTTTTTAAGGACTAAGGTGGTCAAAACAGTAGGAAGTGGGCCAAGACTTCCCTGGGCGCATCACAAAAAATACACAATAGATTTTCCTTGCCATTCGACCAGGCTGCCACCACTGCACTTAGATGGCTACAATTAAAGCGTGGCCTGGTGATAACAACACGCTGAGAGGGATTCTGGGCCCAAAAGCATACCTGGGCTTGCAATAATCACATGTTTCCTGTTAGCGGGCCTCTGGATCTCAGAAGACTCCCATTATCCAGAATGCACTGAAACACCCTTACATTTATAGCTCTTAAAACAATGCACGGCATAATATTGCTCAGGAAAAAATATTGAGCCATGTCTTCTTCTGACAAATCTGCTATTATATACCTAAGCCAGGGAATCTTCAGATAAGGGTCCATGGGAACCAAATGTTTAATTATGTCCTGTGTTAAACCGGCTTTGCTGTTTCCCCAGACTCAAAGCCAATGGTTGGCAGACTGGACAGCTATGGAATCACTAATCAACCTGCAGCCCAATTCCTGATGTACTGCAAAATTAGGGGCAGAGCGAGGAAGCCCCAGTACTTATTTCCGGAAAGTGTTCTCCACTACTTGGATGGATTCAACCTTGCTGTATCTCCACAACTCCATGCCATACCTGGCCACAGAAATAGCTTTCCCATTATAAACCTTGAGTGCCAGCTCGACCTTAAACATACCCATGGCTCTTGCCACCCCATTAAAACCTGTTTAAACCTAGCTGTCTGATTGACAACATGGGCTTCCGCACAAACGTTTGAAGGAAATCTGACCCCCAGATCATCAAAACTAGAGCCTCTGGGAATCAAGACCCCTTTGCTAAACATCGCCTGGAATTTTGGAGGGCACTTGCCCCTGCTACTAAGCATTTAGATCCAGTGAATCCATGAATAAAGAAGAATCATCAATCAGGCCAAGTAGAAATAAGTAAATGGGTATAAAGCCCATTCATGCACAAACCAAAATGCAGAGAGGGGGAACACAACCCTGGCGCACCCTTTGCTCCAGGTAGATACGATTAGAGACTCAACTACTATCAACCATTCAGGTCTAAAAATCCTTCTACTTTTTGCCCACCTACTTATACCTATTCACCGGAATCAATACTTTTTGAAAAAAGAGTTCTGGCAGAAGTCATAAAGTTAGAAAAACAAAACTTACCAATGTATCACAATTTGACAACTGAGGAAAGAAAAGCCATGGAATCATTAGCTATTAATGAGAACATTATTATCAAGAGAGCAGACAAAGGCGGAGCAATTGTTATGCTAGATAAGAGAGATTATATTGAAGAATGCTGTAAACAACTGGGAAATGAAAACCACTACAAAAGACTGACTAGTGACCCGACCAAAGATCTACAAAACCTAACTGAAACAAAAACCACAAAGGCATTAGAAAGAAGTTGGATTAGTAAACAAGAGTGGTGCTTCCTTAATAACCTGGAACCTACAATACCCAAATTCTATTGTCTACCTAAAATTCACAAGACTTTGACGAAACCACCAGGGAGACCAATCGTCTCAGGGATTAATTCTATCTTGGAACCCCGTTCTAATTATGCGGATCAATACCTCAAAGGATATTTGGTAGAAATGAAATCTTTTTTAAAAGACACAAAAGATGTAATGAAAAGATATGAGAACCTACCATACAATTCAGAAAACTCATACCTAATCGGTTTAGATATAGTTTCTCTCTACACTAATATTCCCCAGCAAGCTACTCTAGAAACTATTAGTGAAATTCTCCTCAATAGATCAGATGACGACCCAGTACCCAGTTCCTTCATCCGTTGGTGCATTGAAGTAGCCCTTAGATGCAATTACTTTGAGTTCAAAGGAACATTTTTTCAACAAATTGAAGGCACGGCCATGGGAGCCACCATGGCTCTGAGTTTGGCGAACCTATTTGTCGAATTTTTTGAAAAACAGTTCATATACATGACTTTTCCATTTGAAGAACACATTCAATCATGGGCCAGATATTTTGATGATGTTCTGATGGTATGGACAGGAACCATAGAAAAAGCAGAAGAGTTTCTAATTTGGCTTAACAATTGTAATCGACATCTGCAGTTCACCATCAATATTCAAAAGCTCTCTAGACTTTCTCGATTTAACCATGTTTCACGAAAACGGCCATTTACTAGTAAAACCTTACCACAAAAAAACAGAGAGGAATTCCCTGTTACACTACGACAGTCACCACGTAAAACACCTCAGAAATAATCTCCCATATGGACAGTTTTTGCGATTAAAAAGGACCAGCAGCCAAAAACCAGCATTTGAAGCAGAAGTAAAAAATCTAACTGCTAAATTGAAACATAGAGGATACCCAAAAAAACTAGTCAAAAATCTGCTAAAAGAGCATCCAGCAATAACAGGGATGCCCTCCTTGAGGACATGATTAAACAACCAATAACAGATCGCTTAGTATGTGTCAACACTT
This sequence comes from Ambystoma mexicanum, assembly GCF_040938575.1. Taxonomy (NCBI): domain Eukaryota; kingdom Metazoa; phylum Chordata; class Amphibia; order Caudata; family Ambystomatidae; genus Ambystoma; species Ambystoma mexicanum. The sequence goes on along the minus strand of NC_090929.1, from coordinate 1,583,920,543 downwards.
TTTCTAACCTAAGTTTAAAGATCAGTCACATCATAAAGAAGCAATGGAAAATCTTTGAAAGCGGGAACGCTGAAATTCTGTCTCCCATGTTTGCCTATAAAAAAGTCCACCACAATAGGCAACAGAGTTAGCAGTAGCAAACTTAAAGAAAAACCAGCAAAAATAAATAGTTTAACGGCAACATGGGGATTAAAATCAATAGTCGGACACTACCCGTGCAGCAATTGTGCAATGTGTTAACTCAAAAAACTAAGGAAATTGACATTGGGCTTCCCACACCATAGCAACAGAAACAAATGACGAACTGCAACTCAGACTATGTTGTATACATGATAACTTGTCCATGTAACAAGCACTACATAGGAAAAACCAATAGAAAAGCAAAAGTAAGAATGTTGGAACACAAAAGCTGCCTTAAAAACAAAGTCCCCAATGCACCGCTAGTGAAACACTTCAATGAAGCAAAACACAGTTTCGAAGATTTTCGCTGGACAATATTATTAATGATCCAAGACAGGGATCATGATATTAAGAGCAAAATACTTCTAGAAAAAGAACAGAGATTACTTTACCTAACTCAAAGTGACAAAAAAGGTCTTAATGAATCTATAGAATGGCTGAAAGTATAATCTATTGATTCAAACTTACCTCAAAAGACTCGGATCAGAGCGGATTAACAAGAAGAAGAAACCAGATGAGGCGCCATAATAAGAACACTTCCTACGCAATATAGGGAACCAACAGGTAAACAGACGGTTTAATAAAGACACAACTTGCATGGAAGCGCAGCAACTACCTCTTTTTACATAGGTAATAATACGATCATTCACTTATCATAAAAAAACGTTCTTAGCAGAGTATTAGAGATGGCACTAGCATAACAACTGTCTCAGCCCGCACTCAGAGAGTCAACTAAGAATACAAGCCGATTTTTGCAATAAATACAAGCCCCATTCAAACTGCGTGTTTGCTTTTTCTCAACAGCAGTTTGGACCAACCGAACCGGGATATTTACTGGTTTCCTGCATATTCCAACATGCAATGACATAACGCCACGCAATTGATAAGCTGTGCACAGATGCCAACCCGCAAATTAATCTGACCGAGCGTCATAATATCAGACTGCACACAAGGTAAGCCACATTTTCGCTTACTAGTGTGAGTGCTATTCACAACAATGTAGAAATGCTTATGAACTGTACGGACTATCAAAATCACCTTAAACAGAACGCTACATATAGAATTTTTACAGCCTGCCAACGCCTGACTAAAGGAATCTGTCTGGCTCAACTCAAAATATGAAAGACTGATCTCAAGACTCTCTTGTAAACATATCCCTACGTGTTACAGGTTAAAGTGGAATACCTTCCCTTTTATTAAGAAAAAACGTCCAACAGCTGTGGACCTTTTCTACTGATAAACAAAAGAGCACCTACACGAGGAAGTCCAGGTAACTTTATTGATCCTGAACTCTTCTTGACACATTCATCTGTGCCCAAAGAATACAATGGATATTACTGATTCTTTTTTATGGTTTTGTCAACAGCTAATGCTCTTCCACTGAATAATTCTTAAAGACTAGAAGATTCCAGACCAACTGTCCTTACTCTAAATACTATTGCCCTGACCACTCCTGAAGAAAGTCCCTACAATAATTAGGAGGACTGAAACATGTTGAGTTCTCAATTTAGAAATAATACTAAATTGCATGATAGTATTGAATATTCCATCTAGGAATTGTCCCAATCTAAATTGAATATTAGACTGAGGGAGAAAAACTGTGAGTGATCCATCAGGATCACAACCCCTATTTTGATAAGGAATTACAGCATAGGTTTGCACATAGATTGGTATGATCGATATCTCTATATTTTGGAAATTGTTTTATGTTGTGTGCCCTGTTACATATATGTACCTTTTTAGAGTGTCTGTTGATGTTTTTTATATGTATTATGTTCTTGATTGTTATAAGACTATATTAAAATTGACAATTTGTACTAAACATATGTAATTTGTGATGAGTGAACAGCTGTTGACAAAAAAACAGTGTCCTACCTTTCTATGTATTGATTAGCCTTGTTTCCCAAAACAAGGTAGGACGCCGCCTTGAGCGGTATTTGGGATCTCTCTACTGTCTTTTCATGCACCCTTTGCTCCACCTGAAAAAAAGCAATGCACCGCCCCTGCACGCAGCTCCATACAAAAGCCACCGTGGACGAATGCAGTCTCTCCAAAAGATTCACCAGTGCACCTGACCAATGCATTGATCTAACCACACACCACAATTTGTTACGATTGACCTTGGCAAGGACGGTGCAAAGGTTCAGGGACTGGCTATGTTGCTCCAAGACCTCGTCTGACCCCCAATTGACTGGGGGAAAGAATATTATTACATTCCACCCAGGTCTCCAGTCTCCCCAGGAGAACCCGCCTCATGATCTTAAAGACAGTCTAAAAGTGAAATAGATCTATATGACACAATATGACTCTGATAGCCCCCTCGGCCCGTCTTATACTAGTACAAGGAAGAGTAGGAGTAATGAAGATTATCAATAAGTAATCCATGCATTTCTAAAAAACATTCTAAAAACCATTTCCAAAATATTTTAGTCAAAAGGATAATGTTACACTTCACAAAACCTAGAATAAACATACAAAATACCTTCTGATAGGTTGTCATTCCTAGGTGGATAGTCTGGTTCACTCATATGGTAAAATACCCTTAGATATAACACGAGTCAGGGTTGGAGCCTGCTTCGTATAAAGTCTAAGAGCATAGAAATGACGACAGATGTTTACATTTGAAAAATATGTTTGTGATATATCTATGGGTTGTGTGCTTGATTCACGTATATAATGCATTCTGGGCTTGGTGCTCATATAATTTTTCAGAGGGTTCACCCTTACATTCAAATATGTGCAGTATTGAACAATATATGCAGATCTGGGCAGGTTCAGGACCTTGATGTGAAGATAGAATGGCTTCGACATCAGTCACTCCCTCAGTGTATACCAGGGTTGTCCAACTCCGGGCCTCGAGGACCGGAACCCTGACGGGTTTTCAGGATAGCCCTCATTATTATTCATGGGGAAAAATGTCCATGTATTTAGAGTCATTGTATGCAAATGTATCTTATAAATATTAATGAGGGGTATCCCAAAAACCCGGCATGGATCCGGCCCTCGAGGCCCAGAGCTGGACAACCCTGGTATATATACGTTACTAGCTTACCCATTGTATGACATTCACTTTTGCTAGATCCATCCTAGCAGTATTACCAGAAAAAAATAAAGATATCATGTAGGGGTGTTGTGTGTTTTTCATGGCTGAAAGAAGAGTGAGAAAAGCAGCAAAAGAGTCTTTCAGCAAGGTTCGGATTGGACTGGTATTTGGAGACACAGCATTAAACATTATCATTGAGTGTGTCCTTTAGTAAAGTCAGCATTACCTGAAGGCGCAGGGGGGTGTAAGGAGGAAGCAGATTGACTAAGTGAGGAGGATGGATTTTGGCAGTCTTTGTAAGTGACCAAAGCACCGAAGCCAGGTTCTACAAATCGTAGGTATTTTCTATTTGTGTTAGTTATTTGTGTTGCTCCTACTGTTAGAAACGTAGTGATTAGCAAAATATCAGTGGCCCGGAAGCAGAATTAAACATTGACTTGAGATTCGCAGAAGAAACAGATTACTGGGTGTAATCGGAAAAAGGGACATTTTGCAAAACAAAATGGTTCATATTCTCAGTTATAGAAGCAAGGTAAATACTTTATTTTATTACAAATAGACAGGTCTGGTACACTCCTAGTGTATTCTGTAAAAATACTCCTAAGAGGAAGGAAAAGTGGACCAAATAGCACCAATGATCATTCCTGGTTATTTTACATTACATAAAATAGAATTATGGGAACCTACGAATGAACATAGACCTGTATATTTGACAAATACGTCTGAGAAAAACGTTTGCATATTGGTGCCTGTTTTATTGTTCACAATTCTCCACCCTAACATTAAAGTATTTGTGTCCATAAACTACATCTACTATTTTGGACATCCTCTGTATTTTTGGGAGGAAACAAAGCAGTTAATAATGTAATGTAAGAAATGCACCCAGATGCCTTTGTGCTCGGAGCGCTATACAAATAAACAAATACAAATACAAAAGCACTGAGAAATATGTTACTCCATTTTCCAAATGCTCAATTCCAGAATATGAGTGGAGCCTGTGCAGAATTTAATAGAAATATATGGGGCTGAGAAGGGGGGTGGTGGGTCTCAGAGTACGTGTGGCTGTTCATAAACGGCTCCCTAATGCGCAGAAAAATACATGTATAGGATGCATACCAAACATATATCATGCCTATCACATGTATAAGTCCCTTTGAAAATTAATTAAATTCTATGTTTCATGTGACATGTGCTATGAGAAAATAATCATGAGCTCTGCCTGATACAGATACAACACACTAATATGACCCTTTTTTTTGTCTAAAATAATCTAATGTTGTGTATTCATGTAGTCTATTGTGGCTCATTTTGTGTGCGGTAAGCTAGGCGTGGGCAGGTTCCACAGCTGTTTAGAACATTGTGGGATACTTTAAACCTTGCGTCTATTTGTTTAGTAATTATTTCTCTAATTGTTCCTGCTGCGGAGGTGTGGAAAAGGAAAAGACAGGCAGTGGGGGTGTTGGATTTGGGAGGTTAAAAGGACAGCAGTGCAACAGGCAGATTCTTAATGAAACCGAGCATTGCATCTCCCAGCACTGTCTCCTGCTGGCTTAGTGCTGCTTGTCTGCCTTTGATCATTAATAAATTACCTTTTGACAGGGGAATTTTAGTAATTTGTGTGAAAGATTTTTTTTTTTTTATTATGGTCAACTTCGGAATAGAAAGGCATTCGCAGTGTTATGTGTGTAGGGGATTTATTTAATAATAAATGCATGCGGTAAGGAAGCTGGATTGGATGATTTTTAAGTATGTGGGAGTACAGTGTTGTAAACAAGCACTTCTAGATTGACATGCTTAATTTCACACAGTATTGTGCATGTGCAGAGTACTCAATTGGTTCCATGTCAGATAAATTGGCTCATTCTGTCCCGGTTTTTACTTTGCATTTTGGAACTTGTAGTACTTCATTCGTACGGAGTGCAAGAGTGTTTGGTGTCTGAAGCGGGCGCTGCATGGCAATATTGTTGCAGACCCATTTGACGGTCTTTCTCCATTTCTTCTCGCCTGGGGGCGTGGTAAAGAACTTTTTTTGTCTAAAATAATCTAATGTTGTGTATTCATGTAGTCTATTGTGGCTCATTTTGTGTGCGGTAAGCTAGGCGTGGGCAGGTTCCACAACTGTTTAGAACATTGTGGGGTACTTTAAACCTTGCGTCTATTTGTTTAGTAATTATTTCTCTAATTGTTCCTGCTGCGGAGGTGTGGAAAAGGAAAAGACAGGCAGTGGGGGTGTTGGATTTGGGAGGTTAAAAGGACAGCAGTGCAACAGGCAGATTCTTAATGAAACCGAGCATTGCATCTCCCAGCACTGTCTCCTGCTGGCTTAGTGCTGCTTGTCTGCCTTTGTTCATTAATAAATTACCTTTTGACAGGGGAATTTTAGTAATTTGTGTGAAAGATTTTTTTTTTTTTTTATTATGGTCAACTTCGGAATAGAAAGGCATTCGCAGTGTTATGTGTGTAGGGGATTTATTTAATAATAAATGCATGCGGTAAGGAAGCTGGATTGGATGATTTTTAAGTATGTGGGAGTACAGTGTTGTAAACAAGCACTTCTAGATCGACATGCTTAATTTCACACAGTATTGTGCATGTGCAGAGTACTCAATTGGTTCCATGTCAGATTGATTGGCTCATTCTGTCCCGGTTTTTACTTTGCATTTTGGAACTTGTAGTACTTCATTCGTAGGGAGTGCAAGAGTGTTTGGTGTCTGAAGCGGGCGCTGCATGGCAATATTGTTGCAGACCCATTTGACGGCTTTTCTCCATTTCTTCTCGCCTGGGGGCGTGGTAAAGAACTTAAACACTCCTCATGTGGAGCGCAGGAGTGCGCGGTGTTCAGGGCTCAGTGGCTGGTGGCTGATTGCTGCTGGCTGGAAGGAAAGGAAAGGGAGAGACACTCTGAACGTGTCTCTAATACCCCAGATTCAGATTAATAATCGAATAAAAAGTCATCTGAACCCATCAGCACTACAACCCCTAGAAGGCCATACGCCCCACTTACTGGAAGTAAGTGAAAGTCAAACTACAAACATGGGAAGTGCGCGTAGCCGGGAAAGTGAGACTACAGGGGGTCCGTGGTTGCGTAAAGAGGAATGACGTCGACCATTTCAAGGAAGCGCCACTTATTGTTAGAGACTGAAATGAGTACGGCTAATTCACTATTGTGGGTTAAAACCAAAGCAGGTAGACAAGTGTTTCTAGAACTGAAAATGTCTGGTAAAATAAGAGGTAAACCAAATAACTACAATCTACGACAAACTGTGTCACAAGCTAGAAATAAACATAAGGAAACAGCAGCTAACATTGGATAGACATTAGCACATTATCAGAAGTTAATGCCTGGATCTATCACCTGCCCGAATTATGACTACAAATAATAAAAAAGTAGATGGTAAAATCATCTTGTTTTTTCCCAGCGGGGAGTAGATCATTCATGAGTGGGCAAATCAGTGAAAGCGGCAATCAGAATCCTCCTACTGGTATAAGCAATCTTACTGATTTGGACACTACACGCTTAACAGCCAACGATAAGAATTTCCTTTGGGACCTATGTTAGTCACTGCAGGCCAACCTAAATGGTGGAACTAGCATAGCTGTAGCTGAACCTACGCAACCTACCATCATCACTGACACTACATTAGAACCGACTGATACCCAACTATGCCCACAAGTGAATACACAGAGATTATCGTCCTCAGCGAATTTGAATATGCGAAGTAGTGAAAGTTGTGATGCTTCTGACTCAAATGAGGCCTACAATGAGCTGCAGGCATCAGTGGCAGCATTACAGTTTGCTATGAAGGTTCTATTAAAAATAAGATATTGGAAATTGTGATAGGTGCAGACGAATAAACTAAAGTAAAAGGTTGAGAGGGAGGGGATTTCCAACAGCTCATTGCCATCCTTAAACCGAATAATGTTTAACAAGTAGTTGACAGCCTAAGAAATTATCCAACAGTTGTCACGATATTAGAACACGAAAAAAAAAGAGGAAGGTGACTGTTTGCAAACAGCAAAACATAAGGGCATAGTACATTTGATTAGTAAACAACAGAAGGACTGGTCCACATAGACAGATTACAGAAAATGTGCACCAGTGCAAGTGGAAAGTTGTACGGTATTAGCACTAGGGCAAAGTTTGCCCTATTTTAAAAACACTAGGCCATATTAAAAAACTATTGCACCATGACAACTGCACCATGGCATTGTATAAGCACCTATGCAAAAATTGCCTCAGTGCAAGAAAGATACATTTTGGATGCATTTTTTCACCAGCGTAAAGTTTGCCATAGTGCTAATACCATTCCGTATTTGCACTAGGGCAAACTTTGCCCTGTTGCAATAATGCAGTGAATATGTATCTTTCTTGCCCTGATGCCTCTACCATGCCAAATTGCACTTGTCATGGTGCAATCGTTTTCTAATATGTCCGTGTTTTCAAAAATAGGGCACACTTTGCCCTAGTGCTAATACTGTGCTACATTTGTACTTGCACCAGTGCAAAGTTTCTGTAATCTGGCCCCAGGAGGCACCCATACATCTTTCCGCGAGTCAGAAAGAATGATGAATTATAGTGAGTACTGCTCACTTTAAGTTTTAAGTTAACACATCTATGTATGACATCTTGCATTAAAGATGCTTGCACGTTACGCGCATTGTTTACGATGAGATCATCCGTGAGCGCTTACACCCTGGATGTGGTCTACTGAACATTGTTAACAAGTGACTGAACGCAATGTTCTTTGTTTACTAATGAAGTCATCGCTGAGCTTTCGCGCCCGATGACTTCTGGTGATAAAACGACCATCACGCAGTTATGCGCATGATGTCTGCAGACGGAATTAACAGTAGGGCTAGACCGTGCGCCCAGCAGGTAACTTTATAGCTCCTTCATAACAAGGTCTGGTGCGAACTTTAGATAAGCGGAGCTGGTTGCACACAAAGTGCTGCTCGCACTAACCAAAACCTTTCTTTATTTGTGATTACATTTCAGAGCCAAGTTGGTTCTCGAAGATTAAGGGGAGGAAACACTCCTTGCTGACCAGAGCCTTGAAATAGTGTGTCAGTTAGACTATGGCGGCATACATCGTAACAAGGTTGGATTCTCAGACCTCCTTTACAGTCCTGTTACGATTTTGACATTTTTATCGTTTTGGCATGTATGTCAGATTCTGATCACGGCTGTTTTTAGATTTGGCCGGGTACCAATTCTCCCCTAAGGGATTTGCTTGGGTGGTATATAAGTTAAATACCAATATACTTACAGCCCTCGACCCTCACAGGTAAATTAGTACCATACTAATCATGACAGATGTTATACCTCTATGAGTATCACAATACATTGATGGTAAAACATTGAGAAAGATTCTAATATGATGTTAACGTGTTTTACAGATACTAACATAATAGGAAGAGTATTGATGACTGAAGGAAGAATGAATGCTCCTGACGAAGAGGATTTCCCCCGAAACACGTTGAGCTTATGATAATTGGAATATGTTTGTTCTTTGATTTATTTTTGTACCATATTACTTTATATTTGTACACTTTAATGTACCACATAAGCAATTAAAAGTAAAGACTCTTCCCTCGTGTCATTTCTAAAGCAGAGTGGGTGCAATTTTTTAAATCTTTCTAAAATATGTGTTCATGATAGACTTTAATTGACTGTTGTCATAAAAAGGTTGAGATTCCTGTTTTGGGGATCACATATTCAATTTCTGCACTTAAAAACTCAAGCGTTGACTGGTACCCAGTTGTTGTAGGTGTGCATGGGACACACGTGTCCACGGACTCTGGGCACACTTGTATGTTCATGTTGTGTTCAACCCACCGAGAGGGTTGTTTTTCTCCCTTGCACCATTCACCATTAGAAACCTTTGACTAACATATCTACTTCAGGTGTGCTCTGTACCATTTTTACTTTTGGTAAACAACAGAAGGCCACAAAGAATACCAGAAAAAGAGCAAATCAACATAATAGATATCAACCAAAATTGACAGGTACACTGACGAATTGGCTAGTAAAACCAAACGCTGAACCAGAGGGATGTGACCAGACTAATAACAAAGAACCTTTAGAAGAAGACAGTGACAGTAGTTGTATAACAACTGACCATTGGAGTGCAATAATAATGCAAAAGCGTAAGGACAATACAAATGTACAGTTTGCCAGCGTTTTTAACACAGTCAGATCAACAAGACAACAATATCCTAAGGAATCCTTTAACTTGTACTATAAAGTGGATAAATCAGAGAGACTTGTGAGGGGTTAGCAATGCGAGCCGGACAACGTGGCAAAGATGTTTCACAAGTAGCCATTTTACTCACTCAAAAGGGTGTGGCAAACGCCTCACTATCCCTAACCTAAAGAGGATGTCCCTGCCTATGAAAAGAAAACTAAAGGCAATCACTCTAATGAATGCAATCTGTCCCTCACACTTATACATAAATTAAACTCATCAAGATTAGATATGGCAATTCAAGCTTAACAGAAACAACAAGTATGCTTAACATGAACCTGATACCAATGTATCCTTGTAACTTGGGTCTGATCCCCTTCCTCGGGTTCAAAGCAATATTTTCAATAAAAGTTCCAAAGATATATAGCCAAGTTCTATTTTTGACTCCAAAAGTCTTACTCCAAAGGTCTTTTACTTGGCATTTGACAAAGGTCCCACACAACAGAAGAAATAGTCTTTATCTTCAAGCTGCAATATCTTAATGTCACTTCTGCTTGGAAAACAAACAAATCCACAATTCTACTGGCTGTACAACAATGATTTGATAAAATGGCTTTCTCCTGGGAAAACAAAACACTTCCATAATTCTTCTGACTTCACAACAATTTTTTGGTAAAGATGCTTTCTATCACAGTTCATCAAACAAAACAGTGGCATTGCCACTTCCTTGCCTTCACAGCCTTTAACTACAAAGTGGTACTTCAATATCTTCTTCCTGGTTCACTATCCTGCCAGGAATACCACTAACAATCCCTTTCACTGGTATACTTGGCTGCCAGTACAAAACTCCCTACACTATTACAAGTACTCAGAGGTAAGATTTTCTTCAACACTCTTAGAAAAGTTCTTGACTTTGAACAACATCAGGATTCACAATTGAATTTGTAAGGAGACATGATACACATTGGTGTTGTTTGTTCCACTGATTTATTTGCCATAAGCAATGCAGGCTATATGCCTCTCTTCCGTGATACTTCTTACAAGGAAGGTAACTCTCCTGCCACTCGTTATTTCTTAACTCCACATCAAACAACTGTTGATAATGTCTCTTTATCACATTTGCCTTTCCTTGATTTACAGAATGTGTCTTGTTCTAAGGCTTAACTATTGCTGATTCATCACTCTGTTTATAATAGTTAAACTTTCTCTGCAATATTGCTCTCTTGTTATGTTGTCAAGGGGGGCTATATGTCTTCTGAAGTAATGCCCCCTCTTTACTTTGGCAATGGTGGCTATTGCTTTCCTTCAATATTGCCCCATCTTTACTTTGGCAATGCAAGTATTTATCTTGTTTCAATATTGTCCCATATTTACCTAGGCCCAAGAAATTGTAAGATTACTTTCTGGCTTTCTTTTAAAGTGAGTATGTTTTGGTATTCAAAACATTGTTCAGCGGGCAGCATTTGACTATGGAGCGTTCCGGGGTTTCCTATCATAGGTAAAGTCACCGGCTTCACCACATGCATCCGATCGAACTGCTGCTGCTGCTTCTTCTATGGTATCCTGAACATCTGACCACTTCAGTTGCATTTTCGCGGCCTGCGTCACTTGAGAAAGGGGCCTGCCTTGCTCCTCCTGCACTCCGGTCTTCGCCAGCCACCGCAATCAGGTACCATACAAAGAGAGCTTTTCTCTCTCATGGGACAGATTTCCAGTTTACCACTTCCTGCTGCGTGATCTCTGCACATCAGATATTCTACATCAAAGACCCTCATAGGACCCACCTACGGAATAAAGACAGCGGCGGCTCTGGCGTCTTCATTCCTCCGCTTCTGTTGATGCAACTGCAGCTGGCAACTCCTACTACTACTCCACCTTCGTGTTCTAATGGCCTGCACCTGAGGGTGCCTTATATATTCGAAATTACCACTCAGGTGTGGGTCATTAGACCCACTAGACTGCATTTTGAAGTTTTAGACCTCTGAGCCCCTCTTCCTCGCCCCAGTAGGATTTGATGTCCCCAATGCTCTGGTTACATTTTACCCTCAGTACTGTAGGGTTTTTAGGAAAGTTTGTTAGAGGGTTCTCAAAATTATCCATACCTGATTCCCCTCCCATGTGATACTCCCGCAGACACCACCCCCATGGTCAGGATAAGGAAGCATCTGCCTTTCCCTGGCCACATGAGAAGGGTCCTAGGCCATGGTTCTTGGGATAATCACCTCTGATTCACCGCAGACAGTAAAAAGTGATTTAATTGCTCATGTTTTTAGCATTGTTACAGCATATCCCTCCATTAAGAGTGCTTGATACAAATGAATGTATTGAGCCTCTGGAAGTTACAAACCCAATTGAAAGGGATACATTAACCCTTATACATACATCTACAGATAAAATAACTGCACTAGGCTATGAGCTAGATAGGAGGGCATCGAAATAATGCAGACTAATGGAAATGTTAAAATTGTGATGTCATGTTTGAAAACAGATAGTAGAGGTCCGGGTGGAAGTGGACCAATAGATGTGACAAACATTGTCATACTCAGTATTTTAAAGTGTTTACTAAAAGCATTTAGTGCTAATGGGCTAAATAAACCCTGAATTGGCTTATTGACATCATGGAACACTAGGGGCTTCAGCCATCTATTACACAAAGTGGCATCACTAAATAGATTGCAAGAAAGTGACATAATATTGATGCAGGAGAGTTGGCTAATATTTCCCATCTATATTGATGGGTACCAAACGACACAGGTCATAACAAAGAAAGGAGACATGGCACGCCCCTGTGGCGGATTCATTGTCAGTGTTAAAAATGATATAGAAAGCACAATTAAAAAATAAAAAACTGATTACTAAGAGCCGTAATGTGGAGGCAGTTAAGGCACGCCACTCTTCTTACAATCAAACTTTGACGAGAGGTAACATCGATGATCCACCGGGCAGAAATCACACTGACAGTATATTTGATACAATCGAAGAATTGATGGCTGAGATACCCAGACATGACGAAAATGAGCTACTAGTACTGGGATGGGATTAAAATACTATAATTATAGCGCACGATGGATGCATGGAGACCGAAAATGTAAAACGCAGATGAAACAAAAATGGTCTAATGGTCAAGGTAAACTATGGGGGGAGTTCTTTACAGATTAATAATACTTGATACAAATCTATCTGAGAATAAGACATGATTATGATGAATTTTATGACATTGTATTAGGATTTTATGAAATAGTTGTAAATGACACATATAAATGTTAAGTGCAACATATAAATATGTGTAATACAATTATGTAATTGTGTCATAGTGACGTTTTCATGCATTCATGCTTTTATATGTGTAAAGTTTGTAATTAAATAACCACATTAATAATAAATAAAATCAAATAACTGTCTTCCTTCTTTCTCTTTTTTTTTAACTCTTGCAGGATCTCTGTCTGATCTATTTCCCCCCCCTACTCTATGTCTCTCTCCCCCTCCCACCCTGTGTCTCTCCCCCTCCAACCTTCTCTCTCTCTCTTTCTCTCTCTCTTTTTCTCTCTCTCTCTTTCTCTCTCTCTCTCTCTCTCTCTTTCTCTCACACTCTCTCTCTCACACTCCCTCTCTCACACACTCTTTCTGTCCCACTCTATTTCTCTAGCTCTTTCTATATATGCAAATATATGCAAGGGTCATGTAGTCTGGCATGCATTTGCTTGAGCCACATCAGCTGTTGATGACAATTGTGTGACCATGAAAAAACATTTATGCCTGAAGAGATGGATTGTGTATTTTTATAAAACAGCTATTAAAAAAGGACGTGGTTTAACTCTGCCAACTTTTTTAAACTAGCTCTTTCTAAAAGTGTAACATGTTTATTTCTAATGATGACTTCTACTATGCATTGCCGTCATAATACGAGATACCCTTGTCATATTGAGTAAAGCACTTATCAAAACCTAGTCTAACCATATACATTATTTTCTGATAGATAGGAATCAGGCCTTTAGTCAGAAAACCCCCTAAAAATAATCAAACATCCACATTTCCTGACCCCATTCTGAGGACTTTATAGTTGGTATATAAAGACAAGTAAATATGACACAAGAGAGAAAAAAGAAAGACAAGCGTTTAAAGAAAGGAGAAGGACAATGAGTAGGTAGTAGGAGTTTGGGCAAAAGGAGGAAAGGTGTTTTTGTGGGTGGAAGCACCACCAAGAAACACTGAAAAAAGTTGTGAAAAAAAGGAAAGTAAAAAATGTTGCTCTTTTTTCATGGTGTCGTAACATGGGAAATATTTACTTCTGATAAACAACCAGGTTATCATTTCAAAATAGAATCCCAGGTGCACTCATGTCCTGTTCTTCAGAAATACCCTCACGAGGAAAGCTGAAGTGGGTAAACAACATCATTGAGGATTTAAGCCTGTTTCCATAACATGGAAAAGGATTTTGAGGACACAAGAATTACCACAGATTGCTACACATGATGAATATGTCTGTGATAAAAGGATTGTATCCTTGAATCACAAAGTCCATAATATACCCTGTGCTTGGTGCCCACTTTATTTTTCACAACACTCCCCCTAACATTAAACTGCTTGTAACTTCAAAGCGAGTCTGCTGATTCAAAGAACCTCAGGATTTTCTGTGGCAATAATCCCTGCACATAATCCAGAATTTTAGCTGGGCATCTGGGTGAATGTGACAGTGCACATGGTCAGTTTGCATCGCAGAGACATCCCAGGAGAAAATGATACACCTAGGAGTATCCAAGAATGCAAATGGGGAAGAACACATGTGATTGCTTTAGACAGAGCATTCTCTACTTTGTGTTTATACAGTAAATCCTGTAACTGTAATATTGATGCTGATGGCTTTGTCTCTTTTCTTGCCGCTTGACAACAGACATTGCTTTTGTACTTCAATGTTCTCTTGAATGGCAAAACTGGTGACTTGTGTCATCGCTCAGCGCACCTCTCCTTCACCTTTGTTTTTTTTTATTTGTATGTGCAGATGTTGACTGCAATGATAGCATCTTTTGGATCATGTTGATATGCTGTGCGGATGATACCCAACTCCTTATAAGGCTTTATGTTGCTTGTGAGATCTGCCCTATTTCAGGAATCTTTGTCGGTTATACTTACATGGATGAATAATAACCATCATTGGCTTAATACATACAAAAAGAAATTAAAGTGAGGGTTCTCTATGGTTTTTGGTTTTTTTGGAGTGACACGTTCTGGCCTGTTGATATGGGGACATTTCCTTTACTGGCTATTTAGTTAAATATTTGAAGCACACATGAACATTTTGACAACATGTGTTTTTTATTAAAAAAATGTCCTTTGCCAAATTCCCCCCCGCTTTATTATTATGATTATTATTATGATTATTATGATTATTATGATTATTATTATTATTATTATTATTATTATTGTTGTTATTATTATTATTATTATTATTATTATTATTATTATTATTATTATTATTATTATCACTGTTACTGTTATTATTATTATTATTATTATTATTATTATTATTATTATTATTATTATTATTGTGATTAGATTATTTATATGGTGCCATTAAATCAGGCCCGTATACATAGGGGCACAGAGTAGAAAATAATGTATGCAAAGGGACAAAATAGAAACAGGACTAGAGGAACCTTATTAAAAAATGTGGGCTTTCAAAGAATTTTAAAAAGATCCAACGAAACAATGCCTTTTAAATCAGGAGGCAGGTGATCCAAAGTCTTGGGGCTGCAGTTAATAAGAGCGCAGTCAGTAACCAAGGAAAGCTTTGTGCTTGGAACCATCAGGAGACTGCAAAGTCCTACAGATCGAGGGACAATTCAGACATTCAGATAGATATGCGGGACTGTAGTCAAACAGACATTTATGAGTTATTGTCAATAGCCTAAAAGAAATTCTATTTGCCACTGGGAACCAATATAATTCTCTTCTGGACTCTGATGCATGATCTCTCCTCCTCAGCCCCACTACCACCCGAACCACACTATTCTGCAGCACCTGGAGTCTAATCATAGCGCTCTCACATATACCATTTAAAAGGCTATCACAGTAATTGAATTTAGTGCCAATAATGGCCCGGGCAAGCGTGGTGCAGTTGTGTTTGGAAATAAAAGGTAAAATTAGAGTTAGAAGCTTGATGCAATAGGTCGAGGAAGTAACACAACAATGAATATGAGATTTGTCAGCTGTCGATGATACGCATCAACCTTGAGGTACACCGTACTGTATTGTCACCAGCTGTGCATCCACATCTCTGTGGAAGACACTGGCAGTTCTAATTCCAAGACAAGAGTCAGCCCATGCTGAAGCAAATGGAGAGAAGCCTGCACCTTGCGAGAGCCTCTCCACCAGCAGGGCAGGTGTTTGATTTCAAGTCCAGTAGTGCTGACTCAGTGCCATGAACCGCACAAAACTCACACTGCCTTTTGCACAGAATATTATTGGCATCAAGATGGTCGTTCACATGTAAATATGCAATCCTGTCCAAGATTTTAAGAAGGGAGGAGGCATTGGTGATTGATCTATAGTTAGTGAGCACGCAGGGGTCCAACTTCGGTTTCTTGATCAATGGAGATATCCAAGAATGTTTGTTGATATCCAAAAAAGACTGATTGACAGATTTCGTTATTGATGACACTAGCAACGGTATGCAGTTATTTACGAATGCCACTGGACAAGCATCACCCATGCAGCTTCTTGGCTTGAGTTGGCTAATGATCCTTAACATTCCAGCGTCCATAACTGATCTAAAGTGAAAAGTTACATAGGCATGAACGATGGTCTGAGGGACTTTACACCAATCATCTCCTCCTGCCAATAACATTTTACTCCCCAAGATTTCCCTTACACGCCACAGTTTTCCAAACATGGCCTCCAGTATTGAGGAGCACCACGAGCTGTCCTTGGCAATGTTAGGTAGCTCAGAGGAACACAGGTTCTCCAATTTTCTCAGAACAGTAAGGAGCTCTTTGGGGTCAGAAGCAGCATTCGGAATTCTTTACTATATTCAGAGTTTTTAGATTGATGAAACTTTGTATGTCATTCTTAGCTGCTTTAGAGTACATAACTTTATCTACCTCTGATCTAGAGTTAGTCCACTTATAGAGACATTTCCTCTCTACGGTCCTGAAATCATGAAGCTCTCGAGTCTACCAAGTATTCTGCTTTCTAGGTAGCAAGGACCGAGAGTTTAGAGATGCAAGAAGGTTTTCTGCAACTGAGAGAGCATTCTGATAACCAGTGACTATCTCGTCTGCTTAATTCAAGTCATCTAACTTCTGCACAAAGGCAGAAAGAGAAGGGCACATAACTTCAGAAGATAATGAATGCAAATTCCTAGATGTCACAGTAACCATAGCTGGTTTGGTCCTCATAATCTGAAGATTTAACAACACAGGGAAAAAGATAATGCTGTGGTCTGACCACGGGTATGGTAGGACCCTAATCTCCTCAACCTGAATATTCAGAGTAACAATCGAATCCAGAATGTAACACTTATAATCAGTAAGCTCATTAATAAGTTGCTAGGAACCTAACTCTATAAAAGCAGAATCCAAATGTAAAGCAACATGATCATCACTTTCAGTGAACCAAAGATTAAAGTCACCTAAGAGGATCATTTTTAAGAAGGCTTAAGCATAGGTAGCAGCGTACTCAAAATTTGTTATGGAAATTCCAGCATATGAATAGGGGTTCTATATAATAACAGAAAATTAAACATAGTATCAAGATCAACTACAACTTTAAAATGAGGAATGCCACGATTGGGAGGACCCTGTACTTCAACCTCATGTATATCCAATGAGGACTTGCATATAAAAGCATCCCCCCTCCTACCTGTAGATCTATCAGAACAAAAGATGCCATGGGTAGCAAAAGCAAAAGAGTAGGGCCAGCAGCCTCATGTAGCCAGGATTCTGTAATGACACACATATCAATGTCATGCACAAAAATAAAATCAGAAACGTCAGTCGCATGCTTTATCAGGTATCTCGTGTTAAGTAGTATACATTTCATATTGTCACCAGAAACCTCAGCTACCAGCCTAAATGGTTCTGCCAGCGTATCCACTAAAGGTTCTGCTGTACAGTTGTCACAAACTGTACCTATGGCCTGCCCTGGTACAGGTTCACACTTTTGGACAGCATCAACAATCTGATTCAAACAAAGACCAGTACAATCCCCATTAAGACACAGCCCCCTTTTCTGTTCTTCCTGGCACTGCAAAACCATAGAAGGCTGAGTGCCACATGTGGAGCCAGCATGCATGACTGAGACTCCCCTTGACTCAAGGACTCTATTGGTCTTGGTATTGTTTATTTGTAAAGCGCCTACACACAAAGCAAGTTTTTCAAAGCGCTCAAGGCGGGAGGGAACAAGGGGAAAAACAACAGTCATTCATAGCCCTTCAATTTCTGAACGATACAAGTCTCTACTAGGCAGAGTAAGTGCATGGAACAAGTACATGCAATACAATTAACAGTGTCGATAACAGCAAATAGGTCTGGCAATGATTCTGCAGTTTTTCCAAGTGCATTGAGGCGCCACCATGCAGGGAGGGGAGACAAAGGAAAGACAAATAGACTTTTTATGAGGCATGATACTTTCGGATCATGCAAGTACACAGACAGATGCAGGCAAGGGGAGGGGAGGGGAGCAGGGTCAGGTGCAAGGGAGCTGGGCGGTTCAAGTTTGCACCCAGTCAGTCAGAAGCAGGGGTAAGTGCTGAGAGATGCCACTCTCATGGGTCGGTTTACCAAGTGCAGTAGCGATGAGGCAGGTGCAAGGCCGGAGGCAAGTGCGAGAGGACTGGCGTGGGTGCCTAGGACCTCTGAGACTCTGAGGTAAACCAGGAGGCCAGTTAGCAGGCTGTGTGGAAAAAGGAGAGGGAGACGGATAGAGCGGCGACAGAGGTTATAAAGGTAGTGGGAGAGAGAAGGAAGAAGAGAAGTGGAATGTCTTAAGGAGTTCCTGGAACTTAAGGAGATCTGGCTCAAGATGGAGAACAGTAGGGAGGCTATTCCAGAGGAAGGCCCCTGCGGAGGATTAATAACTCCCTCCAAATCTCTGCTTGCAGAACCGGCACACTCGCAGAAGGTTGGAGGTAGATGAGGGCTCGGGAAGGACAGTATTTAGGTAGGCTCCATTGCAGATAGGTAGGTCCCAGGCATCAGAAAGCATTGTGGACAATGCAGAGGGTCTTGAACTTGAACCTTGCAGCCACGAGTGAAGGGATTTCAGTGCAAGAAACATGCGGCCCCTGGGCTTGAGTCCAAGGATACGTCTTGCAGTTCTGTACTGGATGATTTGCAGAGGGCGCAGAGCAGAGGAAGGGAGGTTGAAAAAGAGGCTGTTGAAGTAGTCCAGCCTTAATTGAACCAGGGTTCTGGAAACAGTGAGCCACTGGGGGAAGGTAAAAAAAGGGAGAGTACCTCTGAGGAGGTGCAGCTGGTAGTTGACCTTTTTTGAGATGTCCGAAATGTGAGTGGAGAAGGATAGATTAAAGTCGAAGATGACCCTAAAGTTTTTTGCCACGCAGGTGGGTGCGGGCCCAGGGCCAGGGGAGGCCAGCTTGAGTGAGAGTGGGAAAGCGGGAGCAGTAGACTCAATGCAAATGATCTGAGTTTTGCTGGAGTTGAGGCAGAGGTTGTTTGCAGCACACCATGACTGAATTGCGCACAGTCCGATATGAGCGAGGTAGAGGAGTTGGCTGAGGGTAGCCTGAATGATAGTTGCATGTCATCTGCATAACAATGGGAGTTAGGAATGAAAGTGCCAATCACACATACCAGGGCAGCCATGTAGACATTGAAGAACCAGGGGGATAGGTTAGAACCCACAGGTTGAGAGAGTGATGGTAGAGAGAAAAGACCCAAGTTCAATCTGGGATGGGCGGTCAGAGAGGAACATGGTTAACCACGCCAGGGCCTGACCTGTGATTCCCAGGGTGTCACGGGGACATGCGATCATGATATTGTGGTTTACCATATCAAAGGGAGAGGAGAGATTAAGAAGAATGAGGACAAAGGGAATGTTAGTGTTGAGATTTGAGAGCAGGTATTTACGAGAGCATCATCTTGCTCAAAGCCCAGCTGGTTCACCTGAACAGTGCTGTACGCTGCAGCCGTCATGCTTCCTGTGTTTGGGACTCGATCCACATAATAATTTGTTTTATAGTCACTCTGCCTGGACAAACTCAACTTTAAAAAACGTTGCAATACAATATCTGCTTTTTTGGATTTCAGCACCAATTTACTTACCCCAAGACCCAATCTCGACATATTTAATGAATGACACTCTAACAATCAAAATGTGTCTGAAAAAAATTGTTATAAAAAGCAGGCAATTAATAAAAGAGCCTACCAGCACAACTGTAGGCTGCAACCAGACGCGAACCAGCACAAACAGGTGCTAATGCACTGATGCTAATGCTGCATCAATGTAAATATAAAGGCTGGCACAAGACATATTGGAATATAAGGTTTCACCAAGAATATCCATAAAATCACACTAAAGTACGATGTCAATAAAATAAAATGTCAAACAAGTTTCAAAACTAGCAAAGCAGCAGTTTTATTTTAAACTTTCATCTTTATACATTTTTACAAAAGATTTGAAAGTACAGGCCTCTTGATAAACACAAAATGCAACTTGCGTTTTCTCCCTCCCTAACTATAAACAACGACGCTGCATGTTGATTTTTCATAGCCGTCTACTTCAAAGGCATACACCACTAATTTGGAGGAATTATCTCCTCCTAAACCCAAGTGACATATTCCCATTTACGTATCTGCCGGTTTCCTTGAACTCCCCTTCTTCCAGCTCCCTTCACGTACCCTTTCTATGAAGACTCCCCTGGCGGATCTACTTCAGAGATCTACACCACTGGTCTACTACTTCCCCATTTCAACAAAAACAGTCCCGAGTCCTGGTGGAAACTGGCTACTGAGTCATTAGCCAATGTCGTCAATTTCTCCATTATAAACATGTCCCAAACTTGATCATCCAGTCTGCTTTTGTGGGTATGGTTGGACTCTTCCACTTCTGCGCTAGGGCCAATCTCCCTTCCCTCAGCATAGCCTCCCACATTCTTGGGAAACTGTACCCCTCCCTATCCCCTACGGGGACCCCCAATAACATTTGAATTGGGTGTAAATTCAGAGCCACTCCTACTATTTCCTTTATCCAACTGAGAACCTCGGACAAATACACCCATATTTTGGGGCAATCCCACCACATATGGAATAGCGTACCCACCTGACCACATACTCTAGGGCAGAGGGGGGAAACTGCACCATACATTTTGGATAACTTCAGGGGATCAAGATGCCAATCATGGAGCATTTTCAAATGATGTTCCGTAGCTCAGGTGAAGAGATTACTGCGAAACATAACCTTGAATATTCTCTCCCAAGTATCCTATATAATTTTGGAACCTATCTGTTGGGCCCAATAATCTTTAAAATGTTGTCTTCCTGCCATATTGGCTGACACCATGGCCGGGTATAACTTGGAAAGAATCCCCTTCCTTGAGTTAGCCCTGCGTATGGTGTTTCTAAGGGAGTCATAGGGCAAGAGAGCTCGCCACACCATCTAGGGTCGAGAAAACACCCTTTAGGAGGATGAAGTCAAACATCTGTATTGTCTCCTGCCCCATTATGCCAGCCACAACCACATACTCTTTAAACCTACCCTCCTAGAACAGTTGTACAGCCCTCTCCAACCCTCTATCAGACCACAACTGGGAGTGTTGAAAACTGCGTGAACCCAAGCCCTGGGGCGACCCCAAACAGAACTTCTGCCCCCTTTCTCTCAAACTGACCAACGCACTCCCAAGGTTGGTTGGCCCTTCACCTTACTCGGAATCGCTTTACGCTGTGACCACAGAAGGGCTCTGACTTTCTTCAGATGGGTGAACATGTCTTCCAGGTACGTCCAATAATTACCCATGTCATCCCGCATGTGTTCCAGCATTACCCTCATTTTAGCTGTTTTGCAATAATAATAAAAGTCCAGGAAACCAAATCCCCCACATTCTCTCAGAAGTGTTAATGCTGTCCTCTTAACTCTGGAAGGTTTCGCCTGCCAGACAAATGTAGCCACCATTGCATACAGATTGTTAAAAAGGGACTTGGGAGCCCCAACAGAAGAGCTGAAAAGGGCTATAGCAGGTGAGGCAGGATATTCATCTTGAATTTGCTCATTCTGCCATGCCATGAGATTTTTAATGGGGCCCATCGAGAGAGGTCTGTATTAATCGCTTCTAACATGGGAGCATAATTGAGGTCTGCTGATAATTTGAGTTGTTTTGACAGGGCTATTCCCAGGTAAGTAATCCTTATGGGCTCAACTTTTATGATCTTATGTTTCCCTTTTTCGGAGTTGTTAGTATGGAGCGGAAGTACGCTGGATATTGACAAATTAATGTTAATGTCTGAGAAGCAAAGCAGCAGTTTTTAAATTAGCAGGGAACTAGCAAAGAACATGATTTTAAAGGTGCAGTGCATCAATAACACACACATACAGCACACAAGTACAACAGATGTGGTACCTAAAAGATACTTATTTTTATAGGCTATAGTAAATTCAAAGGCTTGCAAAAGGCTTATTGAGATATGTAGGTTCACCAAGGATATCAATAAAATCACAATAAAATACGATGTCAATAAATAAAAAGCCACACAGGTTTTTGAAAAACTAGCAAAGCAGCTATTTTTAGAGTAGCTGTCGGATGTGTATGAATGTTTGGTTTTGAATGTTTGTTTTGTGTATGTTGAGATGTGGGGTGGGGGGGTCCGGTTGTGTATGAATGTTTGGTTTTGAATGTTTGTTTTGTGTATGTTGAGATGCGGGGGTGGGGGGGTGTCGCATATGTATGAATGTTTGGTTTTGAATGTTTGTTTTGTGTATGTTGAGATGCGGGGGTGGGGGGGGTCCGGTTGTGCATGAATGTTTGGTTTTGAATGTTTGTTTTGTGTATGTTGAGATGCGGGGGTGAGGGGGTGTCGCATGTGTATGAATGTTTGGTTTTGAATGTTTGTGTTGTGTATGTTGAGATGCGGGGGTGGGGGGGTGTTGGATGTGTATGAATGTTTGGTTTTGAATGTTTGTTTTGTGTATGTTGAGATGCGGGGGTGGGGGGGTGTCGCATGTGTATGAATGTTTGGTTTTGAATGTTTGTTTTGTGTATGTTGAGATGCGGGAGTGGGGGGGTTCCGGTTGTGCATGAATGTTTGGTTTTGAATTTTTTTTTGTGTATGTTGAGATGCGGGGGTGGGGGGGGGTCCGGTTGTGCATGAATGTTTGGTTTTGAATGATTGTTTTTTGTATGTTGAGATGCGGGCTGGGGGGGTGTTGGATGTGTATGAATGTTTGGTTTTGAATGTTTGTTTTGTGTATGTTGAGATGCGGGGGTGGGGGGTGTTCCGGTTGTGCATGAATGTTTGGTTTTGAATTTTTTTTTGTGTATGTTGAGATGCGGGGGTGGGGGGGGTCCGGTTGTGCATGAATGTTTGGTTTTGAATGATTGTTTTTTGTATGTTGAGATGCGGGGTGGGGGGGTGTTGGATGTGTATGAATGTTTGGTTTTGAATGTTTGTTTTGTGTATGTTGAGATGCGGGGGTGGGGGGGTTCCGGTTGTGCATGAATGTTTGGTTTTGAATTTTTTTTTGTGTATGTTGAGATGCGGGGTGGGGGGGGTCCGGTTGTGCATGAATGTTTGGTTTTGAATGATTGTTTTTTGTATGTTGAGATGCGGGGTTGGGGGGGTGTTGGATGTGTATGAATGTTTGGTTTTGAATGTTTGTTTTGTGTATGTTGAGATGCGGGGGTGGGAGGGGTCCGGTTGTGCATGAATGTTTTGTTTTGAATGATTGTTTTTTGTATGTTGAGATGCGGGGTGGGGGGGTGTTGGATGTGTATGAATGTTTGGTTTTGAATGTTTGTTTTGTGTATGTTGAGATGCGAGGGTGGGGGGGTGTCGGGTGTGCATGAAGGTTTGTTTTGGAGTGTAAGTGCGGTGTATGTTGAGATGCAGGGTCTGTATGTGTGCATGCTTGCTAGTTTGTATGCTGATTTGGGGGGTGGGGAGTTCTGGTATGTATGGGTGCATGCTTGAGAGTGTGTGTGCTGAGTTGGGGGTGGGGGGTTTGGGTCTGTATGGGTGCTTGTTTGAGAGTGTGCTGATTTGGGGGGTGGGGGTTCGGGTCTGTATGGGTGCATGTGTGAGAGTGTGCTGATTTTGGGGGTGGGGGGTTCTGGTGTGTATGGGTTCATGCTTGAGAGTGTGTGTTCTGAGTTGGGGTAGGGGGTTTGGGTCTGTATGGGTGCATGCCTGAGAGTTTGTGTGCTGAGTTTGGGGGGTGAGGGGTTCGGGTCTGTATGGGTGCGTGTTTGAGAGTGTGCTGATTTGGGGGTTGGGGGGTTCGAAGTTGAGAGTGTGCTGATTTGGGGGTGGGGGGTTCTGGTCTGTATGGGTGCATGCTTGAGAGTTTGTGTGCTGAGTTGGGAAGTGGGGGGTTCGGGTCGGTATGGGTGCATACTTGAGAGTGTGCTGATTTGGGGGGTTGGGGGTTCGGAGTTGGGGGGTGGGGGTTCAGGTCTGTATGGGTGCTTGTTTGAGTGTGGGGCATAGTGTTTGGTTGGGGGTGGGAGCCATGGGGCATAGTGTTTGGTTGGGGGTGAGGGGGGCCATGGGGCATAGTGTTTGGTTGGGGGTGGGGGCCATGGGGCATAGTGTTTGGTTGGGGGTGAGGAGGGCCATGGGGCATAGTGTTTGGTTGGGGGTGAGGGGGGCCATGGGGCATAGTGTTTGGTTGGGGGCGAGGGGGCCATGGGGCATAGTGTTTGCTTGAGGGGTAGGGGCCATGGGGCATAGTGTTGGCTGGGGGTGAGGGGGCCATGGGGCATAGTGTTTGTTGGGGGTTGAGGGAGCCATGGGGCATAGTGTTTGGTTGGGGGTGGTGAGGGGGCCATGGGGCATAGTGTTTGGTTGGGGGTGGGAGCCATGGGGCATAGTGTTTGGTTGAGGGTGGGAGCCATGGGGCATAGTGTTTGGTTGGGGGTGGTGAGGGGGCCATGGGGCATAGTGTTTGGTTGGGGGTGGGAGCCATGGGGCATAGTGTTTGGTTGAGGGTGGGAGCCATGGGGCATAGTGTTTGGTTGAGGGTGGGAGCCATGGGGCATAGTGTTTGGTTGGGGGTGGTGAGGGGGCCATGGGGCATAGTGTTTGGTTGAGGGTGGGAGCCATGGGGCATAGTGTTTGGTTGGGGGTGGTGAGGGGGCCATGGGGCATAGTGTTTGGTTGAGGGTGGGAGCCATGGGGCATAGTGTTTGGTTGGGGGTGGTGAGGGGGCCATGGGGCATAGTGTTTGGTTGAGGGTGGGAGCCATGGGGCATAGTGTTTGGTTGGGGGTGGTGAGGGGGCCATGGGGCATAGTGTTTGGTTGAGGGTGGGAGCCATGGGGCATAGTGTTTGGTTGGGGGTGGTGAGGGGGCCATGGGGCATAGTGTTTGGTTGAGGGTGGGAGCCATGGGGCATAGTGTTGCACTCCAAGAGTGAACCCCATTAATAAATCAAAAACAGGCACAGTTAGGAGATGTACATCCTTTTCTTTTTGAGGAAACCTGACTCAACGAAGGCCATACTCCTCTTGGGCAACCCAAACAGCAAACTATAGCAGTCCAAAATAACGGAATGTCCAATCAAGGGTCAATAAAGTATATATAATTTAATTAAACAGATGATATACAATAACTAAATAGAAATAAATTATAACAATGGAAAATGTGTAGTACACAATGTAAGTTTGAAATGCAAATAAAAATTGTTACCCCCTCAAAAACATATTCTTTTTCCATGTGTTTAATACAAATTGGGGGTTGAAAAAGCCTCCTGCCACTCCCCACCTACCGCCCCGCCCACATTTACTTTTCTGCCCACTATAGCCCTCATGTAAGGTGCTTTCGGCCCTCTGTCAAAATCAGTTGTGCACCCCTAGTCTAGATCAACTTCTAATGCTACAGAATGCTCGGCGGATTGGATTGTGGCCTGCAGAAGTCTGTTCATTTCTCCCCACGTCTACCATGCCTCCAATGGCTTCCAGCCAAATAAAGAGTGATTGTTAAGATGCTTTGTTTTACATATATCTTTTTTCCACAGACCAGAGGTAACTAGGAAACTAAAGGCATATGTGTCCTCTCATGACCTTACATCTCAGCATTTAGGTCAGTCCCTATATGTAGACATGTCCTTAAGTGTGGCTGTGCATTCTCTAAATTGGCTAAAAAACGAGGGAACAATGTATTATTGTTTCTAGGTAAAGGTCCATCATCTAAGACTGGCAGAAACGAATGCAAGACTTTTCATTACAGACATGACTTTTTTGATAGAATCCAGCGAGGTCATTTGGGGGTCGCCAACAGTCGCAGCTGTGAATCCTGCTCTCTCCCGTCCTATCCCTGCTGTCTCCCTTGCTACCCCAGGCCAAAAAGTGAAATCATCTCTTACAAGGACCTCATGTCACTCAGTGCTGGAGGACAAAGGTTTTACTTCTCTGCATCAGATACATGTCAATGTGTATGTTGTAACTGTACATTTCTTGTGTGGCCACATGAGCATGTGTGTGTGTGCGTGTGCATTGACATCTATCATGACATTCAGGCCGAACCAGCTCCAAGCAGGATAGGTTCCATGTGTTAAAATCGCGGCAAAAATG
The DNA here is from genome assembly GCF_040938575.1 of Ambystoma mexicanum. NCBI lineage: Eukaryota > Metazoa > Chordata > Amphibia > Caudata > Ambystomatidae > Ambystoma > Ambystoma mexicanum. Next base: position 1,583,894,398 of record NC_090929.1, on the reverse strand, counting down.
GCTGTGGACACAAAATATTGTGGAAAAAAGGCCATGGTTTTGCCGCCGCAACCTATGTAAAGGATGCTGGGGACACCCCCACAACCCCCAGACCCATTATACCATTTAAGGAGAGCGGGGGACACCCCGCAACCCCCATTCCCCTTAAATGGTGTAATGGGGTACACCTTTAACAGGTCAAACCACAGCATTTTTGCCCCGATTCTTTGTACAGGCAACATTTTTGCCGCGTGTTTATCACTGCATACCGCAGGATGAAGTATCGTTGTATAGGGGAGATGTTTTGTACACCTGTGAATTAGAAGTGGCGGAAACATGGAGCACTTCTTGAGTACACTTTATGGCCCACTCCGTACGGCTAACAGAAAGTGATTGATAGACTCTGTTTGGCTAAAGTTCCAGGCATTGCCCCATTTTGTGTCCATAATCTGCCCAGTGCTTTGCTGATGATAGTTATTTTGGATTTGTTTAAATAATAGGGAACATATAAAATGCCAGTGCAGTTTAGGGAACTGAAAAGGCAACGCAAAAGATGTTCTAATGGTGCGAGAAATGTGGATAATTCTGCATGGTGAAATGGTCTGCAGCTCGTTCCCCTGATAGCAACAGATGACTCGTCACCATAGAACATAGAACATAGAATATAGAATATATGAATGCATTAATTAGTGTATGCCGCACTGCTTTTAGACATTAAACCTGTGAGTCTTAATTTAAGAGGAATAAACTCAGTCAGAAGCGCCGTATTAAATGGACATGTTTACAGATGACAGGAGAGTTCTTATAATCCTTCATGCATGCAAAAAAGGAACAATTGAACTAAATTATGTGTCAATTTATTTTTGTACAAGAAAGTGCAATACATTTACTAGAGCGCCGATGGACTTGCAATCCTAAATTACACTGGCCAGAAATCTGGATAGTCACACTGGGTTCTTCGCTCACAAAGTGCCTGGGGGCGGTGACAAATGACATCACTGCAAAGTCATCAGAGGTCAAGGGTAATTTGATGTCACTTCCGCTACCATGTATTGTTATAGTCACAGTACGATAGCAGCAAGAAAACATCTGTGGGTAGATTTGGGTTGATTTATGAGTCCAATCATGGAGTAAATGGGTTCCCATTTCTGACAACCCAGTAGGTAATAGCACTATATAGCGAAGGGGACAATGAGGCTGAAAAAAAAAAAAAAACATGAATTTGATTGTTCAATATAATAAATAAATTGTTCAAAATAAATACACAGATATGGAAATGTTATGTAACAATACTTCTCCTTACTTCTCTGGATATGTAATCTCCCATGCCCACTGATTTCCTGACCTGCCCAGGGTTCCTGTTTTCTCCCTAACTGTCTTTGCTACAAAATGATGCGGGTAGGGCATTGGACCAGGAGGGAGCAGCTGGGGTTGCCTTCTCCATTAGGCCCCTCATCCATGTGCCAGCGCAGTGCACATTCCCACTTCTTCAGAGTGTAGCTATAAAACATTAATATACAAATCAATTGGTGATGGAGTCCTGACCGTGAGCTGAGCAGCGCTGTGTAAGCTTCACTCTCTGCATGGTCCTAGTTGCAAGGCAACCAAGTTCAGATCTCAGATGGGCAGGACATGTGTTTAAATTATACCATAAGGCTGCTTCTGCCAAGCTTCCTTAATACTGCTGCCCCAGAGAGGATGGCGGAATGTAAGTGTTTGTAATCTCGTGTGCATCTGTGCTAGGTAAGAATGTGTAGAGTCCAACTGGTGTGGGAATTTACAAAACTTATCTCTTGGTATTAGGTAACCCACCTTTTTAATACAGGTCCTCACTACACAATTTGTTAGGGTGACTCAGCAGCCAGGCTTATCTTAAGAGGGGTAGTGTAAGCTGTAGAGCTGTACAATTAAACAGTGAATACAGGTATCCAAGAAAACACTTACACGCTTAAAGTTATAGTATAAATATTTATTTATATATACACACAGATAATTAGACAATCTTTAAAAAGTAGAAACTAATAGTAACATGAATCCCAAAGTTAGGTTTCAATTTTAACAAGAGCATTCATATATTATACATATTCCAGCACATTGAGTGACATCATTTGAGATTAGTAATAACACCATTACATAGTAATACACCATTACAATATTGAGTTATATGGAGAGAAAAGTTATAGTTAGATCAGAACATACTTTTGTTGTTAGAAAAACAGTTAGATTCTCCCAGAGGGATGTAAGCAGTCTTTTATCACAGTAATAATAGTGTTCAACAATTAAAACCTGTAATGGAACAAGCACTGCCAAAGCCAATAGGTTCAGAAGGGGGCCTTTAGGGAGCCAGGACAGCCAGAGTCAATGGGCTATTTCAAAGTCTGATGCTCTCTTCTTAGAAAATGCATCAGATAAATCAGTAGTTCAAATAAATAATCACAAACGTAGATGTAACCTAAGCCCCACAGTACCTGTGAACTGAAGGATTTGTTCCAGCTGGATTCCTTCCTCTTGCAGTGTAGCAGACCCTTGTTCCTGGTCCTTGGTCGTGGAGATGAAAGGGAGGATGTCTGGCGGGCATCTGTGGCAGTACTGCAGCAATTAATTCTCCTTGATTCAGTGGCCCTTTGTGGTTTTGGCTCTTTTTTCTCAGTGCCAAAGAAGAACAGATCCACATATCGGTTACTTAATCTCTTGGTCCTGGACTCTGGTGAGGGGACTCTGGATGAAGATTTCCTGCTTCTGTTCGGTCCTCTGGATGCCCATAATGTTTTTTGCTGGATTTGCACTTCGGAAGATAATGCACACGATGATGGTTAGGGGTCCCTGGGAATTGAAATTTAGCAGCCTTGAAAAGTCACAGCAAGGCAGGGGTTGCGCCAAATTAAGTTTGTCTCAAATAAAATGTGTTCCACCAGCTCAAGGGAGGTCGTCGTCCTATATGGGTATTTGCAGTCAAAATGAAAACGGGGTCAGCACAGCTACAGAGCTTCACTTTGCACTTTGTGGTCTAGGAAGGATCTGCTGGCCTTTCTTCATGTCTTCTTCATCAAATGTTGTCCTCCAGTGGTCGATTCTGCCTCTAGTCCCAAAAACCTCACCTTTTAAGCAAGTTCCGTTTCATTGACAGCCCTAGGCCAGCCGGTTGATCAGAACTGGTTTGAATCAGGCTCATCTAGACACAAAGGACAGAGAAGTTTCAGGACCCTCTCTCCTGCCTTTCAAGACACATTGGAGCCTGGGCGAGCTTGAGGGATGAAGCCCACCAAATACAAAATGCTCAAAGGATTCAAACCCAATTCAAACAAGAGAGTAAAAGTCCAGAAGGAACTAACTGACAAGAAATGGCTAGACAAGATAGCTGGGAAATAATCCTGCAGATGTATGGCACACCGTCGTAAAGAAGAAACCAATGTCACCAGCCATTCAATTCAGTTAGTGTAGCAGAATGTTACATGATAAATGGGATAAAGGGATACTGTGTAACCCTCCAGCACTCCACATAGGGTGGGGTGTGCTGGACAAACAAAAGAAAAGATACGTAAAACAGGAGTCATCTTACTATTCTTGGGAACAGTAGTTCACCCAACAAAATGTAGTTAAACATTAAGGAGGGTTCTCAGTGGCACTGCACAAAAGGTGTTGTGCGTCATAATGCAACAAGCAGATGCCTATGAGGTTTTACCAGACTCCATTAAACAGTAAGAAACACACATATCCTAGTCAGAAAAAAACACATGAGAGAGTGAGAAAAAAGTCCCACTCACTCAGGAGTTAACATGAAAAAATCCCTGAGCCCAGCAAAAGAGCTGCAGGTGTCTAAGGTTAAAGGGAATTGACACAGACATGAACATTCTCCCTAACAATCTGTTATTCCAATGTTATACAAAGTTTAGGGGTGTGTGTGTGTGTGTGTGTGTTTGTGTGTCTGTGTGTCTGTCTGTTTGTGTCTGGGTGTGTGTAAGCAAGCGTTTGAATGGTTGTGAGCATTTGTGTATGGGTGTTTAAGTGAGTATGTGTGAGATTTACATTGAAAATAATGACTTATGTTCCGGGCACTGGTATCATGAAACTGTAGAAAAAGTGTTGTTGTTGACCTGGCCTCTATTAGATCTTTTCATGTGTTACCTGACTGATACATTTGTAAATTGTATAGATTTTTACACATTGTTCTCTGAAATAGTGTCCTGCAAAATGTGCCATTTCAACCTACTAATTAAAAAATGGCTTATGGTTTGGTAATTACATTTGCAAACCACTAATGCCTCTCAGTGGAAAATGTGCACTAGCTGCCACTGGCCTTGCACATTAAACTATGGGAGTGCATGGACTTACTGTGGACTTCACACTGCTGCTCTCACACTCACTCATCATTTAATTACCCAACCCCCTTTTCATTTATCCACTTCTACATGCTTAGCCAGTATTTTATTTATCCATAACCCCCTTATGCATGTACCCCTCCATGCATCCTCACATTAGCATTTGCTCTCAGACTTTCATTCATCCATCCAGGCTCTAAGTCATCAATTCATCATGCCATCACCATACCCTTAAACATGCATTTTCCCTAAAACATTTGTTTTTCCTACTAATCATTCATTGAGGCATTCTATGTCACTCTCATTTACAGAGAAATCCTCAAATTAGTATTCATCTATCCACTCCCCTCACCTCTATCCACCTTTCTGCTTGACATATTCTCCATCTGTGTCTGTGCTCATAAACTCAGAAAATGGTTTCCCCATACACCAGCCAAAGTATTGACTTTGCCAAGGCATGTTCCTTCTTCACGCTGAGTGCTGTAATGGCACCATTGGAATGTGCTTGTATAAATTCAATGCATCATTTCGTGCCTGTTCAAAATTGTGCTCAAAGAACTGCCAGGCCCTAATTATGTGTATGGTGGTAATGTGAAAATCGGTGGTGTTTGCAATACTGTTGTGCTCTAGCACCTTGAAGCGTCTTTGTGCTAGATGGAATTACCAATAAAATGGCTCAGACCAAGTAAACGGACAGACTCAAAGAAGATGGTAAAATACTTTTTATCTCAATGAAGGAAAGCAGGGTTAATCGTCATCCATCAAATTGATTCATGCAGGATCACAATGTCTTCTTGATTATACTTAGTTCATATAATGCTAGATGCCTCATCTGTGACATCATCCTACGTGGCATATTACAAAAACCTACCGAGGAGTGGGATTGGATAAGGGGAGCATGTCTACATATAAAATGCATGGGTGTTAGTCTCTCATTGGCAGTCTCTTGACTGTAGGACAAGCCCTGTGCTACGTCTACACAAAGAATATGGCAGCGGAATATTACTTTGCAACATTGAATGTAAAAGTGCATGGCAGGCTTTTCTGATTGGTTGGCGACCCAAATCCAACCTTCGACATTCGTCTCGCTAGCAGCACGTACATAGAAACAAAATACAGGTGCTTTGAGATACGTCAGCTCTCCCCTTGTTTTCCCAATTAGTCTACCCTCTCTCATCAGTAGGCCTCATGCCAGTGTCCTCTGTTTGAAGATTGACCTTGCCAGTCTTAACTGTACCGGAACATTCAAGCGAGTGTAGGCATACCATTATCTTAGTTTCAAGCCTAATGAATAGCCCTTGTTTGCAAGCTCTTTGTCACATGTTAAGAGACTACGAATTTGTCCATTTTGACAGTGTATTTAACACTATTTGATTTAATTATACTGGGTGTAGTTACTCCTCTTTGCATTTAGAGACGTGTTCACATACATAAACTGTATGCACTTTTAATTGTCCATACTAGGCATCTGTAACTGTTCTTTTTCTTCCTAATCTTGAGAAATATGTCCTTCGCACATGTTCTGCTCATTGGACGCCCATCGAACTTTGCTTTCATGTCTCAAAATAGCATTCTTCGGCCACAGCAAATGTACTCCTATATTTTGCAAAGGAAAAACCGCCTCTTCATCGCCTTTTCACTTCATGATCCTGGGCTTGTTTTTTAAGGTAGCTGGGTTGATTGACATAGGCTGTCCTCCATCTTCTTCTAATGGTCGTCCAAACCCTTGAATATGTACCTCCTATAAGCAAGCTTCTAAATGTTATTTCTACCTTGCGTTACAGCGTATTTACAGTTATTGATCAGTGAGTCACTTCATTCTTCTTTATGTTCATGGTTACTGTATTATTGGGTACATGTTTCTCTTAATGCCCCAATTACATGATCATCCTTATGTATTTTCATATTGTTTCAGCATAGGTTCTTATATCTTCTTTATGACATTGTTTTGCTGTCGTCAGACTTTGTTTTAACGTACATCCTTTCTGTTCATGGTTGCATTTTGACGGCTTGGCTAAGGGCATCTTTTTGGTAGCATTCCTGCATTATGTCAGATTGTGGGTATACTCTAAATGGTTGTCTGAGTGCTTATCGTCTCTCATATACTCGATGTGGTACAGGAATATTGCAAGGTTATGCATAGGTTCCCAATTATGGCTCTTCTTTGTCACTCCAATGGGATGGTTCTAAGGGGGCAGAGACCAGGGAAAAGGTGTCCACCTGCTCCCCTACACTGTTTTTGCTGAACATTATAGGTTTTGAAGCAGCACTGGTCATTGAACCATATTGCCCAGATTTGCGATCCGTCCAAAAAAAAATGGCCATGTTCGTAAATCCGTTTGCACCATTCAAGGTGAGGTTGTGTGCTTTTATTGCTGCTGGGATTCGAACCCTGGTCGCCAGGACCAGAGTCTAGAGACTTACCGACTAGACCTCTAGAACATCTGATTAGGAAACATTTGAATATGCTTGTTAGGTGTGTACTCTTCAGAAAATCTTCCTAGGTTTGAAAAGTGTGAACCTTTTATACTTTGCCTGCAACACTGTAGGAAACACTCATCCTTTCTTGGGTTCTTTTCTAATTGTTATTAATTTATTAATGAATCTGCTGTAATGGAAACGTTTCTTTATGGGGGCAGGCTGAGAAAAATCTCCTTCATTTTCCTCCTAACTATTCTCCTTCCCGCCTCTGCTTTCCCAGGGGCAGGAGGGGAGACACAGTTAATAATCTGCATTCCCAGCACTCTGTTGAGGTCTTTAGCTTATACAGTATTCTGCAACCTGCAGGTGGTACATTTTGCAACATTAAAAGTTTAATTAAATCATAAAAAATGGAAGATATATTCCCCGAAGAGTAGTCCCTTCAGTCTCGGAAGGATAGCTCAGGGGCAACATGCTTGCCTTGGAAGCCCCCGGATCCGCGCTTAGAAGAGCATAGTGGACCAGAATGGACAGAGGTGTCCTTACTGATCGTTTTCATCCATGGCACAGCATCAGTGATAATCTCTATTGTCACTTCTACATTTACATCGCAGAAAAAGGGAAGGACATATATGTTTGTGTTCAATGTTGTGGGACACAGACATAGGGCCTGATTCACAAAAGACTTTTACAATTGGTCAATCCCATTGAAAAACACTCTGTAAATCAGGCCCAGATGGTGTTTCTGAAATGCTGCAGCCCCACCAGGAGTGTGCTGATTTAGATGCAGTTACATTGTAACACGTCCTGCTTCCTTCAGATAACGGATGCAGCAATCCTAAGTACCGCATGTAGTATGTCTTACTGCAATTCATTAACACCCTGGCTGATTCTGCCAGCTGACCAGCTGCAGAACCTCCCATTGCTTCTCATTGTAATCAGCGGGGAGCAAGCTCATAATTTAAAGCAGCAACATATGTGCATTTAGTGCAATCTAGCTGATGGAATCCCAAACATTCTGCCTGCATTTTAAAAAGACAAATGCATATTTTGGGCCAGTCACTGCCTCATCTTGAAGATGGCAGGATCATGCTGCTACTGTAATGTTTGTGTTACAATGCAAAGAAGGGCAATCGTTGACCCTCCTCTGTGTTGCATTGGGCCAGGTGGGAGAAGGTGGACATCAGTGATGCGCACCTGTGCACCCCTTTTAGGAGGTCTTCATCCAGGAGAAACACTTTTAACATCAGCACATTCTCGGCAGTTAATACCTCCTGCAATTTGGGGAGAAATACAATGGGAGCTGTCTCCAGGTGGTATTTCATCTCCAATCTGCCAGAATACATCACTAACACTATTCTGCTATACCGCTGACCTGTACTGTAGCTGGCACTTCAATAGATTGGAAGTGTTTGTGGAACACCACCTGCGTTACTGTCAGCACAAGAGCACGACTTAAGGCCATCATGGCCCAATAGAAGCTGCAGTGATACAGTGCTGTGCAACAAGCCACATGACAACGACATCAGCTGGACTTTGCTGTTCTGCATCGATTCACGCACTGATCTGTAGACTTGAAATTGGTTAGTTCGTAAAGAATCTATTAATATCAGAGATCAGTGGTGGATGAGTGAGAACACTTTTTTATTTTTTTCGTGTATATATTCATCCAGATTTCGCTGACTTACAAGTCATTATTTCTGAATCACGTATGTCTATTGGAATGTTCCTACAAAGCAGAACATATATGGTAAACAAGTGACACGTCCACAATTCTTGCTAAGCAACATCAAATCGCTCATTGCCATGTTGTATTGCAGACACTGGCGTTCCAGTAGAGCACATTTCACAGTCTGGTTCAATACTTCTCCTGTGTTCCCAAAAGCAATGGTGCAGTGATTGTTCATCTTTAGCCTGCATGCATTTCTCTCAGAATGATGTATGGACTTATAGATCCAGTACAAGCGGAGAACATTTCTGTGTTTATTAAAAAGTCATTCCTCTGAGTGTGCTGGTCCTTTAAGAGATCAGCAGGACAAACCGACATATATCCAATAAAGAAGCCTGGAAGGACCGAGAATGTTGGTTACATGTGTCAATATCCACACTCGCAAATACAGCATCGATGTTAACAGCTAAACGGTGTGCGTGTTACGTTCCCTAAAGAGTGTGCGTTTTCTATAGTGCAAATTTGTCATGGAAGTGCAGCGTGTTCGTAATTAACTTGTGTGCTTAATTTCAATGTTAACATTATAAGAGTCAGGATAGACATGTTGTTTAAGAGTAGTTAGGAGGTTCATTTTATTTTCCTATGTAAAGTGGCATGTATCCTTACTTATACTGCAGCTAAAATGGCAGTATAATAATATACCCTGTGAATATCATTTGCTTAGGTTTTCTGTGCACTAGGGAGGGTACATGCACACAACCCCATAAGCTTAGCCATCCTTATGCTGAGACCCCGCTTTGCCCCTCACGGCAGAATTTTTTAAATTCTGTTGATTGATTGATATTGATATTTTATTTCTATTGCGCTCGTACACAAGTGTCTCAGAGCGCAACAAAGGCAAGGGAGGGGAACAGGGGAGAAGAAAACAGCGATCTTACTAGGCCCAGTGACATTGAGAACACGCAAGTGAATGGGGGAGGGGGGAGAGGAAAAGTGCATGGGAGTGAAAAGTGCGAAGCAGAGGAGAAACAGATACATAACATTAAATAAATAATAAAGGCAACAAACAGTGGTAATGCAGCCAGCAATTTGCAAGTGCTAAGTTTAAGGAAGCAGATAGGGTAGGCCTGATAAGTGCAGAAAGAAAAGGGGGGGGCTGTATGGGTACATATACAGACCCCAGTGCAAGGGGTGGCCCGGAGGCAGTGCGGGGGGTGGCAGGGTGAGCAGGTACCTGGGCCCGAAGGACAGAGGGTGGCCAGATGCACGGTGCCAAGAGAGAACAGATCAGCAGGGGAGAGGGGGAGCGAAGGCAGAAGAAAAAAGGAAGGCCTTGAGGTGCTTCCGGAACCGGAGATGGTTCTCCTCAAGTTTTAGAGTGGCAGGGAGGCTGTTCCAGAGGGAGGCCCCAGCCGAAGACAGAGATCTACCCGCAGCTCGTTTCTTTTAAAAAACGACTGACCCTGAGGGAGTTGGAGGTAGAGGAACGAAGAGCTCGAGAGGGGATGTATTTGCGGAGGGATAGCTGAAGGTATTTTGGACCTAGGCCCCAGAAAGCCTTGTGGACAATGCAGAGAGTTTTGAATGTAATACTTGCATCCACTGGGAGCCAGTGGAGAGATTTCAGAGCTGGAGAGATACGATCCCAGGGCTTGAGGCCAGGGACAAGTCTTGCAGTCCTGTTCTGGATTAGTTGCAGAGGGCAGAGAGTAGAGGCAGGTAGATTTAGAAAGAGGCTGTTACAATAGTCCAAGCTAGAGAGAACCAGAGCTTGGGAGACCATGAGCTTCTGGGGAAGGAGAGGAAAGGCAGAGTACCTCTGAGGAGGTGCAGTCGGAAATTGGACTTTTTAGAGACCTCAGAGATGTGGGCGGAGAAGGAAAGGGTGGAGTCAAAGATGACCCCGAGGTTCTTAGCCTCGCAGGTGGGGGTAGAAGGAGGGCCAAGGGAGGCCGGCCAGAGAGTGAGGGGAAAGGATGCTGAAGGTGTGCCGATGAGGAGGATCTCCGTCTTGCTGGCATTCAGACAAAGATCATTGGAGTAACACCAATCTTGAATGGCAGTTAGGCAATCAGAGATGAGAGAGGGAGAGGAGGTGGCAGAGGCCAGCCTGAAAATGAGTTGAGTGTCGTAAGAGTAGCACTGGAAATTTAAGCAGAAAGTGGCAATGCAGTGGGCGAGAGTTGCCAGGTATTGGTTGAAAAGCCAGGGCCAGAGGTTAGACCCCTGGGGAACACCACAGGTAGAGAGGAAGATAGATGAAACGAAGGACCCAAGTTGGACCTGGGAGGGTCCATCTGAGAGGAAAGAGGACAGCCAGGCCAGAGCCTGATCAGTGATATCCAGGTTTTCAAGGAGACGGTTGAGCAGGATGGTATGGTTCACCGAGTCGAAGGCAGAAGAGAGATCGAGGAGGATGAGGACAGAGGGAATGTTAGAGTCAAGTTTGGAGAGCAGATCTTCACAGATGTTCAGGAGAGCAGTTTCCGTGCTTCTGACAGCTCTGAAGCCAGACTGGTGGTCATGGAGACAGCCAACATAATTGTAATGAAGGTTAAGCTGAGAGATGGCCAACTTTTCCAGGAGTTTCCCAAGAAAGGGAGTAATGGAAATTGGTCGATAGTTAGCTGGATAAGAAGGATCAGCTGTGGGCTTCTTGAGAAGGGGATGCACAAAGGAGTGCTTCAGAGTGGAGGGGAAGGATCCAGAGGCAAAGGAGTGGTTGCAAAAATCAGCAAGGGCTGGAGCAAGGGTGTCAATGTGGACCTTGATGGTTTTAGAGGAACAGGGATGAACCTGTTTTGAAGAGGCTTTCATAGATCAGACTTGTCTAGCGACCTCGTCAGGGGTGAAAAGAGAAAAGGATGAGAAGGATGGTGGGAGGGTGGCTAAAGGAGGGTCAGCAAGCACAGATGGAGAGGGAAGAGGAGGGGTGTGGATGTAGAGGGTGGACAGGATGTCCTGGGTTTTTGAAATTAAGCGAGAGGCAAGGGCATTTCAAAGAGCCTGGGAGGCAACAGGAGGGGTGAGACTGCAGGAGGGTTGTCCAGCTCCTTGCAGATTTTAAAGAGTTTGGCCGAGTTGTTAGATGCCGCAGAGACACGAGCTTGAATGTGGACTCTCTTCTTGGTGAGGACAGAGAGTCGGTATTGCCTTTGTAGCAGGCGACAGGCCAGTTTGTCAGAGGATGAACAGGAAGTCCTCCATTTCCTCTCAGCTGCCCTACAATTACGTTTAAGTGTAGCTAGGTCAGAGTCATACCAGGAATTGCACTTGGCTTTGGACTTCAAACAGATCCTCAAGACAGGGGCAAGAGCATCAAGCATATCAGAAATTGAAGAGTAGAGCAGAGACAGGGCTGTGTCAGGATGTGAGACAGCCAAAGGTGGAGGGGGGGGAGTGGCAGCAAAAGCCTCAACTGACACACGCTTCATGGGCCGGATGTCCGAGAAGGTAGGTGGCAGTGTTGGGGTAGGCTTGGCTTGGGAGAAAGAGAGAGAGAGATGAGATGAAAGGAGGGCATGATTGCTCCAGGAGAGAGGAGTGGTCAGAGGGATGGAGAGGGGGAGGTCAGAGGAGATCAAGACATCGAGTGTGTGCCCTGCAGAGTGAGTCGGGCCAGGGGAGGATGAACAGGGAGAGGGAGTCGCAGAGGTCACGGAAGAGTACAGAGGAGGTGCAAGGAGAGTATAAATGTATATTTAGGAGGTGGAGTTAAGTGGTAGAGGCCAGGAGGGAGGAGGAGAGGTCTGCCTACTCAGAGAGAAATTAGGTGATTTGACCAGAAGGCCGGTAGATGGTAACCACAGTAAGAGAATGGGTAGGCAAGAGAGAAAGCCTACAGACAAGGCATTCAAAAGAGGAGTAGGTTTGAGTGGGAATGATAGAGGCAGGAATCTGCTTAGGAAAGATCAGGGCTACCCCACGACCGGACCAGGAGGATCTGGGTGCTGAGAGGATCTTGTAGCCATCAGGCAGGAGAGTGTCAAAGCTTGTGACAGAGCTGGCCATGAACCATGTCTCAGTAAAACCAAGGACATCAAGGTCTAGTTCTTCAAGGAGGTGGCAGATCTCAGAGGAGTGTTTGACGGCAGAGCCAGAGTTGAGAGTGGCAATATGAAGAAGGTTGCCAGCCTTAAAGACCTTCCGGGGAGGGGTACAGATCAGAGGTACACCATGTGGAGGAGAAAGAGCCCAAGGAGGGGCAGAGGAGGAGGAGGAGAGAGAGGGCAAGGTAGCCAAGGGGGGAGAGGAGGGGACAGCAGGAGATGAGAGTAAATTGATGAGGTGATGGAAGCACCTATCAAACAGGAGGAGATTGGCCTGAGGGCCTTGGACCATGACAGTGCCATTGAGGTAGACATTAATGATGACTTTAGAGGAGTCGAAGGAAGCCATGAGAACTTCCCAGTGAGTGCCACCATTAATAGGAGAGGAGGAGATAGGGCAGAGCACAGAGACCATATGAGGAGTCCATAGATCTGGCGAAGGAACGACAAAGAGGATGTTGACCCTACACCAAGAATTGTGCCTTCTAGAAAATGGAGTGACAGATATCTAACCAATTCTAGCCTCATAGGCACACCCTGAGAATGTCTGAATTATTAGATATGGTTCATGACTACAATTGCTTTAATTTTAGCCTGTGTGTTGTGACGCCAGTGTGCAATATCTACTTAGTGAGTCAACCAATCGACCCTTTGTTCACAGACATATTTGTCTTAATGTAAAGATATTTGATCATTCTTACATTCCCATAATACTCCTTAGTTTTATGCAGGATTGAGCATTGGGGCTATTTGTCCTATTTCCCTTTCCCATTCCAGAATTTCAAAATAGATTAAGAGGGGTTCACCAGACTGTCCATCTGAATAACAAGCCCCCGAACTAGCAAATATTTATAACCCACCCATACCTTCAGCTGTCTCCTTGCACCCCGCCCCTTTCCCTCACACCCATGGTGTACCTCCTTCATTGGGATAACATTCTTTTCTCTAATCATTCCCTGCAACCCTTGCCTGTAGCATTCACCATCCTCACATTCCCCAATGTGCTATCCTCACATCTCCTACTGTGTCCCTCTGCTAGACATCCTCCATTTATACAACCCTTGCCTGTAGCATTCACCATCCTCACATTCCCCACGTTGTCCCTCTGCTGGACATCCTCCTGTTATTCCGCAAATCTGCCTTTGTTTCCTTGTCCCTACTTGTTTCCCAAGTATTTTATTGCTGTCTCCACCCACACGCACTGCTTTGCTGAAATATAATATTCCCCCACATCACATGTGCTACTACTCTGCCAACAGAGGAGTCCGGGTATGTGATATGTGTGAACCCTACAACCCTTTCCTGACCATTTTTCTTTGATCATTTTTCTAAGAAGTCACCACCTCATTATACCTATGCATGTGTTGCAGCATATTCATTATAGTGCACCTTTCTAAGTAACACCTGCCTTTTTATTAGATTTTGACCCATTTTCTGGCACCTCGGATCAGTCTTGCCAGACGTTGGTGGTGGAGAGGTTAGAGGAGAGGAAGAGTAGCAGGAGAAGCGAGGAAGTTAAAGAGAGAGGGCAGGTGCCGGTCAAGAAAGAGAAGAGTAGGTTGAGAAACCTATGCCATGATAGTGCCATTGTGATAGACATTATTGATGCACCTGGAGGATGAGAAGTTTGCCAAGAGTACTTCCCATCTAGTGTCACATCATTTCTTCAAAGTGCCTTTGTTTGATTCCTATTGAAGACCTAGTATCTATCAACATTTTTTTGTACTTGCAATGTTATGTAGGCCCAATTGTTTGTCAGCTCATCGTGGATCCAGCTTCAAAATCTTTACACTATCAATTCATTCATGATAGAAATATTTAACTATTGCGTACATGGTACCTCACCATCCGCACCGCTAAATAAGAGCATTTCTTCAGTTGTACATCTAATTATGTGCCTAATAAATATCAGTTTGAGGTACCACCTTCTTTCTTTTATATAGGCTGGACAAAGTAGGAAGACGTGCTCCTCATTTTCAGTGTAGGTACTGCAGTAGGGGAATTTATTTGACAGCGTATTGTCCCACTTATTTAAGCGGTGAGCCAAAAGCAATATTCCCTGTCTGAATTTCATGCATAATGAATGCATGGCTTTGGGTTGCATGTTATCCAAGTATGTCTCATAACTTTCACTCCATTTTATTTCCCAGAGTCTTAGTAACATAGATGACGTGAACACTTCCCCGAACAGAATCGTTCTCATATTTCTTTTGAAGGCACTTAAAATACAAAACTTCGATGCTGGTGTGATATCCTCTGGTGTCTTCCAGATGCCCAATTGGGCTGTATCTATCAGTTTTCTGTCATATGCACACCATGGAGTAGAAGTTCCCCCTTCTTGGTTCATAAGGTACCTTAACACCTCCCCTTCGTTCAACAGTATAGCTGAGGCCCACAACTTGACCAAATATAAAAATGGTTCCAGATCCATCAGCTCACTGCAAGTGGGTAAATCCATCTTCATATGTAACTAATTAGACGGTGTGCTATTTGACAGACCCAACCATCTTTTCTCTTAGAAGACCCAACATTAAACCTCCTGCAGTTTATGTAGCTCCAAGCTCGGACCGATATATGGCAGCTTAACGGGCATGCAACTTGTAGGCAACTGGGGCTGGTTTAAACGTGACGTTCCCATGTTTCTCAGCAAAATGTGCAGTTACCCACTGTGTCTTATCAGTGTCTCATGTGCCTTTGCTAGCTGTAACTCCCACTTGCCTGCCTGTGCAAATCTTAATCCCAAATAATCATGTTTCTAGAACCATCCGATTGTATTGCCCTCCAGTGCTAGGTGTAATTTAGGATGATTTTGTTTTCTTTAAAGAGAGTTTTGGTTTTACTGTATTTCATAGATAGGCCACTACTTAAATATGGAAAGCTGCTTCTTCATGCCAACTGTTGTTAATGATATTAAAATTACATCATCAGCAATGGTGGAAACAAGGTCAACAATCACCTTGTTAATGAACATACATTCATGGCAAGCCGCACCCCTGTCTAACCCTTTCTGGATCTCAGATTCTGCTGTTGTTTCTCACCATGCCCCATCTAACCGCATCCTTGATGTTTTGGTATGGCAAGGCCACTGTAGTGAGCAGAGAATTTGGAATACCTAGATTAGATAGCCTTTATGACTTTGAGACACAATCAAATGCTGTCTTAAGGTCGATGCATGTGGCATACAGGTTAATTTTATACAATGTCACATACTTCTCTATCAACATGGACAATCTAAAACACTGATCTATTGTGCTCATACCTGATTGAAAGCTACCCTGCATATGGCTTATGTTGTTTTCATCCATCCGTGACTTTACATGGTCCAGTATCACTTGTGTGAATGTTTTCCCAGATGAGTCCAAAAATGAAATTGGCCTGTAGCTAGATGGACATTGACGCCCACCTTTCTTGTACAGTGGAGCTATCTTCGTAGTGTTCCATGATTCCGGGACCATGTTTGATACTGTTACCATATTAAAGAGATGCAAAAAGTATAAGACCCATTTCAAAGCCTCAATTTTATGTATGTCCACTGGTACTCGTCCGGGGCTTTATTACCACATTGAACCAGGATAGCCATCTTAATTTCACTTAATGTGAATAACAGTGGAACTCTTGATTCTTCCTCCAGACTCGAGCAGCCCACCTACTCCAGACTATACGTTTCTCTTCTCTGTAGGTACTTGAAGTGATTAAGCCAAGTGCCTTCAGTAATACAACCTTGAATGGTCCTACTTTCTTCTTTGAAGGGGAAGACATTACCTTCCAATATTTCACAATATCTGTGTTATTTATCACTTCCAGGATGGATTCCAATGCCCCTTCAGCGTACTCTATTTTAAATCCTGAATGTGCTTCTTGTATTTAAGTCTTGCTGCGCCTATTGTGTGGGAGTGAGGGGCCGTTTAGACCCCTCTCATGCATTCAGCACAATGTAAACCAATTGCTCGTACAATAATGGGGACCGCCTCCATTGCTCGCATGCATGCTAACAGTGGCAGATGCAGGGTTGTTGTGCGGGACACTTGGGCTTCCATTTTGTGTACCCTCGACTCCATCTTTGAACTAGGCCTCACTGCGATAATACAAAAAGGCTTCTCTCCCCTTTTGCAGCACTGGGCACTCTGCGCTCATGACCCCCACCTTTTCTCACTCTGCCTGATATCTTCACAGCTCCATTTCTCACGGATGCACCGGGGACAATTGACACAAATATACCAATGTAACATCTCACTCTTCCTCTGAGATCACTGTACTGTGTGTGAACTGGCTCAAACCATGCCTTATAGCCCATCCATCTCCACAAACCTGCCAGTGCCCTCTTACCCCGCTTTTGGAAAATTACTGCTAATGTAACCCTGTGCACTCATGAGGTATTCTCTTGATGTACCCGAAGTGTGACCCTGCTGTGAAGCCCACCCCAGTGTGCCCCCTACTAAAACCAGACCTCTGTCACAGTATATTGCACCTCAGAACTAACAAATGTCAGCATGCCCCATAGTTGCTTTGATGTGCCCAGACCCACCACATGATCAATGCTATCACACCGACCAAGACCCCTAAAACTGGTACTCCATATAAGTCCTAATGATGTTGCTCTGATTTTATGTACGCAATTTATAGGTTCAAGAAGATTTACTTAGGCTCAAACTAATGATCATTGTTTATTATATGTCTGTATGGTAGTTTCTCATGCTAGCTTAGTTAGTGTCCACCCTACCTCGCCGCAACCTCACCCTCACCCCTCCTGGATGCTGACAGCCGGATCACGTGATGTTCACCCTCCCGCCAACTGGGCAACCAATCCGGATGAAGCAGCATATATTGATCCATTTGTATCTTTAATGTCCAGCTAATCCTGCACTGGTTTAGTACCCTATGTTAACTATGACGCTGATTTGCTTTATATGTACAACATTTTGCACTGTTTGCCAGAGCACTCTCAGGGCAGCAGAGTTCTCTGGATGCCAATTCTTTATAAAGAAAAACTCAACTCTTACAACCTGTTCTCATAGTCTCATTCCCCATTGGGGTGTGTCATGTTCATTTGTATTTGCACGTATAAGTCGGGGAGTGAGCCTTCACTATCATCCCTCTAGCTAGACTTGTGGTGCTGGTTTGGGTACCTACCCTCATTATACCATAGGGTGGATGTTGTGGTTGCTTTCTCCATGCTACAGCATCGTTTGATAACAAAAGGTTTGATTTGATCAATTATTTCCTCAAGGAGGGTGATTAGGTCCTTGTTCCTAACTGAGATATCCATAAGTGCCCGTTTTAGTGGGTTACTTATTCCTTGGTAGATTTGTGGGCGTGCTTCATCTTATTTTATATTCCCCATTTTACTGTAAGCCTAGCTTGTACCACAATGTTAATCGGGACTTCCACTACCCTCTGGATTCTACTGCTCACATTTTGACCAGTGACACCTATATCAAGGACTAATGCAAGGGGGTGATGATCACTATCTGATCTTCTCACCGCCTCAAAGGATGTCAGTATGGGCCATGATCTGCGTTCAAGGAGGATGGCATCTATATGGCTACTCTGTTGCCCCTCCAGCATGGAAGAGCCATGACAATAAAAAGACAAAAGAGAAAAGATAGTGCCCTATGACATGTGGGTACATCCATGTACCAACCCTGCGGCCATTGAGGAAATTAAGAGAAAAGAAAACTCTAAGCCTCTCACCACATCTCCCTGCCTCGCATCTCACATTTGGTGGTGAAACCATGAAATGAATACCCTAAGCACAAGTAAACACTGTTTTTCTCTAGCACCCGTGTGCCACCCCTCTTGCTCCCCCCCAGGGGGCACGGGATTACGCTTATTGACCTTAACAAGTCCCTGCACTGTTGGTTCTACAGCAAGCTCCTCACAGTCATTGCTTACTCACGCGCAAATGAATTACGCAGATGGAATAAATATACCAAATTGGTCTGTCACCTGCCAACCACACAAATTACTTTGGTGATGCATCCAGAGAGAATTCTGCCTGGTGAAAGAGCAGCAACGCTAGAGCAGCAGCCAAATATTCCCTGAGTTCTTTCCTTCTACCCACGGAATAGTACCGCTTGAAAAGCAATTCGGATTAAGGAGCTCCAGCCACCTTTGTACGCCTTCACAGATTCAGTAAGTCCTACATCCCTCTTCCCAAGAGGAACACTGATACACTGATACCGAAGCTGAGACTCAGCCTCTCCATCATCAGGAAGCTGCCCCAGCCTTGCCGGCCTTCACTGACATCAGTACAAAGAAACATAATGTGGGCCACGTGGGCTCAATTACTGAATTGCAAAGGATGCATACACCTGCTTTTAAATTATTTGCCATTGTTGTGTTGTTTATTGTTTCTTTTTCTTCATTTTGGACAGACTGCAGCTGAATGTTGGATAGGCCAACCATTTAATGTTAGGTTTTCGACATTGGGACCTTTGATTTCTGCCTCTTTAACCCCTCAACTGCTAGGCTATTATGCATCCCTGTCCAAATAAGACGAACATACTCGTCCTCAGCACTTAACAAGGACATGGAAGGACGGAGTGTAGTTGGGGTATGCCGTCAGTCAAAATTGTGTTTATTTCGACCAACTGATTATAAAGCAATACATAGAAACAGCATCACTAAAACAATCAGCACATATTGTAGAAATAAAAATAAAAAAATAAACAATGAATCAAGCATCACAAATAAAATAAATATTCATTAGTTCAATTTTGTTATTCCTAGTATGCAATGCTTTTGATTGACGTTTAACAAAAGACAGGCCGGCTCTTGAGACATTCATGCTATAACTATGCAGCATTATCAAATATTAAAATGTTTACTAGAGGCACCCAAAACCATTCCCAGGGTTTCTGTGCCAATAGGCAACTCTCATAGATTGCCTCTTCAGCCACATTAAAGCAGTTCAGATGTCTTAGACTTAATACTAAGAGCAGCAGGAAACTATTTATTTAGAGAGTGACTCTTGAATGGCTGGTATTTTAAAATGACCAGGGCTCGTTTTAAAGGAACTAGTATTGGTTTCGTGGTTTCTTGTACAAGGAGTGAACAAAACCAAAACAAAGCACATTTGTCACCTCTGAAAACCGATCACAACCAATGGATCCGGTGCGGTATGTGGCCCCAAACAGATATATTTGCCAATAGTGGTAATTGATGGCATCTCATGTTTCTAATCAAGTATTTAGGAACATGTTTAAACACCAAAGTGAAATAGCTTTGCCCTTTAAATGGAGAACATTGAATGCAATTTTGCTCTGAGCAAAGATGTTAGATTGTGTCTACTATAACTCTTCCCGCTTAAAGTTGAGGAGTATCCCTGTGTGCCGGTATTCTGATGTGATGCACCAAAAGTATTCCCCCCTCTCGATACTTCGTTTAATAGGTTTTAACTCCTTGCCAGGGGTACAGCAGGTTATTTATTTCATCAACCCATATTTAAACTACAAGCACTTCATATTTATTGATTTCTTTTATTAGTTGGTTGCGTTTTGTCCAAACTATTTATGTCCTCTGTTGCTTCATAGGGCTGGATCCCTTGCTATTGAGTGATGGCCACCTAAGGGTGGAAGGGTGAGCACCCTTCCAACCCTACTTATTAGGACGGAAGGTGTCTCCTCTGTGTCCCGGTGTTCAGTATTCTTCTTAGGGAGACAACTGCCCAATCTGCATTTTGATCATTACACTGGAGGTGCTTTTGAAAAAAAATCAAAATTGCATGCAAAGGCCAATCAGGTTTCACTTACATGCTGTGGGGTCCCCTACAGTCCGTTTTTAACTTTGCAAGGCAGAGTACAAAATGAAAGGGGAAAACATGGTAAAATCACCATTACTCTACTTTTACTCTCCGGTTTGCAGAAAGGAAAATATAAGTTGTACATTATTATTTGCGGGCAGCATTTACTGATGGATTGCTATGGAATCCACCGGTCCATTAGCAGAGACTAACGCAAGGCAGATTACACAAGTATCCATTAGTTTCATGCTTCCATGAAAATCACGTGCAGTTGTAAGTCAAAGTGCTCACATATGATGGGGAACGCACAGTGGAGATGTAAATTCAGAGCAGAAAATAGAGGCATACACCTTGTTTGCAGGCCTCCATTTTCTGAACCACCTGGTGCAAAAATGACACCTGTTGGGGCCGATCCATAGAAAAGTGCTCATTGATCCCGCAAAGTCCCTGCGCCGAGAACAACATTGTGCAACGCTACATGCAAAGTTTCATACGCACGCTATGTGTATTCATGGAATTTAGACCGCAATTTGAACCTCTGCACACGTAGCGGCCTCCAAGCAAAGCAAATCCAACCACACATACCGACCTATGCACCCTCCCCATCCGCAAAGTAATGCACCGCTGCATTACTGCATGCAACCCCCCCCCAACCAAGCACCCCGACGACACTGCGTGGGGTCCCCTGTAACTATTTACTCTCAACATTCATATAATTTTTCGTAAATGTAGTCAGTCCCCGGTAAATCTGCGTGCAAACCTCCAGAAACCATGGCTGCACCCCGCTACTCTGCATACATGCACCCCTATCTCCGAACGGCACCCCAACTGTGTGCACTCACCCCTAAATTCTTGATCGGACCTAACCTTTGCGCTGTGATTCCTATGCAATTGGGGCCTTGTGCCTGCTTTCGCATGTTAGTGTGATCTTGAGCTTTGTGTGCGGATTTCCCTGACGTGACGTTGCATGGCCAGATCCATGAATATGCCTGGATCTTGCTTGGTGCTGGGCGTGCAATTTCCTCAGGCAGGCCGTCCCTCGACACACCCATGTAATGCCTTGCTCTTCCTCATTCTGCGTGGAGAATGGACATATGCATGTTCCGCCCCTTATTTAAATCTCCAAATAGGCCTGACCAACACTCCGCATTGAGTATCGAGCAAGGTGCTCAACTGCTCACAGAGGCGTGCCGGACCTGCGCAATGTCCCTGCAAGTTCAAGAAAAGTCCTGCAAAGTTGAATTCCATGAAACGACAGAGGGGGTTTTGCACGCAGACTGGCACGCAAAGTCCCAAATTACCACACAATATATTCCATGAATCAGGACTGTTGTGCTTACCCACATTATTTGTTACAATAAAAGGAGCCGCCTGGATGTTGCAAATCATGTACAATGAGCCCTTTCTTGGACCTTGTTGGCCCCACACATTTAGAACCTAGCCATCTTAAACTTAAGAAATCAAGAATGCCCCACTTGCAATTTGACCGTACAGGTTGCCGCCACTGAGTGTCTCAACAATGGCGAATGCAGATTCAGATTTAAGTATCTAGAGCATCTGTATTCAAACTGTGGTGTGCAACCACTTGTGGGGCAACTGCCTCATGTCCAGGGGGTCGTACACCCACAGCCGGAATTATTATTTTGTTAAATTTCTTTTTACTCTAGTATCTGGAGTATAGTCTGGATTCTAGACCCCCCAATAAATCTGGTCTTCTGCTTGCAATGAATATCCTGTGCAATGGTACCATTTATCTGCACACGGCTGTCATTAGACTACATTTATTTCCATATAGAATGCAAGCTGAAGACCAGCTTTAGCATATAGTATAATGGCCACAACATACAGTATTGTAGCATTCTACAGTATCAAGTCCTCCTGAAGCTAATAGAGCGCAAATTATATACTTGTGATGGGACGTGCTGTAATGGTATGTAATATATAAAACAAAAGAGATAGTAATGTAAAAATCAAAATGTATCAAACGCTTCTGATTCCAAAAGAGAGAGAATAGGTGAACACTTGTAATGAGAGAGGCTGAAAAGGAAAAGAAAAAAGTCATGAACCTCATTATTGTTTCTAAAAAACCATCACAACTATGGTATATTGATGATCTGAAGAATTGGATCTGGGTTGTCTGTCTACGAACGTTTGTTCACTGGTGGACTGCCCGCAGTGTAACTGCTCAGGCCACCGTTTTGACCGTTCATTAACAACAGGGGCTGATACATTTTTGTCCCCTGTCGCCAATGTTAAGGATGCGAGGGACACCCCCACAACCCCCAAGGCCAAAGCTAACAAACATGAGAAGCGAGGGACACCCCCAGAACCCCCGCTGTTCATGTTCAGTATTTTCGTCTTCAAATTGATGGCAAAAATTTGAACTAATGGTAGCAACCGAATTCTGTCAACTCTACAATTCATTCACATTTTGTGGTGGGAGCAGGAACGGGGAGCCATGGGATAGGGCTGGGAGTATGGTGGGGAGAGCCCAAGGACTTTGTTGGGAGCAGGATGGGGAGAGTCCAGGGTCTGTGGTGCGGTGGGGAGAGCCCAGGGACTGGGCTAGGAGTGGGATGAGGGAGGCCATAAACTGTGATGGGAGCAAGCGGGGGAGCCCAGGGACTATATTGGGAGCAGAGTGCGGCGACAGCACACAATAGTTCATAGCCATTTGACTTACTGCCCATGTGGCATTTGTGCTGTGTCCTAGCCTGGTCACATTTTGCTCAGGGGAGCCCAGGCCAAAGAAAGTTTGAAGACCACTGATATAGAGGGACGCACAGCATTGTAGGGGCGTCAAAATCATCAATGTCTCTGGCAGCCCATCTAGGGTTTACGCTTAACAGTCTGAGAGAATTTTAGAGTGCACCACAAGTGCTGTTGGCTGTGTGGGCTGCAGGCTGTAGTCGCTGAATGCCGATGATCCCTAGCTAAGCAAAATAAAACTTTGAGACTTCCAAATGAACCAGTACTTAACCTCCTGACACAGCGCATTCATACGTGCACTTTCCAGAGTGCTTCACAAGTGCTGTTTGGTGTATGGGCTGCAGGCTGTAGTCACAGATCGTCGAAGATCCCAAGCTAAGCAAACTAACACTTGTAGGTACATCTACTGGACAAACTACTCCCTGGGATCTTTGAAATGGCTTTAAAAAACATTGATTTACTTTAATTCTGACTTAAATTTTGTGTTATATGTATTTCTCAAGCTTAATTTTCCAGCACCATCCGCTCTGCCCAAACCCAAACAAACCTGCACTTAACCTCCGGGCAATACACATTCGCGCAGACATGTATTTGCTGTTCATTGGCTCAGAGGCTGCGTGGCTAGAGGGGCATAGAATTTGGGACATGTATTCTGTCTGACAAATAACTGCAGTAATTTGTAGCTAAGGGTTTTCTATCTTGAGAGGTCATTTGCAGTTTGCTAAGCGGTCTCCTGTTTTGAAATTGAACCTTGTTTTTATGATTGGCTGACTAGAAGCAGGAAAGGGAGAGAAAGAACCATGCCCCTCAGAAAAGACTTTCTCATCGGTACGTTGGGGTCCACTAAATGGCACGACAGTCATTCTTGCACACATGCTCTTCTGTTGCTAGTTTTGCCACCCACACACGTCTCAGGGATGGAGTTGGGTAACCGAGTGATAGAAGATATAAACGATGCACTGACTGGTGCACAGGAGACCTCTGATTCCCCACAATCTTTATTTCAGAAAGAAATTGACGTTCAGACTCTGGAAGCTTCTAATCAGCTTTCTGTGGAGACTGAAGCACAAAATACTAGAGGCAAGGAGCTATTTGATTGATTTATGCAAGACATGCCTCTGATCCTCTCTACGGGTGAAATAGCCATGCTCACTTTTTCTGAACATCCCCGTATGGAGGAGGGAGCTAACAACAGTCCCAATTCGGCACTCCATGGTAAGGCTTCAATTGAGGTCTCAGAGGGAACCTTGCAAGCTCTGATTCTAGTAGTTAACAATCTACAGGATTGTGTTTATAATGAACTAAAAATACATACCTTCCATATAAGAGAGATTTCATCCTCTATACATTTAATTTGCATAGCAAAGAAGAAAGAGTTATACATTATATCCTTCCAATGCTCCACCTGTTAATACTGCCAGAAGTGGGAGTCGACCTTGGAAAGAATAAAACAAAATGGAATAAAAAGAAAATAGCTAATCAGAAGTCATTACCTGAATTAAGGGACACAAAGAATGCATCTCGTAAATATTTCTGCTCCTTCGCATGCCACAATCTGAAGGACAGACAAAGAGGTTGTAAAAACCTATAGAGGTGAAAAAGCAATTAAAGAAACCAAATCAGATGAGGGAATGGAAGAAGCTGATGAAGAATTGATTAGTGACTCATTAAGAAATCGAAGTACGGATGTTTATGTTATCGATGATGACATCAGTAATTCAGAAATCCACGTGGAATCTAGCATCAAGCTGGCTGACGAATTGAAACACATTCTTTGTCATGAAGATCATAAGAAAAAGACGACCGTAGAGGATAACAACTTATATGAAAAATTCAAAGGTAAAACCTCTATACAGGGGTTGGGAAATAATGCATAATTGAATAATGGACAAGGTACACAAAGGGACAAGCGGAAGGGTGGGGAGAGTGGGGTCCCATTGGTTATGACTGGGGAGTAAATTAATCTACCCTCTTCTAAATATTCCTGTCCATGTCTGCTCTTCGCAATGAAACTATGGAAGTTAAAGATTTACCTTTGAACATCTCAAACGACGAGTAGAGTGAGCTGGTGAGGAACATCATTCACCATGACTCCTTGATAGCGGGAAAGCGGTAGGGAGGAGGAGAGCCCCAATTGAACAAGAAACATCGATTGAACTTACTGGTGGGAGCAGAACATGGGAGGTGGATAATCATGTTAAAAATCCTTTCATGGATGGGGGTAAAATTGGTAACTCTCTAGAGGGAAAGGAATCAACAAGGTGGGAAGGGAATAGGGTGGGTGGTAGCTAAATAAGAGTCATGGCAGGCAGAGCTCTCTGTTCTATACCATCTGAGGGGGTGTGTGGCCTATCTCACACATAGGTGAATAATGACTCTGCCTTTCCCTGCTCAACTACAGATGCTCCGATACAACAACTGCCATGGGACTCTGTTGTGTCATGGTCCAGATTGAAAATCATAAGTGAGAGAGGGCATGATTTGCAGAAATTGAGAGATCCCATCTTTCCCGAGGACCTTAGTTTAATTCTAAGCTTCATGTTTGAATGTGATGGTCCCCCGTCCCTGAATCGTACTAGATTCTTAAGTTTGTCTAATGAGATTCTGGACCTAAGACTTATTTCATCTAAAGACATTAGACTTGTAGACTTTATACACTCAGTAGCTGGGGTACCCATTGTTGCCCGGGTCCTGATCGAGTGGTGTCTCATGTGCCCTGGAAGATCCTCAAGTCAGCAAGTCTTGCTTCAGTTTGCTCTGGCATCTCATTTACCCTGGAGAAAGTTGCTCTTGTCCTCTGGTCGGCAAGTCGTGCTGCTGTTTGTTGTGTTTCAAAAGCTCTTGATGTTGATTTTCACTTTACATCAGATGGAGCTTTTCCAAGCAATGTTTGTTTTTTGTGTGACTCAATGAATTCAGCACATTTGAGAAAATGTCAAAGAAAGATTGATTGATTGTGCTCTTTTCTCGTGAATTAACTTAAGTAAATGGAACCTTGCCATTTCCCATATTTGGAGTGGTGTGATTAAAAAGAAATACATTTTATTTTATTCCCTTTAAAAATGCTTTAATAAACACTTTCTAACTGTATACAGTAGTAATACATTTTGAAGGAATAACCAACATATTGAACATTTTGCTTCAGATGCTTTTCCAAATTTTGCCTCCTTCTAGTACCTACTGTAGTGAATCGGGGTGAGCAACAGTAAATGAGGGTGTCTATGGAGTACATTGTTTGCATCCAAACATAGACTACAATCTTGCCACAGAAAAAATTACGAATCCATGCAAAATTTGTCAGCACCGGGATCAATGGTGTGGATTTTTATAGCCAGACAAACCTAAACACACACATAGATACATTCAGCTTTATATATAACGATTACGATACGATTTTGTGAGATTGGTTATTCCATCAAGGCTTGTGTATGATTTACTTGTTAAAGAAACAGAACTTGCATAAATGAGGCTATGATTTACTTCCTTTAACTCTGCAACTACCAATGATACGGGTAATATTGAACATGAAAGAAAACAAATAACTTAATTTCAAGGGAAGCTTACGAAATAGAGAATCCATTGGAAACCAACAATAATAAAGAAGAGATCAACTGGCGGTGGCTGGTACTAAACCTGAAGGACTCTATTTTACAACTAAAAGACATTGAACAGCACCTTTAGCTCTCATTATAGCTTCACCCATGTTGGGGTCTATTTAATGTGTGGGTTGACTCCCCAACTTCGTCTACGAGGGGGGTCTTCATCAATGATTGACTACATATTTGTCAGTAAAATAGTATATGACTGTATTCTCAAAACTGATGTACAATTGAACAGACCCAGTGACTATGCCATATTGAGTGTTGCTTTCGGTAGGCAAGTTACTGATAGCACCGATACTACGTCTAAATTTATACTAAATACAAATGTCCAGGGTAATCGCCTAATCTGGAATAGAAATAATATGGTTAAATTTAACATGTTTATGCTGCAGAACTTTGAGGAATCCACTATGGAAGTAAAAATAGATTTTCTGATTCTAATTTTCAAGATTACTTGAAGGAAATGTTGTATAAATATGTGTTGGGGAAAAAGACACCAGAAAGAGCCTTAATTAGGAGGTTCCACAGACATTATTTTGATTATCAGGTATAGGAGAAAAAGACATTTTGACTCATTTTATGTGTTACATCGACTATAATTTTGGAATAGGGGGCATTCTGTCATTGTCAATTTTTCCCCTACAGCTCAGCAGCGCCACGAATAATGAGCAGTGACAGCCACAAAACTCCCTGTGCCCGTGCTTCAAAATGTGTGTTATCATGGATGAGTTGGCACGGGATGTTGTGAAGTAAGAGTGTATGTTCATTTTGAGTGAAGGTCACCAGCTTTGAATTTTTGCTTGGGAGATGGGAAGCCCACGCGTCCAGTGCACAGTAAAAGGTTGTGTTGTTTTTTTGACGTTGAGAGGCAGGGACCATTCCGAAAGGGATTGAATTGAAGGGGGGGTGTAATAAAGTATGATGTGATAAGGTTGCCCATTCCGAAACTGCACCTAGTTACATATAAGTTCAGTTTATGAGAAATCATTGACACGAACGGAGGAGTCTGCATTACGGTCTTCAAAGCGCCAAGAGAATGGAAATGCCGAATATAATGTAAGTTTCTCTTTAGACGATTTCATACCAGAACTAGTCGAAATATGAATAGCTGACCGTTATTGCTGAGTCACATTGTACTTGTTCGTTCTGTGTGGCATATTGCAATGAAGTGCTAGTACAATCTTTGTGTGCTGTGCTATCTACCGGGCACATGGGCAGGCCAGCATCGAGACACATGTAGACCACCACTCGTTTCTCCCTGGCTCTATGCTAATAAATCATTACATTGTTTTTGCACCTCAAATTCTTGCCCCAGTTTACGCATTACGTTTAGAGCTCAATATTCTTGATCGCACTAGCCTCAGAAGCAAATAGCAGAGTACTTTGATATTCCACGTTGTATTCTCTCGGTTCACATTGTGTCACCTCTGCGCTAATAAAGAAAATGATTAATTGTAATAAAGATCGGCTACTGAGACACATTTTGATTTTTAGCTTTCGCAAACAGGTACATTGTGCCATTCTGCCATTGTCTTCTATTCCAGACCCCGACCATTGGCTTTGTCAACTGCCAGCTGCAGCTACATGTCAATCACTGGATCTACTTAACCGTATTTTGGGACGATAGACAAGTTCCAATCTGTCCGAACGCGGTACCGGTGATTAAGAGCAACATAACAACTTTTACGGTGGTCTAGTGCCAAGTTGATGCACCAGCCTTGCAATTCACCGAGCGACCGAAGTGCTTCATTTAGACAAAACTAACACCCTTTTTACCCAAAAGGAACAGCGCGTGACTCACGATAAACATTTGGGGATTTATGGAAAGAGAGAAAAGAAAAAAGAATTCCAATTTCTAAGTTGATGTCAGACGGTGAATGTTATCGAATCAATTAATGTGAAATAAAAGTACTTTACCAATTGTACAGTCTTGCTTTTTCCTTTTAAAGTGCAGTTTCATATTCCTAATTGTGACGTGCTGTGCTGTGAGACGATGTGTGTTGTTTTCCGGGTACCGCGTCTAGTCGCGTAGGTGACGACTGGGCGCGTTTGGCTACGCTGCCCAGCAACGTCACAGAGAGAGGCAGAGAATATAAATGATTTGGTGATGTCAGGCTCAGGGGCGGGAGATATGATTTAGTGCCACAAACGCAGGTCACCCAGGGCGATGCGGCAAGTGATAAGATTATCACAAAATGGCTGCGCCCTGCTGCCTGATTTTGCTTGTGTTCAAGAGACGAAAACTCGGGTAAGGTGCATAGGAAATGTTTGTACGATCGATTGAATTATGGTTAAAAGCACATGGCCGGAACATAGGGACAATAATGTTTCTGACCAAACCATTCCTTTAAGTAAATCAGCGCACAGAAAGCTTGCTGGTCCGGTCAGTTGCTCTGGCAAGTTGTGAGCGAGTCTGTGTGCTTTCAGTAACATATATAAGAACAGAAGAAAGACAAGGTCACGCATGAATTCCTGAGGTTCTGGTGAGTGGAGCAACAACTCTGGATGGCCTTGACCTTGTCTGAAGCAATATTGTATCTGCTTTCGATGTAGCAGATCTTTCAGTAGCATCACATCTTTGTGTTCATTCTTTTTGGAAGAAAAATGTATTCCGCTTTTGAAAATTCCAGCTCATCTTCAAAAATGACATTCACTCTGTTTTTAAGTATATGTGGATGACACACAGTTAAAGAATGAAAAGAAAGAGCATAAGGCACAAAGAGTGCATGTTTTGGAGTCCATGATTCAAGACATACATTACTTGCACGTTTAGAAATCATTTACACCTGACAACAGCATTGACATTCACATTCAGTGCAACCTACTATTGTCAGACATGTTCTGTAAGACAAACATAGTTCCTAGAAATGATGGCTATCATCCATATTTGGTGTTTTCACACTGACTACATGACTCCATATTAACTTACTAAACATCAGACAGAAAATTATGAACATTTTACAAAAACATTTAATAACTTTGTTCTTTCATTCCAAAACTGTTTCCACCGCATATTGCTTCTTACGACACTGCCTCTCACATATTAACGTACACTGTAACTCCCATTCTCACAGCTAACATTCAACTTACACATAGAACATGTGGGTGTAATGTAAGTGTTTCTCTAAATTGATATGATTACTACGATGTTTTGTAAGTACATGAAAGTTCTACTTCTGAGAACATGTACATCCTCCCTAATCAGATGTGATTTCACACACGCACTTGTGGATGCCACCGGGAGTCTGCACCTTTGCTTTTCCTGATTACACAACTTTGAGTAACTTACAGCAAAATAAAATCACTTGCAGGTCATGTTTTGAATTTGTAGCAACGTATTCATTAATACATTATTTAGGTTTTCGAGAAGTAAGTCAAAACTATTCCTGAGAAATAGTTTATAAATAAACATACCAATTGCAATCAGAGCATTATGAGAGAAAAACGAAAGGTTTAGAAACCTGTGTTGACCTTTATAACGACCCAAAGCAGAATGTTCTGTCTTCCTCAGCTAAATTCCTCACTTGAAAAGCTTTTATAGGACTAAATGTTTGCAGTTGTTGACTGCACACGTATCCTGGCATATGATATATGCTGTAGCTACCGTTCTGCTCAGGTGAGCTTCTGCTCTGCCTACCGAGTTGCCTGCTGCACATCTGGTGACCATTGCCATAGACTGCCTCTCCTGCCAGTCAATCATTGCATTGTTTGATTACGTGCAATGTGCTCTATTAATGTTAAGCAGGCAAAACAAACTAAAAGCAATTTTCACTAGTCACTCCTATAAGGAACATTTGCTATGTTCATAGGCTTCAATGAAAATAAAATAATCTGACTCAAAAGTGTTTCTGTATGTCTGCTACCATGTTATATAACGACAATGACAATATTAAAGTTATGTCCAAGATTATATTTTGTATTATAGATTACATTTCTATTGATAGGATAACTTATTGTCCGAATATGAAGAAACATGATTTAAATTGTACATTTCTGTTACATGAAACAACATATATCTATCCTGCTGCATTTTAAGCTGCTGTCTGTGAACAAAAAGGTATTTTTGTGCATATTTCAACTCCTTGGTGAACCAGGAAAGGCAAGACCCATTGCCCTTCACTTTGATCTATGCATAGAAGATCTAATGGGACATCAAAAAAAATACATATTGAAATTAGTGTAGTTTGCCTTGCAAATGCCCACAACCATGGTCTTACATTTTAAAGCTGGCCTGCAAGTAAAAAAATGCCAGTGTCTGGTGGATCATTACATACATTGTGAAAAAGCAAATGCCAAAGCAAAAGAAATGATGGCTGGAAGGTTTTGAATGAATCTGTACCTCAGGCACAGCATTGTGCAACCCTCCAGACCATTGCTCTTCACCTGCCAATCCATTACAGAAAGGGGAAAATACTAAATGTAAATCAGGCTTGGTCCCACCCCAAAAATGGTAGTCTAGCCTGAACTGCTTGGCCACATCCCCTCCGCATAAGACCACAAGCCAATCCAGACATGTGTTGGCGAATTTGGGCATCAGCAGTGAGGTGTAGATTGAGACTCTATGCCCAGCAGGCAGGGGACCCACATATTGGCATATGTATCATATTCAAGATGACTAAAGCAAAACACAAGAGGTGATGGCTGAAAGGTTTTTAATTAATCTGCACCTCTGTTATTGCTCTGTGCACCCCTTCCGTCCAGAGTTATTCACCTGCCAGCCATTACAGAAAGGGGAAAGACCATATGCAAATAAAGCAGGGTCCCACCCCAAAAGGGGTAGTCCACCTCAAACTGCTTGCTCCCATTCCTTCTGCATGAGACCACAAGCAACCACAGACATATTTTGGCCTCATTAGGCGTCATCCTTTTGGGGCAAGACCACACCTTTTTGAATATGGTCTCTCCTCTTAAGTAATAGCAGGTTCAAAAACGTTGGTCTGGATTGTTGCCCAGAGCTGTGCCAATGGCTATGATTGATTTGAAACCTTCTAGCCATCCGATCTTGGTTTTGCAAATAGCAAAGGCCCACACAGGTCTCTAATCTCTGCTCTTGGAACACAATAGTACTGTAAAAAGTAAAATAGCTTATTAAAATGGTCCTTGGTTCAAAACACTGGATGGTTGCTGTTAATGTTAAGAAGACCACATATACAACATTCAAATAGCTATATATTCGTGTGAACAATAACCAATTTAAAATATACACAGTACAGATGAGCTACATTTTTGTATTTAGTTCCTCAGCCAGGTTTGAAATCCATGCTGATCTGGAATTAGCAGGAAAAACAGATAACACAAATATAAAAATGATGTATTAAAATGTACAATCTATACATCATTTCCATCCCTTTATGACTTCATTATGCATGAGAAGAGAGAAACATAAATTGGATCACCAGATTCAGGCCATCATTACAAATCTGAAAGTATAATTCTCATCAATGATACATATCCATAGTAATATTCCAGTTCAATACTTATGTAACTTGGATTGAAGGGGGGCTATTTTGTCACTAACCCATAACCTATTGGCACATCTAAATTCACTGGACTTATATAAGAGTGGAGTAGAGCCCCTGTATGTGTGAAAAAACAGAGGGAGCCAATCACGATATATGCCCAATTCAAAATACTTGATTAAAGGATGCTGCACGGGTGGAGTTTGCTATGTAGTTAAACCTAAACACACAGAAAGAAGAGGGGAGATTTTAGTGAAACAGAAACCCAAGAGGCTCAGTCCAACAGGAGTGTAGCTGGTTTGGATTTCAGTTGGAAGTACTTGATTGGGAAATCTTCAGAGAACCTTATCCCGAGGGAGGACCAGGCACACAGACTGACAGGTAGAGCTTATCTTGCAGAGCTGACTGTAGCCAGTCAGTGTCCCTACCTATTGTGGACATTTCAAGGACAGACACAATGTGACACCCCAGAATATCTAGACAATGTTACCAAGTCTTGATAAAACTACAGACATCAATCAAGAGTATTTGGTAAAACCCTAGATAGCATCAACATAACAGATTTGAAATCTGTGTTGGCCTTAGACATCTCAAATTGAAATGAGGAAAGACAAGTCTTTTGATTGATACCTGCCATAGTCAATAAAGTAATTGACATCTATTCCTTAATGAGCACATTTAACAGGATTTTGTGAGGTTAAACCTGATTCCTTGATAATAATGAGAGAGTTAAGTTTTACAGACCCAGCATTCCAAGAATAAATATAATTACTAAGAAGACCAAATATTCACCATTATTTGCAACCAACTCAACACAACAACATATGTGAAATGGTATTGATGCCCTAACTAGGAACCAATGTGTTGCTATAGATAGTGTCCAGCATTATATATTTAAAGTATTAGCGCAGCATTTTCTCTGACAACAATATGTGTTAATGGTTTCAGGGTAAACAAGTACTTGCTCTTTCCAACTTTATTCTAAGAAGCACCTCCCTTTTGATATCAGTGGGGAGGTTAGTTGCAGACAACTGTGTTTCCATACTGTATCTTGATGGTTTCTTAAAACTTACATTAAAGAATGTCACCATTGTCATGTATTTGTGCTAATTATCGAGAATAGACATTCATTATTTTTCTATGAATGGATGTTTCGCGTGATTTAGAATGAACACATTAGTTAGATAACAGCAGGCGGGTTGTGTTTTCCATTCTGGAGGCAAGTTGCATGCATTCATTTGAAGTTTTGTAGGCGAATTCCCCAGATTTGTAAGTTATGGGAGCACTTTTTTTCCTTGATTTATTATTATTAAGAAAACAAAATATTCACATTAAAGCAGCTTGTTTCTTCTTGCAGATTGTTGGCTGGGATTGTTGCAGTCAGGGAATTGGATCGGGAAATGCTAAGCACACAATCTAGTTCAATGATGGAAGTCATAAGATATATGTGACATCCTTCTTTGCTCAGTCCCTGTGTTCCTGTGTGGCTGCTTGGTGTTGGAGAACCCCTAACAAAAAAAGAGGGGGCAGTTCAAATCTTAGCAGTGTCTTTATGTTTCGGTGGCCACATTGTTTATATTCTTAACCTGTGTTTACAATGGGTGTCTTGTTTGCACACAAATAAAACAATGCTTACAAATTGCATTAAACCTAGTGTTTCAACAGGTAGCACCTGTAAGGATATTTGGCGTGTTACAGCACAGAGTACAGCACTACTGCACAGGTAGCAGTTTTTTTGTTTATGCAGCACCACCACATGGGTGCGGTGCATTGCTATATGTGTTACCAGATTAACATGGACATATAAGTAAAGACAGGCTATTCAGTCAAAAACGATTTTAACATATAAGATGCAAATCTATTTTTACAGTTAAAAGCACACGTGCACATTCAAAAATGCACATTATTTTTCACCTGAAATGCCTATGGTGCAAGAGACACATTTGAAAATTAATAACTAACATTATTAATAACTAACCTGACTAATAAAACTGCATTTAACATAACCCACTAATAAAAATGTGTCTCCACTGCAGAAATAGGCCTACTCTGAAAGTGAACTTTTAAACGCACATGAATTTTTTTTTTCTTTTTCTCTGCTGCTCTGTCAACATAACTACAGTAAGCCAAGGGCTCGAAGGTACAGGAAATCAGTTGGTTACAAATGGTTACTGTAAAAAGGAGCCATTGTGTAGTGAGGGAGGAGATGGCATGATTAATTTCTGATTGGAGCAGCGCCATAGCAAGTATCATGCTAGAGGCAGTGATGAGAGTTTTGCTGGGGGGAGTTTGAAGAGAGGGGGAGGACAGTCGGGATTTGGCAGAGCTGGGAGAAGGACCTGTTTTCCTGGCTGGAGCATTCCTGCTGCAAAAGCTGAGAATTCCAGGCAATAACCCCGGTTTGAGAACGAAAGACGCTTGTTTTCACCGGGGTTAATCTTCAAGGGAGCCAAATTCAGAAAGAGAACAGCTGAAGAAAACTCAGGCTGAACAGATAAGGTAATTACAGAAGTGTGGGGGCTGAGTGTGTACGAGAATATTCAGTCAGTGTAGGAAAGGAGATTCCTGTGCTTTAATCACATGTTAATGTTGCAAATTGAGTTCTTGTCTCCGCCACTCTCTTTTCAGTGTATCACAGACAATGCTGTTACTGTGCTATTTTATTTATTTATGTAAAGAGTGAGATCGTGTTTAAATGCAACTTTTATAATACACAAAAATATTTGAAAGCAGACGGGTGGTGTGTTTTATATTTACCAAAACAGTGCTGATGATGTGGGGAGATGTTTAGACAGTGCAATTGTCATTTTCAAGCTAGCTAAACATCAAATTTGGTTGCAGCCGTGTGCACAATGTAATTCAGTATGAGAAATTATAACTAACTGTGTGTGTTGTAGTTTGTCGGAGGTCTATGAGTCGGCAAAAAGGGAGGCCCGGGACATAGTTCACTACCGTATATAAGATAGTGAAAATACCACATGATTGCTCGCTGCCGTAGATAAAACAGAGAGAAATTGCCCATGGTGGCACACTAAAAATGAAAATGTGGTGTTCCTGAAATGCAAGCCTGAGGTCTCTCTAGTGATTACACAAAAAATCTAAGCAAAAATAAGGGATTCTGGATAGTGGGGCCACAAATAAAACAAGGGAATTATGCTCACCAAAATACCACCAACCACGCATACCAACCACGCATACCAAATACGCATGTCTGGGTGCTGAAATAATGCATATCCACTGTATTATTGTTGTACATGGCCCAATCTGAATACAAGGAGTGATTGTTGCTAAGTTATTTTTCGGCGGTAAGAAAATACCATCAGGCCCCAAATCTCCACAAAATACCCTACATATTTATGGTGCGTTGCAGGCCGGGAAAGTGATCATAGAGTACCTACTGGGCGTGGCAAGCGTGTCTCACACTGCCATTTGCACATTAAAGGGAACCCATTTTATAATAGCAGTGTGCCACTAAAAACGAATTTCAGAATGCCACAAAGGGAAACCACATTCTCAGATCTAGTGCAATATTTAGAGGCAAAGTTGTTTGCACATGGGAATTGGTCGTCGAATAGCACGTTAGAATGGCGTGAACGCATTCAGGGTGAGGTGCAGAAAGAAAAACTAGACAATATTTTTGCAGAAGGCAGCATAATTCAGGTCTGCCTTACAAGATTATTGAATGCAGCTGATAAAAGTGCAGAGAAAGACTGTTTAATACAGCTATGCGGCAAAATATTGTCTATTTTGAATAAGTCCCTGCGAATGCAGGAGAATGATACTCAGCTAATTAACAGGTTAAAGACTGAATTAGATGGGGCAAGTAAAAATCAGGAAATGTTGAGAGCAGAATTGGATGTATGCCAAAAAGACATGCAATTAAAATGCAGAGACTTTGATACTCAGTTATCCAAAAGCAAGAAACAATTTGAAGATAGTGAGCAAGAATTGGTACACTTAAAAGCCTTAGTGGACCACATTAGACAGGATAAAGATGAGGTTGTTTCAGAAATGCAGATTTTACATAAAGAACATTGTGAAAAAGAATGTGATCTCCAGAGTGCAGAACAAGAAATGATTAAAATGATTCAAGAAAGAGACAAGAGAAATAAAGAGTTCAATGAATGCCAAATGCAAATGTGCGACATGCAGGAGGTGATTAATTAGATTTGTGATGAAAACAACTATTTGCAAAATGAAGCCAACAGACTCCTTAAAAAGTGTAAGGACTTAGAACAGCAAATGTGCATTCCCAGGTCCCAGGAGAGGCGGCAGTGTACCACATTCAATGGAGTGGAGGTGAATTCTAGCTCTGCCCAAAGGGCTAGTGCTCCAGTGACTGGGCCGGTGACTGAACTTGGTTGCAGCGCCCCTGGGGGATTTGATACTCCCATTGGGGGCAGCCACCAATCTCATACACCTGAAAACAGGATTGAATCACAAAATAGTGCAATTCCATGCATTGCAACAAGTAGCCCCATAAAAATAATG
Source organism: Ambystoma mexicanum (assembly GCF_040938575.1). Lineage (NCBI taxonomy): Eukaryota > Metazoa > Chordata > Amphibia > Caudata > Ambystomatidae > Ambystoma > Ambystoma mexicanum. The sequence goes on along the minus strand of NC_090929.1, from coordinate 1,583,857,959 downwards.
AAATCCATTAAAGCCCTGATCAAACCATTTAAAAAGGGAGGTGAATGCTGCATTGAGGATCACTTAGAAGCGGTGCATGACATTTTTAAAGCACTCCAGATACCTAAGGAACAGTACAGACAATATTTTCATTTAACTTTAGATGCCCCGACGGCCAGCATCATAAGGGGATTAAATGAACAGCAGAATATGACCTGGTTGGAGTTTGAAAAAGAAATTAGGCGTCATTTTTCTCCTTTTCAGTCATTGCAGGAGGCAAAGAAAGTCACTTACACAATTACTGCTGGACCTAATACATCCCCTCGCCAATTTTTACAAGACTTAAAAAGAGCATTTTCACGCTTTGATGTATCTTTTGACTCAAATTCCAATGAGTTTAAAACTGCATACTTCTATGGGCTACAGAAAGACATCATATCCCAATTGGTCCGTGAATTTGACCGTGACAAGTCCCTTGAATGGATTGTACATCAAAGCACAAAACTATATGAGGTACTCTATTGTCAGGGTAGAGAAAGTGATAAAATGAAAGATACTAGACCTAAATCTAAAGAAGAAGGTGGGTGAGGCGCGCACTCCCGGTCCTGGTCAATTGAACCTGTTGTAAAAAATATAAGTAGCTGGGTCAAATCCCAAAATGGACAAAAATTCACAGGGTTGGATCCCTTCTGCTGCAAATCAGGTACTTAGTAATAACAGGGTTAGATCCCTTGCTGCAAATCAGGTACTCAGTAATAACAGGGTTAGATCCCTCGGCTGCATTTCTGTGGTCTGTAGTTGTTCTCCTCCTAGCGCTTTCTTATCTCAAATAATCATCAGGGAGGCTGTTGAGCAGGTGTGTCTAATTAGACTCAAAGGATTCTGGTAGCTGTAGTGAAAACGTTTTTTTCTGTTCAGGTGACCAGCAACCAACACCCCTCCAAAGCACAAGTCCTTCCCAAATTTGGGGGAGGGGAGAGAACCATCTTTATGATTCTCCAAAGTGGGGCACAGTCACCCCGTGGCGCTGCCTCTGGAGCCCGGGACTCCCATAGCATTCAGTACAAAAAAGAAGGTGGGTGAGGCGCGCACTCCCGGTCCTGGTCAATTGAACCTGTTGTAAAAAATATAAGTAGCTGGGTCAAATCCCAAAATGGACAAAAATTCACAGGGTTAGATCCCTTCTGCTGCAAATCAGGTACTTAGTAATAACAGGGTTAGATCCCTTGCTGCAAATCAGGTACTCAGTAATAACAGGGTTAGATCCCTCGGCTGCATTTCTGTGGTCTGTAGTTGTTCTCCTCCTAGCGCTTTCTTATCTCAAATAATCATCAGGGAGGCTGTTGAGCAGGTGTGTCTAATTAGACTCAAAGGATTCTGGTAGCTGTAGTGAAAACGTTTTTTTCTGTTCAGGTGACCAGCAACCGACACCCCTCCAAAGCACAAGTCCTTCCCAAATTTGGGGGAGGGGAGAGAACCATCTTTATGATTCTCCAAAGTGGGGCACAGTCACCCCGTGGCGCTGCCTCTGGAGCCCGGGACTCCCATAGCATTCAGTACAAAAAAGAAGGTGGGTGAGGCGCGCACTCCCGATCCTGGTCAATTGAACCTGTTGTAAAAAATATAAGTAGCTGGGTCAAATCCCAAAATGCACAAAAATTCACAGGGTTAGATCCCTTCTGCTGCAAATCAGGTACTTAGTAATAACAGGGTTAGATCCCTTGCTGCAAATCAGGTACTCAGTAATAACAGGGTTAGATCCCTCGGCTGCATTTCTGTGGTCTGTAGTTGTTCTCCTCCTAGCGCTTTCTTATCTCAAATAATCATCAGGGAGGCTGTTGAGCAGGTGTGTCTAATTAGACTCAAAGGATTCTGGTAGCTGTAGTGAAAACGTTTTTTTCTGTTCAGGTGACCAGCAACCGACACCCCTCCAAAGCACAAGTCCTTCCCAAATTTGGGGGAGGGGAGAGAACCATCTTTATGATTCTCAAAAGTGGGGCACAGTCACCCCGTGGCGCTGCCTCTGGAGCCCGGGACTCCCATAGCATTCAGTACAAAAAAGAAGGTGGGTGAGGCGCGCACTCCCGGTCCTGGTCAATTGAACCTGTTGTAAAAAATATAAGTAGCTGGGTCAAATCCCAAAATGGACAAAAATTCACAGGGTTAGATCCCTTCTGCTGCAAATCAGGTACTTAGTAATAACAGGGTTAGATCCCTTGCTGCAAATCAGGTACTCAGTAATAACAGGGTTAGATCCCTCGGCTGCATTTCTGTGGTCTGTAGTTGTTCTCCTCCTAGCGCTTTCTTATCTCAAATAATCATCAGGGAGGCTGTTGAGCAGGTGTGTCTAATTAGACTCAAAGGATTCTGGTAGCTGTAGTGAAAACGTTTTTTTCTGTTCAGGTGACCAGCAACCGACACCCCTCCAAAGCACACGTCCTTCCCAAATTTGGGGGAGGGGAGAGAACCATCTTTATGATTCTCCAAAGTGGGGCACAGTCACCCCGTGGCGCTGCCTCTGGAGCCCGGGACTCCCATAGCATTCAGTACAAAAAAGAAGGTGGGTGAGGCGCGCACTCCCGGTCCTGGTCAATTGAACCTGTTGTAAAAAATATAAGTAGCTGGGTCAAATCCCAAAATGGACAAAAATTCACAGGGTTAGATCCCTTCTGCTGCAAATCAGGTACTTAGTAATAACAGGGTTAGATCCCTTGCTGCAAATCAGGTACTCAGTAATAACAGGGTTAGATCCCTCAGCTGCATTTCTGTGGTCTGTAGTTGTTCTCCTCGTAGCGCTTTCTTATCTCAAATAATCATCAGGGAGGCTGTTGAGCAGGTGTGTCTAATTAGACTCAAAGGATTCTGGTAGCTGTAGTGAAAACGTTTTTTTCTGTTCAGGTGACCAGCAACCGACACCCCTCCAAAGCACAAGTCCTTCCCAAATTTGGGGGAGGGGAGAGAACCATCTTTATGATTCTCCAAAGTGGGGCACAGTCACCCCGTGGCGCTGCCTCTGGAGCCCGGGACTCCCATAGCATTCAGTACAAAAAAGAAGGTGGGTGAGGCGCGCACTCCCGGTCCTGGTCAATTGAACCTGTTGTAAAAAATATAAGTAGCTGGGTCAAATCCCAAAATGGACAAAAATTCACAGGGTTAGATCCCTTCTGCTGCAAATCAGGTACTTAGTAATAACAGGGTGAGATCCCTTGCTGCAAATCAGGTACTCAGTAATAACAGGGTTAGATCCCTCGGCTGCATTTCTGTGGTCTGTAGTTGTTCTCCTCCTAGCGCTTTCTTATCTCAAATAATCATCAGGGAGGCTGTTGAGCAGGTGTGTCTAATTAGACTCAAAGGATTCTGGTAGCTGTAGTGAAAACGTTTTTTTCTGTTCAGGTGACCAGCAACCGACACCCCTCCAAAGCACAAGTCCTTCCCAAATTTGGGGGAGGGGAGAGAACCATCTTTATGATTCTCCAAAGTGGGGCACAGTCACCCCGTGGCGCTGCCTCTGGAGCCCGGGACTCCCATAGCATTCAGTACAAAAAAGAAGGTGGGTGAGGCGCGCACTCCCGGTCCTGGTCAATTGAACCTGTTGTAAAAAATATAAGTAGCTGGGTCAAATCCCAAAATGCACAAAAATTCACAGGGTTAGATCCCTTCTGCTGCAAATCAGGTACTTAGTAATAACAGGGTTAGATCCCTTGCTGCAAATCAGGTACTCAGTAATAACAGGGTTAGATCCCTCGGCTGCATTTCTGTGGTCTGTAGTTGTTCTCCTCCTAGCGCTTTCTTATCTCAAATAATCATCAGGGAGGCTGTTGAGCAGGTGTGTCTAATTAGACTCAAAGGATTCTGGTAGCTGTAGTGAAAACGTTTTTTTCTGTTCAGGTGACCAGCAACTGACACCCCTCCAAAGCACAAGTCCTTCCCAAATTTGGGGGAGGGGAGAGAACCATCTTTATGATTTTCCAAAGTGGGGCACAGTCACCCCGTGGCGCTGCCTCTGGAGCCCGGGACTCCCATAGCATTCAGTACAAAAAAGAAGGTGGGTGAGGCGCGCACTCCCGGTCCTGGTCAATTGAACCTGTTGTAAAAAATATAAGTAGCTGGGTCAAATCCCAAAATGGACAAAAATTCACAGGGTTAGATCCCTTCTGCTGCAAATCATGTACTTAGTAATAACAGGGTTAGATCCCTTGCTGCAAATCAGGTACTCAGTAATAACAGGGTTAGATCCCTCGGCTGCATTTCTGTGGTCTGTAGTTGTTCTCCTCCTAGCGCTTTCTTATCTCAAATAATCATCAGGGAGGCTGTTGAGCAGGTGTGTCTAATTAGACTCAAAGGATTCTGGTAGCTGTAGTGAAAACGTTTTTTTCTGTTCAGGTGACCAGCAACCGACACCCCTCCAAAGCACAAGTCCTTCCCAAATTTGGGGGAGGGGAGAGAACCATCTTTATGATTCTCCAAAGTGGGGCACAGTCACCCCGTGGCGCTGCCTCTGGAGCCCGGGACTCCCATAGCATTCAGTACAAAAAAGAAGGTGGGTGAGGCGCGCACTCCCGGTCCTGGTCAATTGAACCTGTTGTAAAAAATATAAGTAGCTGGGTCAAATCCCAAAATGGACAAAAATTCACAGGGTTAGATCCCTTCTGCTGCAAATCAGGTACTTAGTAATAACAGGGTTAGATCCCTTGCTGCAAATCAGGTACTCAGTAATAACAGGGTTAGATCCCTCGGCTGCATTTTTGTGGTCTGTAGTTGTTCTCCTCCTAGCGCTTTCTTATCTCAAATAATCATCAGGGAGGCTGTTGAGCAGGTGTGTCTAATTAGACTCAAAGGATTCTGGTAGCTGTAGTGAAAACGTTTTTTTCTGTTCAGGTGACCAGCAACCGACACCCCTCCAAAGCACAAGTCCTTCCCAAATTTGGGGGAGGGGAGAGAACCATCTTTATGATTCTCCAAAGTGGGGCACAGTCACCCCGTGGCGCTGCCTCTGGAGCCCGGGACTCCCATAGCATTCAGTACAAAAAAGAAGGTGGGTGAGGCGCGCACTCCCGGTCCTGGTCAATTGAACCTGTTGTAAAAAATATAAGTAGCTGGGTCAAATCCCAAAATGGACAAAAATTCACAGGGTTAGATCCCTTCTGCTGCAAATCAGGTACTTAGTAATAACAGGGTTAGATCCCTTGCTGCAAATCAGGTACTCAGTAATAACAGGGTTAGATCCCTCGCCTGCATTTCTGTGGTCTGTAGTTGTTCTCCTCCTAGCGCTTTCTTATCTCAAATAATCACCAGGGAGGCTGTTGAGCAGGTGTGTCTAATTAGACTCAAAGGATTCTGGTAGCTGTAGTGAAAACGTTTTTTTCTGTTCAGGTGACCAGCAACCGACACCCCTCCAAAGCACAAGTCCTTCCCAAATTTGGGGGAGGGGAGAGAACCATCTTTATGATTCTCCAAAGTGGGGCACAGTCACCCCGTGGCGCTGCCTCTGGAGCCCGGGACTCCCATAGCATTCAGTACAAAAAAGAAGGTGGGTGAGGCGCGCACTCCCGGTCCTGGTCAATTGAACCTGTTGTAAAAAATATAAGTAGCTGGGTCAAATCCCAAAATGGACAAAAATTCACAGGGTTAGATCCCTTCTGCTGCAAATCAGGTACTTAGTAATAACAGGGTTAGATCCCTTGCTGCAAATCAGGTACTCAGTAATAACAGGGTTAGATCCCTCGGCTGCATTTCTGTGGTCTGTAGTTGTTCTCCTCCTAGCGCTTTCTTATCTCAAATAATCATCAGGGAGGCTGTTGGCAGGTGTGTCTAATTAGACTCAAAGGATTCTGGTAGCTGTAGTGAAAACGTTTTTTTCTGTTCAGGTGACCAGCAACCGACACCCCTCCAAAGCACAAGTCCTTCCCAAATTTGGGGGAGGGGAGAGAACCATCTTTATGATTCTCCAAAGTGGGGCACAGTCACCCCGTGGCGCTGCCTCTGGAGCCCGGGACTCCCATAGCATTCAGTACAAAAAAGAAGGTGGGTGAGGCGCGCACTCCCGGTCCTGGTCAATTGAACCTGTTGTACAAAATATAAGTAGCTGGGTCAAATCCCGAAATGGACAAAAATTCACAGGGTTAGATCCCTTCTGCTGCAAATCAGGTACTTAGTAATAACAGGGTTAGATCCCTTGCTGCAAATCAGGTACTCAGTAATAACAGGGTTAGATCCCTCGGCTGCATTTCTGTGGGCTGTAGTTGTTCTCCTCCTAGCGCTTTCTTATCTCAAATAATCATCAGGGAGGCTGTTGAGCAGGTGTGTCTAATTAGACTCAAAGGATTCTGGTAGCTGTAGTGAAAACGTTTTTTTCTGTTCAGGTGACCAGCAACCGACACCCCTCCAAAGCACAAGTCCTTCCCAAATTTGGGGGAGGGGAGAGAACCATCTTTATGATTCTCCAAAGTGGGGCACAGTCACCCCGTGGCGCTGCCTCTGGAGCCCGGGACTCCCATAGCATTCAGTACAAAAAAGAAGGTGGGTGAGGCGCGCACTCCCGGTCCTGGTCAATTGAACCTGTTGTAAAAAATATAAGTAGCTGGGTCAAATCCCAAAATGGACAAAAATGCACAGGGTTAGATCCCTTCTGCTGCAAATCAGGTACTTAGTAATAACAGGGTTAGATCCCTTGCTGCAAATCAGGTACTCAGTAATAACAGGGTTAGATCCCTCGGCTGCATTTCTGTGGTCTGTAGTTGTTCTCCTCCTAGCGCTTTCTTATCTCAAATAATCATCAGGGAGGCTGTTGAGCAGGTGTGTCTAATTAGACTCAAAGGATTCTGGTAGCTGTAGTGAAAACGTTTTTTTCTGTTCAGGTGACCAGCAACCGACACCCCTCCAAAGCACAAGTCCTTCCCAAATTTGGGGGAGGGGAGAGAAACATCTTTATGATTCTCCAAAGGACTTGAGCTTTGGAGGGGTGTCGGTTGCTGGTCACCTGAACAGAAAAAAACGTTTTCACTACAGCTACCAGAATCCTTTGAGTCTAATTAGACACACCTGCTCAACAGCCTCCCTGATGATTATTTGAGATAAGAAAGCGCTAGGAGGAGAACAACTACAGACCACAGAACTGCAGCTGAGGGATTTAACCCTGTTATTACTGAGTACCTGATTTGCAGCAAGGGATCTAACCCTGTTATTACTGAGTACCTGATTTGCAGCAGAAGGGATCTAACCCTGTGAATATTTGTCCATTTTGGGATTTGACCCAGCTACTTATTATATTTTTTGCAACAGGTTCAATTGACCAGGACCGGGAGTGCGCGCCTCACCCACCTTCTTTTTTGTACTGAATGCTATGGGAGTCCCGGGCTCCAGAGGCAGCGCCACGGGGTGACTGTGCCCCACTTTGGAGAATCATAAAGATGGTTCTCTCCCCTCCCCCAAATTTGGAAAGGACTTGTGCTTTGGAGGGGTGTCGGTTGCTGGTCACCTGAACAGAAAAAAACGTTTTCACTACAGCTACCAGAATCCTTTGAGTCTAATTAGACACACCTGCTCAACAGCCTCCCTGATGATTATTTGAGATAAGAAAGCGCTAGGAGGAGAACAACTACAGACCACAGAACTGCAGCTGAGGGATTTAACCCTGTTATTACTGAGTACCTGATTTGCAGCAAGGGATCTAACCCTGTTATTACTGAGTACCTGATTTGCAGCAGAAGGGATCTAACCCTGTGAATATTTGTCCATTTTGGGATTTGACCCAGCTACTTATTATATTTTTTGCAACAGGTTCAATTGACCAGGACCGGGAGTGCGCGCCTCACCCACGATCTTTTTTGTACTAAATCTAAAGAACCCTCAGCCACAGTAATGGAAATCAGGTCAGCCAAAATGTCCCTTGAGTCTGCTCAAAGCCAAGGTAAAAATAATGTGACACCTGAACAAAGGAGTAATCAACAAAGATCGCCATTTCCTGTACCAATGTTCCAATCACATGATCCTAGTAATAGAGAGAGCTACATCAGCCCTAGGTATTTAGGGGACAGACCCCGGGTAGGATATCGGCCTGATATGGCAGGTATGAACAATAACCAGAGACAAAATCAAGATCAAAGAAATGATGGTCCCTATCAGTCATTGGGGACACAGAGCAGATTTGATCCCAACACCATGATATATGGTAATCAGGATAGGCCCCGATATGTGGATCGATTTACTGATAATGGAAATCAACCTAGGGGCCAGTACCCACAATCTGAGAGACAGGACATGAGGCAAAACGTGAACTACAATCCACGCCAGTACAATGATTCCCCACCAGGGAACTATAATCAAAGGATGGGTGCAACCCGCTCCCCACCACAAATGAATCAAGAGTTCAGAAACCATCCCAACCGACATCATTCACCTGAGAGGTATCAGAATAGATCCAATCAGGGGGAAAACAACCAATATTGACCTAGATCACAGAAAGAGGATCCTAGAGAGATGGAAAGGTTCCAGTGCCTTGGGGCCCAAGTGAAAATGTTAGCTGAGCAAATAGGAAAGCTCTGTACAGCGCAAAAACAACCTTCCAAAGAGGGGGCTGATGGCCATAGCAATGACCGGGGGGCTTCCGAAAATTGACTAAGTACTCATGATAACTGCAGTGCCAAAATGACAGATTGCTCTGATATAATTTTGCATAACGTCTCTGAGATGCCTAATGGATTAAATGTGAAAGTGCCAGTAAATGAACTTGTGACAGAAAGTGCAAATACTTCTAAAAAAGAGGTACGGTTTAACCTAGAGCTAAATAAAACAGTAAAGATCTGTACAAATGAAAAAGAAACATTAGGAATTCCAAAAGAACAAAGGGACAGACTTAAGAAAAATTACTCATGCATGGGAAATACCAGTGGACAGGGAGTAAGTGGGGATGCCATAGCTCCTTCCCTGGGCAAGCAAAACAATGACCAAACACAGACAGAAAAAGGAAATACTCACAAGGAGGGTACAAATCAATCACCTGAAGAATTCTTTGAGCCACATATTTTTGAAGAGGCTAAAAGGGCTGGTATCACACTAAATGATCACAAATGCACAGAATTAAAAAATGACAAATTGCTGAATGATGTTGTTACACATGTTCAGTTGGAAGGTTGTAATGTGGTCTCTGATGTTACCCAGATGGATGGGCGAACAGTGGCCACACTCCAAAAAACCTCTGATCATGGAGAAATGAATAAAGTCTCTCGTGCAGAAATGGGTAAAAAGGAGGGAAAAATGTCTTTCCATTTACCAATGTGTTTAGCCAAAAGTGAAAAAGACCTGAGAAAGGTGAGCCCTGAAATCAGTAAGAATTCACATTTCTTATGTGTATTAGAGGAAGTTGAGGACAGATATTATGCACCCATCACTGTAGAAGAAAAATGCCACACCTTTGCTATGATTGACACTGGCACACAGGCCACAATTATGTCCAAGGAGCTGGTAAAGAGTATCAATGAAGGGAGACCCCCACGGAGTCAGATCACAGTGAAGGAAAATCAAGGCCCAGTGCATAACTTTAATGGGGAGGAGGTGCCCATCATAGGTGTAACTGAGGTTGACATAAAAATAGGAAAGCACAGAATGAAACAAGAGGTATTGATCACATCTATTTGTGAAATTCCATTTCTGATGGGGACAGATTGTCTGAAAAGATTGTCTCCTCTAATAGATGGGGTGAATGGAGTGTTGTGGTCCTTAACCAAAAAACCATTGAGGCCTAAGAAACTAAAATCACAAAACAGCAATATAAATGAATGTCACACCGTTGCCAAAACAAATGATGCTGTGGAGGTATATCTCCAGAATAGCTGCATACCTAGTGTCACTGTTATATTAATGTGTCAAGACAAAATGCAGAGCGACAATGAAAAACTACCTGTACAAATATACTTGGACCCAAGGAAAAATTGGCAGACTGCCATAGATGAGCACACATTACGTTTTTATTTAAAAGAGAAAACATGCAAACAGAATATTGCTCCTAAAACAGATTCAGAAAAACACATTACCACTCTGGCAGAAATACACATGGAAGATGAGCAACCATGGGTTCATGTTGGTATAAATGACTATTTTAAAACAATAAAAGCCACTTTAGCGCTTGAACATGAAACGAGTTTCATTAATGAGAAATTGTTGCAAAAAATAATGGAGAGGGAAGAAATACGGAGATTTAGGATTAAAAACCAATATGTTTCTGGGTTGGACAGTACAGACTTTGAAAACCGAATTGCAGGCAGATGCATGCTTAAAATTAGCATTAGGCAGAAAACAATTTACCATAATGTATGGATAGTGAGTGGAGCACAAAATTAATTTTACATGGGCAATGACATCATGCACAGAATGTGTATGGTGTTAGATTTCCTTAATCAAAAAATATGGTCACGCCTAGGTGGTCCGGCACCTGAATTTGAAGACAAAAGAAGGGCTTATCATTGTGCACAACTGGTTCCTTATGCAATTGAATTACGAATGAGGAAAGATACTATTATTCCTGCATTTACAAAACAGTTTGCAATAACACTGAAATGCAAAAATGGACAGCAGATGAAAGGCTCTGATGCATTTGTATGCCTGAATGAATCCGTAAAACAGCAAGGCCTGGATTATGAATACATTCCATTGGTAGATATTGGTGAAGATCTGTAAAAATTATGGTAAATAATAAAGGTTGTCAGGATATTCATTTAGAGGAAAACTCCCCATTAGGAATGGCCATACAAAAATCACATTATACGGCAGATTTAAATAACATGGTGATTGGAAATATTCCTGAAAAGTATGTAGATGCCAAGGGTGAGTTGCCAAAACACCTGGACTCTCAGCCCAAAGGAATATTTAAAATTCATTCTGTGTATCCTTATGATTCAAATGAGACAGTGTGCTGCCATCAAGAGGATTACATAATATTTAATTTAAATGAAAATGAAACAGAAAATCAGCCCATTGAAGTGGAAGCTGATATGCCAAAATATTTAAAAGTGGCAGCTTTACAAAAAGACACAGCCACACAGTTAGAGGAAAGCGCCGAGATTCCCTTACCAGAAGATTTTCCAGAATTTTCCAAAATGGTAGAAGAGCAGATCTCCTTAGCGAATGCGTGTGAAAGCAATGAAGATAGGGACAATCTGAGGGAGATATTTATGGAGTTTAAGGATGTATTTGCAAAAGATGCTTATGATTGTGGTTTAACTGATTTACATGTGGCCACACTACCAGAAGGGTGTAGCAGAAATCCAGTGTTTGTACGCCAGTATAGAGTACCGCTGGCATGTTTAGAATCATTGGCAGAGATTATTAAAAATTTGGAATCGCGGGGAATCATCAGGCCCATTCATAGCACATCCAATACACCTATTTTAGGTGTGTTAAAGCCAAATGGTCAATGGCGGCTGTGTGCAGACTTGAGAGAGTTAAATAAAAGAGTTCCAGTATCTAGATGGCCACTGCCATTCATTGATCAGGGCCTAGCTCAGGTACATGGTTCAAATGTATTTACCACATTAGATCTCACCTCTGGATATTGGTGCGTGCCATTGGCAGAGGAGATACAACATTTATTTCCTTTACATTTGACAGGACTCAATATTCCTGGCTTAAAGCTCCGTTCGGGTACATCAATAGTGGGAGTGAATTTGGCATATTTTTGAGAAAGGCCATGCCGGATGCAGCGGAAAGAGGAACAATAGTTTATGTGGACGATGTCCTGATAAAAAATAAAAGCCTGAAAAGCCATTTTGATGAAATAAGACATGTACTTGGCCAATTGCAGAAAGCAGGCGCCAAAGTATCTTTGCAAAAAGCACAATGGTGCAAGAAAAAAGTGAACTTTCTAAGGCATGAAGTGCCTGAACATGGGCTAAATCCACAAAAGAAGAAAATAGAGGCCATACAAAGATTAAAAGATCCTAAAAATGTGAAAGGAGTAAAAAGTTTATTAGGGATGACAGGCTATAACAGAAAGTTCATTGAAAATTATGCCGAAATCACTCAACCATTGACTAAACTGCTTAAACTGAATACTCCCTGGAAATGGGAAAAAGAGCAGTCTGATGCAGTGGCTAAATTAAAGGAATGTATTGTAAAGGCACCATGTTTAGCATACCCCATAAAGGACAGGGATTTCTTTATAGAAATAGGTTTTTCTGAACATTGCATGTCAGCAGTGTTATCACAAAAACACGATTTGAATCACAAAGCCATTGCATATGCAAGTAAGGCATTTTCCCAAGTTGAAATGAAATTTAATGAATGTGAAAAGGCCCTATTAACCACTGTGTGGGCGCTACAACATTTCCGCCCCATTGTTCAGGGAGAAAAGGTGATTATTGAAACAAATCACTAACCTTTGCAATTTTTAGAGAGTAAAAGAGTTAGATCAGGTAATCTAGCGCAATCCAGAATCACTTCATGGACGCTGGCATTACAAGGTTTTCCCGTAGAAGTGAGATATGGACAAAATAAAAAGAACCCAATTGCTCAAGGGTTAGCAGACTTACATGACTGTGCAGCTGAACAAATACCAAATGAAATGGAAGTGGAAACTAGTTTGCAGGAATTTGAACAATTACCACACAAAGCTTTTGATGAAAAAACATGCAAGGATTTGCCAACTGTATATGTGGATGGTTGTGCTTTTCACATTGAAAATGACAGTAATAAACAGTTAGTGGCAGGAATAGGAAATGTCTGGTTGAAATGTGAAGGTGTCCCCAGTATAGGGATGAGGATTGGAGATAGGAGCAGTCAGGTGGCGGAATTGGCAGCCATTTATAAAGCAATTGCTACTGCAGTTGATAAAAAGTTCAGTGAAATTGTCCTGGTGACTGATTCTGACTATGCACGGAATAGCTTTGTGGAGTATTTGCCTGGTTGGAAAGCAAGAGGCATGGTTACATACAACAAAAAGCCACTTAAGCATGGAAAAATGATACAAGCCATAGACAAATTGGTGTCAGAGAATAAGTTAACAATATACTGGAGAAAAATTTGTGGGCATTTAAAAACACCAGGAGAGGATAAGGAGGGAAATGATAAGGCAGACCACCTGGCTAAGATTGGGGCTGTGATGGGAGAATTGCTACCTATTGATTATTTAATGGGTGAAATACAAATTGATGCAGTCACACGTTTTAAAGCACCAAAGGAGGTAGATCAACTGGTGGTGCAGTGGAGTCATGACACGCCAGACCAAGATTTGATTGAGGCACAAAAGAATGAACAAATTTTGGGAATCTATTATAATCATTTGATAGATCCCGAACAAAATTATCTAACAGAAAATGATTGTATGGGAAAAGAAGAGTTGAGGGTGTTATTAAAGAACAAAACACGAATTAGATTACAGGATGGACTCATGATTAGAGAGTCCATAACAGGACAAATACAGTGGGTAGTACCCCTTTCATTCAGAGGACTAATGCTACACCATGCACATGATGCCATAACTGCAGGCCATAGAGGTTCACAAAAAACATTAGAAATACTAAAAGATTATGCTTACTGGCCACATATGTCCCAAGATGTGGAATTATATACTAGAGGATGTCTAGTATGCGCCCAATTTAAACCTGCTTCACCAATGCATAGAGCACCATTGATGAAAAGAGGCCTAACTCTCCCATGGTCAGATTTGCAAATAGACTATGTAGGTCCTTTAAAAAGGTCGAGCAGGGGACACCGTTATATTTTGAGTGTGGTATGTTTGATGTCGAAGTGGATTGAATGCATTCCTGCACCAGATTGTAGTGCGCAAACAGCAGCCACATTGCTGGTGAACCATGTGTTCTCAAGGTTTGGGTTGCCACAAAGAATTGAGTCAGACAGAGGAAGTCATTTCACAAGTACTCTAATGAGTAAGGTATGGCAAATACTAGGTGTGAAAAGGAAACTACATATCGCATATCGGGCGGCGTCTTCAGGTACAGTTGAAAGAAGCAATAGGTCTGTTGTGGATATTTTAAAGAAATTTGTGGCAGAAGCAGGTTCCAGCTGGGATTTACGTTTACCGTTGGTTTTGATGGCAATCAAATCAACTCCTGCCAAGGCAACAGGTGTTAGCCCCCATGAGGTCTTGACAGGTATGAAAATGGTGTTACCACAACACCTACTATACAGAACACATGAGCAGACACTTGTGAGTGCATCCACAGTTCATGAATATATTGATGAACTGAGGAGGCATTTGCAACATGCATTTGCTTTTGTGCAGAGAAATCTGGAAAGAGCTGCTGACAGTGCAAAGTCTTATTATGACAAAAAGACATCAGTAAAGGAATACAGTGTAGGGGATCAGGTGTACAAGTTTCATTTTGGAAAAAGTAAACAGAAAAATTCTAAATTTCTAGCAGCCTGGCAGGGGTCATTTCGAATTATAGATAAGGTCTCTCCTGTAGTTTATAACATTTTGAAAAATGAAGGTGAAACGGCAATAGAGCAGTTTGTCCATGTACATCAAATCAAACCATGCCATCCCAGACATGAGATCAGGCAGCTTGAGCATGTAGAAACAGATAAAGTCCCTTGAACACAAAAAGAGAAAATAAATGGGTACAATCAGGAGGCAGTGACAAAGAAGTTAAAAAGTTGATTGTTATAATGGCACATAAACACTGTAATATATGTAAAAATATATAATAATAAATAAATAAATAAATAAATAAATAAATAAATAAATAAATAAATAAATAAATATAATGGAAGCTCATGGTTGGTGTGCAGAGAGAAAATGTATTAAATATTGAATGCTGTTTTATATGTGCTTGTTTTCTTTTAACTTGTGTTTAATTTCAGAAAAAAAAAAAAAAAGAAAAAAAAAATATATATTTTTACCAAGCATGTTTTATTTTTGGCAAAAGGGTGAAGTTAGTATTGTGCTATGTACTTAATTTGTTTATTTTCTATTTGATTTAGAAAATTAACATTATTTGGTCGGAGGTTCCGAGTTCAGAGCCCACGGGAGACGATGGAGTCCTGGAGCCCACGTGGACGGATTCCGGGAAAGCCCCAAAGAGGAGTGAAGACCAAGGCTGCAAAGCGATCAGCATTGAAGATGATACCCATGATATGGTTAATGATGATGATATTTGGAGGGATCTTCAAGAATTCAGAAGCACAGGTTGTCATTGAACCTGGACCAGCATCTGGTATCGCGGTGGAAGAGGCACCAGGATTCATCATGAGTGATAGAAGGATGATTTTCCAAAATATATACATACCATTGAATCCTGAGATTTTGATTGAAAAACACTTGAACAATACCGGAATTAAGATTGAACAGACTAAAGAGTGGCTGGAAATAAGAAAAGAGGACTCTAAGCAGTCAATAAGAGATATATTAATGCAATTGGAAAAAACATTCGTGAATTCAGCAGACATTAAGAAGAAGAGAGGAAAGAGAGGTGCGGTGATGCTCGCGATATCATTGGTAATGTCTATAGTTGGAGCCATAATAGGTACCACAATATCAACAGCCAATTCTATTTCGGTAGGAACACTGAGTACTAAAGCGCAACAACTGAGTATTGACCGAGAAATAATACAAAAAACATTAGATGGAATTAGAGGGGGACTGGATGAACAAGTAAGATTCATAAATGAAACTGCAATCATTCTAAATGAACAAGCGGATGTAATGCAACGGGCGACTAAAATAATACTTAAGCATGACAGAACTTTAAATGAGATATTGAACATAAAGAGTCCTGTTGATAGACTATTAACGAATTATATGAGAGAAGTTCAAACTGCAGTTTCACAAACGATTGACCAGGAGGGAAATTGATATAATACAGGTAAAAATTGCATTCGAAATGGGTAATGCAATGCCGTTATATGTGGACTTGGAAAGACTAGAGATCGGATTTTTGCTATGGATCCCATATGTAGCCCCTGAACTTATTTATCAAACGAAGTGGGTACACAACGTGGGATTTTGGCAAGAGGACAATTTTATTAAGATTAAGACTCCAGAAATGGTGGCATTTCAGTCATGGGAACCTGAAGTTTATTTAATACCAAACCTGGAAACATGTGTAAAATTTAAAGAACAAAATTATATGTGTCCAGGTAAACCGTTTGTTCCTGCTGCCACAGATGCTATTTGTGGTTTGAAATCTGACCCAAGTATATCAGAGGGATGTGAAGTGATTATTAGCAATATGGGAGTGAAGAAATGGCACAGGCTAAGATGGTCAGAGGTAAATGGTTGATCAGCACCTGTTTAAAGAACATGACGGTAGTACATTTAAACCATGGAGCATACGTGGTTAAACAGGTGAAATATAATGTTTTTTATTTACAGGTTCCAAAGGATACAATTGTGTCAATTGGGGGTCATGTAACAAATGATGTTTGGGAAAGCCAAATGGAAAATATCGATTTTTTTCAAAGGGATACTTTTCCAATAGATCCGGATGTGGAATATTTATTGAATCACAAAGAAAGACATGTTATAAAAATGAATTTGAGAAAAAACAATATTACAATTAGTAATCTGGGGATAATAGAAGTGGAAAGATTTAATTGGGGAACCTGGGAGGAACGCTCAATAGTGGGTTTGGCTGTCCTGGTGCTAATCATGGGTGGATGGTTGATTGTGCTATCAGTAAAAATGAAAATGTTACTGATTTTACTAGCTACGTCAGGAAGAGAAAGATATCCCAATACAAATGCATTTAAAAAACAAAAAAAAAGAACAAGTTGTTTTTAGGAATTGGCTTGGATTGTAACCAAGTTCTAAAAACAAAAGGAGGGTATGTAAGGATATTTGGTGTGTTACAGCACAGAGTACAGCACTATTGCACAGGTAGCAATTTTTTTTTTTATGCAGCACCACCACATGGGTGTGGTGCATTGCTATATGTGTTACCAGATTAACATGGACATATAAGTAAAGACAGGCTATTCAGTCAAAAACGATTTTAACATATAAAATGCAAATCTATTTTTACAGTTAAAAGCACACGTGCACATTCAAAAATGCACACTATTTTTCACCTGAAATGCCTATGGTGCAAGAGACACATTTGAAAATTAATAACTAACATTATTAATAACTAACCTGACTAATAAAACTGCATTTAACATAACCCACTAATAAAAATGTGTCTCCACTGCAGAAATAGGCCTACTCTGAAAGTGAACTTTTAAACGCACATTCATTTTTTTTCTTTTTCTCTGCTGCTCTGTCCACATAACTACAGGAAGCCAAGAGCTTGAAGGTACAGGAAATCAGTTGGTTACAAATGGTTACTGTAAAAAGGAGCCATTGTGTAGTGAGGGAGGAGATGGCATGATTAATTTCTGATTGGAGCAGCGTCATAGCAAGTATCATGCTAGAGGCAGTGATGAGAGTTTTGCTGGGGGGAGTTTGAAGAGAGGGGGAGGACAGTCGGGATTTGGCAGAGCTGGGAGAAGGACCTGTTTTCCTGGCTGGAGCATTCCTGCTGCAAAAGCTGAGAATTCCAGGCAATAACCCCGGTTTGAGAACAAAAGACGCTTGTTTTCACCGGGGTTAATCTTCAAGGGAGCCAAATTCAGAAAGAGAACAGCTGAAGAAAACTCAGGCTGAACAGATAAGGTAATTACAGAAGTGTGGGGGCTGAGTGTGTACGAGAATATTCAGTCAGTGTAGAAAAGGAGATTCCTGTGCTTTAATCACATGTTAATGTTGCAAATTGAGTTCTTGTCTCTGCCACTCTCTTTTCAGTGTATCACAGACAATGCTGTTACTGTGCTATTTTATTTATTTCTGTAAAGAGTGAGATCGTGTTTAAATGCAACTTTTATAATACACAAAAATATTTGAAAGCAGACGGGTGGTGTGTTTTATATTTACCAAGACAGTGCTGATGATGTGGGGAGATGTTTAGACAGTGCAATTGTCATTTTCAAGCTAGCTAAACATCAAATTTGGTTGCAGCCGTGTGCACAATGTAATTCAGTATGAGCAATTATAACTAACTGTGTGTGTTGTAGTTTGTCGGCGGTCTATGAGTCGGCAAAAAGGGAGGCCCGGGACATAGTTCACTACCGTATATAAGATAGTGAAAATACCACATGATAGCTCGCTGCCGTAGATAAGACAGAGAGAAATTGCCCATGGTGGCACACTAAAAATGAAAATGTGGTGTTCCTGAAATGCAAGCCTGAGGTCTCTTTAGTGATTACACGAAAAATCTAAGCAAAAATAAGGGATTCTGGATATTGGGGCCACAAATAAAACAAGGGAATTATGCTCACCAAAATACCACCAACCACGCATACCAACCACGCATACCAAATACGCATGTCTGGGTGCTGAAATAATGCATGTACACTGTATTATTGTTGTACATGGCCCAATCTGAATACAAGGAGTGATTGTTGCTAAGTTATTTTTCGACGGTAAGAAAATACCGTCAGGCCCCAAATCTCCACAAAATACCCTACACACCACTCATGTAAGGGAGCAATGTTCAGCATGTGCTTGAAAATAGCTGTATCCCTCACTAATGACCGCTGCTTTGCTCAGGTTAATTAACACAGACTGAGGGGTTTTGACAAATGTCACATGTATGCATATTCTTTTTCATGTGGTAGTGTGATATATGCAATGAGTCGCCTCAAAACTCATGATCAAGATGGCACACGACAAAAGTGGAAGACAACCAGGGGAGAGAGCAAGCCTTGGAAAAATGTGGTGTGTAATATATCGCTGTATCTGGGTTGTTGGGTTCACATGGTTGTGAGTTCAGGATGAAATTCAATAGCTTGTCACAAAGTTATGGAAAAAAAACTTTGTATCCTTTAGTTGTCTTCCTCATCCTTCGGACATATACAAATCTGGCAGCAACACAGTACAGCTTTCTGCAAGAGATGTTTGGAGAGAACTGGGAATGAGGAAGGACAAGGCATAGTCCTGGTACTGTTTTCAGTAAGAGATTGGCTGCTTTAAAATTTCACATTTTAGTGATCAGCAGCAAATGACATACCATAAGTCAAAAGACTGTGTTAGGGATACATTTCAGCCATAAAAATTAGCTAGAACGTAGACCTAGATAGTACATGAGGTTATATTCTAGCTGAGAGAAAATGTAGTTATTTACAGCTGTTAATCTACTGGGGAAGTAGAGGAAGGGGGATATAAGTTGAAGTAGAATCATTTGGAAAAAGAAGAAGATTACAACTTTGCTTTCCTGGGAGTAAGAGGTCATAGTTAATGATGAATCCCAGTTATAAATTGAGATGGCAGTGGAGGGACTTATTTACTTGGCATTAAGCCAGAGCCCTTCACTACAGATGTGTGAGACATCCCAAGGCAATGTCTGTGAGGATCTGGCACATTTCACAATGATTGCAGCATGTATATGTGTGGGGGGCAAGCTTCCCATATCCCCCACAAACCCATATCTTCTCCACTTCTCCTCAAATGTTTATAGGTGCATTATAAATACCCAATAAATATATACATAAACTAACTTTAAAATCATGTTTGTATTATTCCAACCCTCTCCAGCGTCCTAATAAAATGCTGCAAACAACTGAGTCAAAGCACACGTTTCACCAAATGCAGTGAAATGGCTACGACGAGGAAGATGAATTCTGTCTTGGAGTGATTCCATTTCGGCAGTTTGCCTTACATCAAAGAGTTCAAAGACTAGAAATAGTAAGCAAGGGAAAAATATATTAAATGTTACAGATATAATTTAATTGAAATGTTTCTGATATTAATTTGCCCATGGATAACACCCATTTAATTCCAACAAAATTAGGAGACTTCTTTATTAGATGGTTAGCTTATGTTGTTGATGTCCTCATTTTTTTTTACACCCCAATATGTCTTTTACATTTCCTAAATAGCCAGAGTGGATATGTGAAAGAAGACACATTGTAAATGAATCTAGATTAATCAGTGGTCAATTACTTTGAAAGGAGAAAAAAAAATCATTTTAAATGGAAATTGGATGTGAAGACTATTACGTAAGTGAACACACAGGGGGTAATTCATAGAATTCAGCGCACAAGTGGCGCACGCGTCTGGCGCACAGTGTGCGCGTGTGAAACCCTGCGCCAGCCGCATGCGCTAAAATCCATTTCCGCGCACAGAGTATTCATGGATTCCAGCCACCAAAACCAGCCGTGGCGCACAGTGGCACAGCGACCCTGCAGCAGCGCCAGTTACGCCCCCAAGAACGCCTCTCGCGCAGGGAAAAGCCATCAATATACCCAATCCAGCGCAAAGGGCTGCGCTAACCCTGTACCAGCACAGCAAGCGGGCTACGTGTATCACTGGGGTGCGTGGGAAGTACCTCACGCGATTGGCCCGTGCGAGCAGGGTACGCGTATCTCAGGGGTGCGCGGGAAGTTCCACATGCGATTCCATCAGGGTACGTGTATTTCGGGGTGCGCGTGAAGTTCCACACGCGATATCAGCAGGGTACTTGTATTTCAGGGTGCAGGGGAAGTTACACACGTGACTTCCGCAGGGTACGTGTATTTCAGGGGTGCGCATGAAGTTCCACACGCGATATCAGCAGGGTACGTGTATTTCAGGGTGCAGGGGAAGTTACACACGCGATTTCAGCAGGGTACGTGTATTTCAGGGGTGCGCAGGAATCTCCACACGCGATTGGGCCCGTGCGAGCAGGGTATGTGTATCTCAGGGGTGCGTGGGAAGTTCCACACGCGATTCCATCAGGGTACGTGTATTTCGGGGTGCGAGGAAGTTTCACACGTGAAATCAGCAGGGTACGTGTATTCCAGGGGTGCGCGGGAAGTTCGACACGTGATTCTATCAGGGTACGTGTATTTCAGGGTGCAGGGGGAGTTACACACGCGATTTCAGCAGGGTACGTGTATTTCAGGGGTGCGCGGGAATTTCCACACGCGATTGGGCCCGTGCGAGCAGGGTACGCGTATCTCAGGGGTGCGCGGGAAGTTCAACACGCGATTCCATCAGGGTACGTGTATTTCAGGGTGCGGGGGAAGTTCGACACGTGATTCCATCAGGGTACGTGTATTACAGGGGTGCGCGGGGAGCACCACACGTGAATTGCACGTGTGGGCCCTCCCAGGTGTTCCCTCTACACCCTCCACGGCCCCTGCAGGTGGCTCACACCACAGGGGCCTACCCTGCACATGTCCTGCAGGCACCCCATCCACTATGGCCATGCCCCCCAGCCAACCCACATGTCAACTTGCACTACTGCCCACCAACGCATGTCCCCCTGCACCCCCAGCCACCAGGGGCACCCTCCACAGGCCCCAACCCATGTCTCCCACCATCCCCCAGCAGTGCAGGGGCACCCTCCACCAGGCCCCCACCCATGTCTCCCACCACCCCCACCCCCAGCCACCAGGGGCAGCCTCCACCAGGCCCCAACCCATGTCTCCCAGCACCCCCACCCCCCAGAAGTGCAGGGGCACCCACCACCAGGCCCCCACCCATGTCTCCCACCACCCCCACCCCCCAGCCACCGGGGCAGCCTCCACCAGGCCCCCACCCATGTCTACCAGCACCCCCACCCCCCAGCAGTGCAGGGGCACCCACCACCAGGCCCCCACCCATGTCTCCCACCACCCCCACCCCCCAGCCAACAGGGGCAGCCTCCACCAGACCCCCACCCATGTCTCCCAGCACCCCCACCCCCCAGCACTGTGGGGCACCTGCCAGCAGGCCCCCACCCATGTCCAACTCATGTTCCCCACCCCCCCACCCCCCAGCACTGTGGGGCACCTGCCAGCAGGCCCCCACCCATGCGCAACTCATGTTCCCCACCCCCCAGCACTGTGGGGCACCTGCGAACAGGCCCCCACCCATGTGCAACTCATGTTCCCCACCTCCCCACCCCCCAGCACTGTGGGGCACCTGCCAGCAGGCCCCCACTCATGTCCAACTCATGTACCCCTGCACCCCCACCCCCCAGCACTGTGGGGCACCTGCCAGCAGGCCCCCACCCATGTCCAACTCATGTTCCCCACCCCCCCCAACCCCCAGCACTGTGGGGCACCTGCCAGCAGGCCCCCACTCATGTCCAACTCATGTACCCCTGCACCCCCACCCCCCAGCACTGTGGGGCACCTGCCAGCAGGCCCCCACTCATGTCCAACTCATGTACCCCTGCACCCCCACCCCCCAGCACTGTGGGGCACCTGCCAGCAGGCCCCCACCCATGTCCAACTCATGTTCCCCACCTCCCCACCCCACAGCACTGTGGGGCACCTGCCAGCAGGCCCCCACCCATGCCCAACTCATGTTCCCCACCCCCCCACCCCCAGCACTGTGGGGCACCTGCCAGGAGGCCCCCACCCATGTGCAACTCATGTTCCCCACCTCCCCACCCCCCAGCACTGTGGGGCACCTGCCAGCAAGCCCCCCACGCATGTCCAACTCATGTACCCCTGCACCCCCACCCCCCAGCACTGTGGGGCACCTGCCAGCAGGCCCCCACCCATGTCCAACTCATGTTCCCCACCCTCCCACCCCCCAGCACTGTGGGGCACCTGCCAGCAGGCCCCCACTCATGTCCAACTCATGTACCCCTGCACCCCCACCCCCCAGCACTGTGGGGCACCCACCACCAGGCCCCCACCCATGTCTCCCACCACCCCCACCCCCCCCAGCAGTGCAGGGGCACCCTCCACCAGGCCCTCGCCCATGTCCCATCCATGCCTCCCTGCACCTGGGTCCCACCAATCCCCAATCATGTCCGTAATGGCCATCCTCCCCTGCCAAAAGGCCCAACCAACTATCACATCCACCCACATATCAAAGGCAATTACATGTTACACACCCAATGTAAATAATGCAAATGAACACATGTCTGTCACACACAATGGCTGCAAGTGAATGTTAAAACACCCAACATGACATGCATGAAAGCAATAAGATGATACGACACATTGAAGGATGAAAATATAAATGTATTTAAAATCAACTTGAATGGAAATGAAATGAGAAAAACCACAAAGCAAAACAACCAAAAGAAGATGAATGTCCATGAAAAAAATCAAAAACACACAGCACAATCAAAATAAATGGTGTCCAAAGTCACAGTCAGAAGAGTAATCCAAGGGTAAATGATAAACAAAAACCATTGCTCCATGGCGATGAAAAAAATCCATTGAAGAACTATTTACAAGATAATCCCGGGTCCATGAGCCCAACCAAATGAAACCTAACTATGACAACTAACTAAAAACTGAACTACATACAAAAATGTGGCGCATTGTCCAATCGCAACCAAATAAAAACAAAAATAAAGGAAACCTAACACTAACTATATAACTATATACAAAGGCGGAGGGCAAGTCCAGCGGCTCACTCCGTGGTGTTCTGGGCTAGGGCATCATCGAACTCCTGTTCGATGTCCCGGAGGCGGTCCTGTTCCATGGCCCCCAGGGTCCGCAGGGACGACGCTGTCTCCTCCTCCAACCCCCTGCGGATTGCCTCGAGGCACTCGGCCCGCCTCAGGGCCCTCCGCATGGAGTTCTCCACCCTGACCATTGTGAGCCGCGCCTCTTCCACCCGCCGCCGCTCCGCACCTATCTGCTGGCCCAACCGCTGCCACACAGAAGAAAAATCCCGTCCTGGGTCCTCCTGCCCTCCGGCCGATGCCTGCCCCTCCGATGTTGAAGGCCCTGAGCCTTCATGGCTCCCACCACGTTGCTGCTGCTGTGCCTCTGCCCGTGCACTGGCTCCTGCTGCCTGCACATCCTCCGCCGACTGGGGTGCAGTCGTTCATGTGGCCACCCCTGCTGGACTTCCGACTCCCGACTGTGGCAGGGATGCCTCCTCCACCAGCCTGGCTGCACCGTCAGAGGCAGCTCCACAGGGCACCTAGGTGACTGATGGGTGGGAAGATGGCACAGAGGACGACTGGCGCGTATGGGGTCCAGTTGAGGAGGGGGTCGGAGCAAGCCCCATCAGACGGAGGAATCCGGCCTGGGTGACCTGTCCCAGCAGGCTGACGTGGTCAACGAGCCATTCGAGATGACTTGCAGTCTCTTCATGAAAAGACTGCAGGTCACCTCGCATGGCCCGTTGACGCAACGCCACACCAGCTAGGACAGGCTCAACCCGGACCTGGATAGCCACGTCCGCAGGCAGAGGAAGGCCAGTTGACGTGAGCTCATCCCCTGCCAGAAAACGGGTCTGGACGTAGGCATCCCTGCTGGTGCAAGATGATGCAGGGACAGGATCAGGGACAGGATTGCACACAGGCACCTCCGCGGCGGCCTGTGCTGCCTCCTGTCCCTGGTCCTGCACTGCACCACTAGCACCAGTGGGATCCCCACCTCCAGACCCCGTCTCTGGTGCTTGCACGGCCTCCTCCTCCACCAAACCCTCCACCAACCTGGATGACTCCGTGCCATCTTCCCCTGTTGGGCCCTGTGGGGTCCCAGCTGCCCCTTCTGCTGCCGAGGAGTCCAACTCCAACCTCCGCCTCTTGGACCTCCCCCCGGCAGCTGCGGCCTGGGACGCGGCACCGAACTCCTCACTCCCCGACGAGATGACAACATGGGAGGGGAGCCGGGCCTTGCGTCTCCGGCTGGCGGTGGGATCCCCGCCGCTGTGCTCCACAGCACCTTCTCCGCCCTCTTCATCAGTTGACGCTGCAGACAGGGAGAAACAAAACACAGGCATCAGGGCACTGTACAATGGACACATACACACATGACAGTTGTACATGAGTGGCATTGGCAAACCTCAGACATGTCATCACAATCCCCAACACACATGTCATTACAACTCGCACACATGAGCCATACCACAGCCATATCGCAACTGCCACCACCATCCATACACATACAACAGCATGAGCAGCCAAAGGTGAGCCAGACATCACATGCAACACAGGAAGTGCACCACACATGTACACACACCACCACACTTGCATGCATGTGTACACCTCTGCCAAGTGTCGCACTGTTCAGACGGGCATCCATGTCACATCTGCCAATCAGGCTTCCACATACCGCTGTCACATGCATCCATGTTGCATCACTGTTGCACCCTTGTCAAATACACACACATGCACATGTACACAGTGCTGATACATGCAGCCGAAAACAACATACATGCGTGACATCACGGACATGTCTACTTACATACACATTCATCCAAACATGTGTGCCCACACAACTGCATTTGGCATGCAAGCCTACACACACAAGCACCATCCATGTCTCACACATTACAGCCCTCGCATGTGTCAGCCCCACGGCCCTGTACACCCCCACCCATACTTGACCCCATACAAACAGATGTGCAACCTGCACACTACTGAATAATCACCACACGCACTGCTCACAATCAGGATGCATGTACACTCACCGCTCGACTCCAGACGGGTCTGCTTCTCTAGGACCTGGACGTGGAGCGCTGGGGATATGCATTCCAGGACCCTCATCTGTTCTTCCGACAAGTGGCCCCGGCGCCCCTTGGCATCCGCTGCCTTCAAGAGGCGCCGGGCCTTGTTCAGGGTCCTGGACCTGAAGTCCTCCCAGCGCTTCTTGACATGTTGTAAGTCGCGGACTGCCACCCCCTCCGCGTTGATGGCAGTCACGATGTCAGTCCAGATCCGAGTCCGTCCTTCCTTGTCGGCGCAGGAACTTCCGAAGAGGGCATCATACTGCCCCAGGACTTGCTCCACCAGGACACCAACTTTGGTGGCACTGAAGCTGGTGCCCCTCTGCCTCTCTGGCCGGGGGTTGTCAGTGGTCCCAGATGGTGTTTGCCCCGACATGACAACCCCAGAGGCAGGAGTGGGTGGGCAACTGGGTCCTGGGGCTGGGCTGTGGAGCGATGGAATCCCAGTCGGGAGTCTTCGGTTCCAGCAGGGGTGGTCACAGCAACAGCACCCCTGGCTGATGTGCAGGCAGCAAATGGCAGGGCACGTGGGCAGCAGGCAGTCAGGCAGCAGCAGATGGCAGGTGGGAGCGTGCTCGGGGCTCTGGGGGGCAGTAGTTCGGCCTTCTGGGCAGGAGCATGGTCTTCCATGTGCTTACGCGTGGCCAGCTTGATACGGAGTGATTTGGCACGCGAAAAATCTGCACGTCAGCGTGTAATTCGAGGAAAGGCCCTTAGCGCGTAAGCGCGTCTGCACGCATACGCATTTTCATTGGACAGAAGGCCCCTCAAGCGCAAGCGCCCCTGTGACGTGATGCGTACAGACGTGCATGGGCATTTCAGCGCACGTGAAAAACTGCACGTCCGCGTGTAATACGAGGAAAGGGCCATGCGCGTAAGCGCGCGTGGAAACTGCACGTCCACGTGTAATACGAGGAAAGGGCCCATGCGCGTAAGTGCGCGTGAAAAACTGCACGTCCGCATGTAATACGAGGAAAGGGCCCATGCGCGTAAGTGACGTGACGTGACGTGCGCGTGCGTTTCCCTCAGCACGGGTTAAAGGTGAGCGGGCCCAGCAGTTCGCTGTACGTGCCTTTCGTGGAGACCGACGTGTGTTGCTGCTTCCTTTTGTTTTGCGCGCCATCACGACTTCACAGCTATCAAGGACGTATCTCTTCTTTTGGCGGGGGTATTGGCTACGCGTGTTTTTCTGCATCGCGCTAGTCAGACGGTGAGTCGCACACGCTCTTTTTCCCACTGTGGGTGCCCCTGTGTATCGCACCCATTTTCGATGTCATAGTAGCCTGCGTGTCCCACGCGTACGCGTTATTCGTGTTACTGGGTGCCACCGCGTACTGAGGGAGGTTGAATCCACGCACGTAGGCTGCAGGGTTGCGTGCACGGTTTTACTGCAGTTTTGGGGTGCCTGAGCGTTGCGTGACCTGTCACCACATCACCAGGGTCACATACAGCCTTGCAGGTGCAGGAGGGCTGTTAACATCTTGCTTCCCACCCCCTTCTCCCCAATTGCCCAGGTCAATTGTGGTGTACACCTCCCATTGGCACCACTCCATCTCTGCCAGCACTACTACATCTGTGCCATTGTTGGGAGGCCACCAAAGGTGAGGGGCGCCTCAGCTGGGCGTTCTCCTCGTGGCGGGCGTGGTCGGGGACGTGGCCGTGGTGACCAGGGAGTAGGGGGACTCCAGGGTGTCCAGGCCAGCCACAGAGGGGGAAGAGGCAGGGGTGCGCCACTTGAGCACAATGTTGTGCCATGTGTCGGTGCAGCCATGCCACCACCCCCTGTGGTTCCGGGGGATGCAGCTCCTGCATCTGGCACTGGCACCCATATGACCCGGCAGTCCATTTCATCGACTGCCACGGGCCCACGGGTAGTGGTAGCTGCGGGTGCAGCTGTGGACACCGCCACCCAGGCTCAGGGTCTGCCAGCGCAGGCTGCGTTGGCACTTGAAGAGCCCTTGGTAGATCTCCAACAGGCCAGGGGGGAAACCATAGGGGCAGGCCGGGCTGCTCAGACCAAGACACGTGTCCCTGGGGCAGTCATGTCATCTGCTGCCCCGAACAGCCGGGTGTTGGCAAGTGCAGAGGCAGATGCACCCAACAGCACCCCGGTTGTGAGTCTGCCAACCAGGACCGTTGCGGTCAATGACCCTGCCACAGCTGATGTTGCTGCGCAGGGTCCATTATTGGGCACCCAGCTGCCACTGACACAAGTCAGGCCTTTGGTCATCCCTCCACCTGCCACTCCCTTGGCTCAATCCACCGAACCCACTGGCCATACTGGTCAGGGCGGCATTAGCCAGCCAGGGTCTGCGCCACAGTCCAAGAGGAGGAAGGTTGCACCTGCAGCACAGGCTGGGACCCCACACACAGCCACGACCTCCTGCACGTCGAGGAAGAAGCCTTTCTGTAAGCAGGAACTGGACTTCCTCATGGACTACGTGCGGGGCCACAGCCGTGACATGCTAGTGGGTGCCAATAGTCAGACCACGGCTGCCCAACGTGACACCCACTGGAAGCATGTTGCGGAACATGTCACTTCATTCGGCCATGAGGTGCGCACGGCGCAGGAGTGCAAAAAGCGTTGGAATGACATCAAGCACAGCACTAAGGCCAAGCGTGCCTCAAATTACAACTTGACTCTGGTGACTGGCGGTGGGCCTGCACCAGAGGAGGAAGAACTCACTCCGCATGAGGCTCTCGTTGCGGAGTTCATACCACCTTAATTCGTCGAAGGAGTGGGAGAGAAGCTGGACTTTGATGCCCAGTCCAGTGAGTGTTGATGCGTGTTTGTTGAGGACGTGTGTGCTTCACTTGTGGGATGTGTTGTGCATGATTGCTGCTACATGTGACGTGTACATGGTTCTGATGTGTAAGTAATGCAATGCTACCGTCATGCATGTCTCCTCTGCCTGCATGCGGGACTCCATGTAGGCATGCTCCCTTGCCCCTCCTCCGCCACTCTGCACCCCAGTTCCACCTTTGCACTGGTCTGCTTCAATCTTGCCAATGTCTACTTTCTTGTTCATGTGTCCTGTGTAGATGCTAACTTCCAGCGTAGAATCTGCCAGACATATGCCGTGTGGTACAGCCTTAGTACTCGATGCAGGGTATCTCACTTGTACTGTGCATGGGTCAGATGTCCCGCAGGGACATGAGTGCCCATTCATGCTCCATGTGCATTGCACGCATGACCCTATGTGTCCTTGACTGGATGATCACTGTAATATAAGTCCTTGGTTACATACATTGCATGCCATCTCATCAGCCTTCCCATGTCAACTATGGCTCAGTCCTGTGTTGCACACATGTTTAGGCTCTGACAATCTGTGTGGCTCACAGGCCTCAGCCTGTTCAATGGCCAATGACTCTGTCCAACTCTTGTTGTGTCTTCTTCACACGTGGGCGGCCTCTGGAGTTTCCATCATGTGTCCTGACCACTGTCCCAGCATCATTTGCAGTGTTGTAATTTGAATCACATTAAGCTGTTGATGCCAGTCAACACTGCCTGTCAATACACAGGTGTATGGTCAGCCTTTTGATACCATGCTAGGCATCCCTGCTTTGGTACTGGGGTGGAGGGGTGCTTGGCTTCTAGACATGGTAAACATTGAATGCACAATGCACGTGATGTCTGAATTTGACATTGCACTGCCTTCACATTTCCTGGCACACACCATGTAGTGCACGTACATGTAGGTAGTGAGTGGCGTACACATTTTCTGCACTGCATATACCCACTTCCATGGAAACTGCCACCTTTCAACAGGTCTGATCACAGAAGCTATTCAAAGTATACCCAGCATGCATGCCAGGTCATATGTTGTGTGTCACATGTCTGCCGGATGCCTTTGCTGTCGGTGTGTGTGTGTGTCGTGTGCTTCTGACATGTGCATTGACCTTTTTCTCTCTATTTTTCAGGTGATGACGCAATGGAGGCAGAGGATGGTGTTGTCATGCCAGACACAGGGTTGGTAACACCACATCAACCCAGCACTAGTGGGGGTCGTGGGGTGGTAGGCCACGAAAACCCCCAAGTGCTGCAGTCCATCTTGTCTCTGGCTGCCTATGCGTCCAGCCTTGATGACGACTCTGACGTCCATGTTGAGTTGGATGAGCATCAAGTCCATGTGTCAGGGGTGAGTGATTCTGATGTGGACACTCCTCTGTCTGCGACACCTGCACTGAGGGATCAGACAGTCTTGGTTCCTCCGCCCGTGGTGGATCGGGACGCAGGGTCACCCTCCACACCAGTCACTGATGTGCCTGGGACATCACGTCGACGGGGGCATGTAGTCGTGCAGCCGCAGGTGGTGCCAACACAGCGAGGACCCCCGGTCCTTGGGTCCCGCAGGGGTCAAGCCCGGAAACGCGGTCGCTGCGCGCAACCCCTGTATACTGAGTGGGAGCAAGACATGACTGCCAATTCCGAAAGGCAGGGGGCAGCAATGGAGAACATCGCTGAGAGCACGGAGCGTGTGGCCCGATCTGTGCTCCCCACTGCTAGGCAGGTGCTTCTCCAGCAGCAGGTGGCACGGTCCACGGCCCGCTCGCTCAGGCTGGGCATGGCGGCCTCAGACAGGGCACGCCAGGCTGAAATGTCGTCTCTGCGTCAAGCAATTGCTGCTCACGCAGAGGCGCACATGGATGCCCTGAGGGAGGAGTATGCTTCCCTCAGATCCACTCTGGGTGTCCTTATGATGTCCCAGAGGCAGCAGGCAGAGGAGAGGTTTGCACAGCTTGAGCGTACCATCTCGGCTGAGCTACAGGCTTGCCGGGAGGTGCAGCGGTTGTCCAGCCAGACCTTGCAGGAGGAACTCCGTGTTACACATGCTACCTTGCAAGAGGAAGCACGTGTATCACGGGAGGTTCTGCATGCAGACCTATGTCACATCGCCACACAGAACCAGGCTCACCCGTCCGGCAGACTTGCTGCCGACGAGGGGCAAGCTGCGGCTAGGCGTGGCCAGGCTACTGTGCCACGTCCTCCTTTCCAGGATGAGCCAGACTCGGGCGACCATCTATCTCCCACATAGGTCGTGCTGTGCAGGCTTTGAGCCCATGGAGGATTTTTTTTTTGGCTCAGCATCATCGCATGTGGATGTTGAGCAGCACCCTGTACCTCCCCCCTCCTGGGTGCCTCCCCTCCCCCCCGGGTCGTATGTGGCCATTTTTGATTTTTCTTTTAGTTTAGCTAGTTAAGTTTCTGTTTGATAGTTAGTTTAAATAGGTAATGTAGGTTTTCCATAGTTAGTGTAATTAGTTAATAGTTGATTTATTTTAAAATTGCAAGTCTATTGTGCTTTCATGTGACGGTGCGGTGCTTTGTGGCTTTTGAAGGCATCCACTGTCTGTTCCAGCTGGGCCCTTCATGGTTGTCTTGTGTATGTGTTTGCTGCTTGGGTTCCTTGACTCACATATGCCACTCCTGCCTCCCTTATCCCTTATCCATGGGCTCGCAAGGATGGTTCGGTGTTACAGCATTTTACACAAAGGCTATGGACTGTCATATCTGTGGCATGTCTGGTGCTGTGTGACTTGTGTTGACACCCCTAGTGGGGATGATTTAGGTGTCATTGTCCACTGTTCAGCTTTTGCTAGATGGGGTGTGTCATGATTAATGTGGACATTGATTGCTATGCATTGTGTAGTATGTTTCACATCTTTCCTGTACATGTGCTTGTTGCAATTCATGCTGTAGATAGTGTTCCACACTTTGGAGGTGAAAGACGGACTGATGGTGTGATTTGTGATGTGACTCTCTCACATGGTCAAGTAATGAGATGCCTGATGAGACACACTCAGATGACTTTGAAACATTAATCATGTGTTTCATGCCCTTTCTGCAGGGGGATGAGCCTCCAGAGCACCTTTGCCAGCAGACATGGCCCATTGGACGACGGAATTCTGGACCCGTTTGTTGGTGCCCACATGCACATGTGTGCACAAGCAGAGGCACAGTGATTGCAGGCCCACATCCTAGAACTGCTGACATGTTCCAAGGAACTCCAGGCAAGGTGAGCATCACAGGGGGGCCACGACACAGCAAAACTTGCACCAGGCAAGTTGCACATGCAGGCTTAGTCACAGCACTGAGGGTGAGCTTAGACGAATATTGGTGTTGAAGCACACAATGCAGCTCAGATGTGTTTGTGGACTGATGGCTGTTGATAGTAGGGTTGTCTGGGACACATGCAGGGGCAGTGTCACATACCCTCCGGTACACCAAGGTCCATTGAGCCACTTGTATCAACCAAGTAGCCTTCCGAGACATGGAAAGGGGCAGCTCACAGGGACATACAGCAAGGGACATACTCGGGTGCAGTGCATGTCTTTTCCACGTACTTCATGATAAATGCACTGCCAACTTTGTTTCGGTCATGGTGGTACGCAACTTGCTCTGTAGTCATGGCTTGCTATATGGCTCTGTCTGCTTACCCAGGGAACATTACATGTTGTGTGAATTGTGACACATTGGTGTTCCATTTGCCACGCACCCAGCAGCGGCTGCCTTACTGCATTGATTGTGTATGACCCGTCACAGGGGTGATATTATATATGGGTACGAAGCATCAACCACAGATTGTCTGTTTGTAGAGTAGTCTGTTGCTATGGGGCATGTTTGGTGTTGTGTTTTTGTGTAATTGGCACATACAGGTTGTTGACTGTGGCTCTCTTTGCAGCATTGCAGTGCTCCTATAACCGGACCTGAGAGTGCGCAGGCAGGAGGCCAGCACTCAAAACCAGAGCTAAGTGTCTTGTTGTTTTTCTTATGAACTGCTCTGCATTGGCTTGCTGGGGAGTGTACTGATGCATGGATGTATGTGTGGTTCAATTTGGTATGTTTTTTTCTCCCTAATCACCCGTGATCCTATGCAATTTTGAAACCTGTACCCTCTACCCGGTGTTCCTGCTTCCCATGCCTATCCAAGCAACGTTCCCTGACCCTCTTTCCCCACTGGGGTTGCGGATGCCTGTGTAAGCCCCGAACTTGCAGGCGCCAAAACCCTAGAGGGGGTGGTTGGTTCGTACGACTCCTGAGCCTGGACTACAGAAGGCCATGACAATGATGTCCAAGTTTGTTTGGATTGTGTATGTGTTCATGCAGGTTGTACATTTTCGTGCATTCCCTAGTTTCATGTGTCATTCCTCCTCCCTTCTCCTGCCACTCATTCCATTCATCCAGTGTGTCAACACCTGTCCCGACTGCATATCCCTGAACCTCATTCCCCACCATGTTCTCAGGGGCCTGTGTGTTTTACCTTGCAGGCACCCGGGACATGGTGGGGGTGGTTGTTTCGTGACACTCCCGTGCCTGTACAGGGGACCTGTGACAGTACACATCCATTCATGGTGCATCATCCTATGTCATGTACCACACATGTCTCACATCCTGTCGTGACATTGTTTTGCTGTGCTACCTTGGTTGTTGCATCATTGTGGTAGTACTTGGCCTTTGTGAGGTACTGCTACGTCAAGTCATCTACTGGAGGGTGTTTGGGTTCGTTTTTATGCCTTGGATTTTGTGATTTTGGAAATGAGTGTGGATTCTGAGGGTTCAGGCATCTTTTTACACACAAGGTGGGAGATGGTGACGAAGGGTGAAGGTGATCCTGTGGCCAGGTGGAATTGAGGTTTGGAGGCTCCATGACCCAGGTGCAGTTGTTCAGTGGGTCATGGTCATTTGTGAGGGAGGGGGGGGTTGTTGTTGATAGTTGCCTTGCCCTGCAGTGTGATGGGAACTCTGACATAGTAATGCTGGTATCCAATGTACATGTTGTGTTCTGCTGATCAATGCCTGTTCATGGGTTGTGTTTTCCTTTCAGGTGCGAGGGGATAGTTGTGGTTTGACATGCTGGGGTGTACACATGGTGGATGTTCACATGTGATGTGTAGGGAACACTGATGGTCACTTGAGTGCACATGCATATGTGGAGTGCATGTCCTTGCAGAACCACACACTTGCACTCTGATGCACTACATGTACTCCCACCCTTGCATATCCACGTGTACACTGTTTGCCTTCTGGTGCCCACTGTGTCCCGGTAGCACATGTTCTGTGACCGATCATGGATCCAGTACATGCCTAATTTGATGTTTGACGTGGTCTGTCACTTAGATGTGATGCTCAGGGTGTGCATCACACACAATGGCTGTTCACTGTGCTGTGCGCTGAGCAGTGTGATGCAGGAGTAGGACACTGCACACATGAGCTGCAGTGTTGATTTTGCAATGCATAATGTGCATGTAGACAGGCATTCATTGTGATGTTACGTCTACGACTGTTGTAATGCATTTGGAAATGACTTATTTTGGGTGGGAGGTTGTTGGTCTGTCATTTCATCTGATTCCGGGTCAGGCAGCAGTGTCCGATGCCACTGTGCATTTAGGACATGGCAATGTGTACCTTATCGTTACTGCATTGGTGTATGGGTATTGCGTGCCATGTCATGTTGATGTTTGGGAGGGTTTGAGTGACATGACAGTGATGGCCATGGCCTGTTTTGCAGGTGTGTGTGATGCACACCTTGCATGTCCGGGTCATCCGCTTCTCAGAGCAACTAGCTGGGGGTAGATTTCTCTCCGCAGCAGGGCCCTCCCCCTGGAACAGACTTCCGGCCTGACTTGAACTTGAGGGGAATCATCTCCAGTTCTGGAAGCACCTCAAGACCTTCCTCTTTGCTTCTGCTTACTGTCTGCCTCTCCCTTGCAGAATTCTCCACTGGAACTGCACAGGAGCTGCAACTGGGCCACTCTCACCGACCTCGGTCCCTGGCCCAGCCACTCTCCACTTGCACTGCCTCTCTGGCAACCCCTGCACTGCAGTACTGTCTCTCTATCCCTACAGCCCTCCCTTCCCAGCACTTGTCTGCACTTACCTTTGTAGTTGCCACCAGGCGACCTATGTATTATTTTTTTGGGCTACTCTACTTCCCCTGTACTGGACTCCCCCCCATCCTTCCCCTTGCACTTTTCCCATTCCCCCTACCCCTGCACTTGCACGATCTCAATGACACCTGGTCTAGTAGTACCGTTCTCTGTGTTCCCTTGTTCCCCCCTCCCTGCCTCATTGCGCCTTGGAATACTTGTGTATGGCCCATATCATGTCATATGTCATATGTGTGCCTTTTGGTCACACAGGATAGCTTGTGTTTAAGTAGCTAGGGATGCAGACGATGTGGCACTTCCATGGCAACTTTCTCAGGGTTGTAGGGTTGTGACAGTTAACTGTCTCTTTGTCATCATCGATTGTCACCTGGTATGTGCCAGGCCTGTGTGCCCCCCGCAGGGGTGGGAGTTTAGGTGAAAAATGTGGCCACAAGGTGGGTCCGGGCTTCCTCGCCACGTGCCCTGTCCCCTCCCATGGGCAGCGCCTGTGCCTGTGGTTGGGGTTCTGGGGGCACCACCATGTCCACCGGGACGCCCTACCATGTTGCAACATTGTGCAGGACACATGCTGCCACAATGATCCTGCACACTACTGGTGGTGCACAGAGTAGTTGCCCACCAGAGCGGTCAAGGGAGTGGAAACGTGACTTCAACACTCCGAATGTGCGCTCCACTATGCCCCTGGTTGCAATATGGGCGGAGTTGTATCTTACCTGGGGTGGTGTGGTGGGGTTCCGGATTGGCGTCATCATGTGGTTGCTCAGAGGGTAGGCACTGTCCCCTGGGGAGGTGATAATAGTTGAGATTATTAGGGTTTGGATATTTGTCTGTGTGTGACTTGCATGCATGTGCAAGGGCATTTGTACTGACCTAGGAGCCATGTGTCGCCATGCTGCCCAGCTTCCAGGGCCCGGCTCAGGGCGGACATTCTGTATATGAAACTGTCATGGGTGGAGCCAGGGTAGTTTGCATAGAGAGAGGTGATGATTCCCTTTGCATCACATACCACCTGTACATTGATGGAATGGCAGTGCTTGCGGTTTCGGTAGATGTGCTCAATGGCTCTAGGTGGACGTAGGGCCACATGGGTGCAATCTATGGCACCGAGCACTTTGGGGAAGTGTGCCACCCTGAAAAAATCCAGGACAACAGCCTGCATTTCTGCGGGTGTTCTGGGCATGTATATGTGCCTGCGGACTGAGGGGCGCGCTGTCATGATTGCCAGTACCTGGTGTAGGCAGCGTGACTGCGTGGCCTGTGAGACCCCCCCCCCACTATGGCAGTGGTCCGCTAAAATGACCCAGTGGCCAAAAAATGCAGGACATTGAGCAGCTTCTCCAAGGGGCTCAATGCTTGGGAGCAAAGGGTGGGGGATGTGAGGTCATCTTCCCACTCCCTGACCAGGTCTACGATGATATGGGGTGGAAACCTATACCTGCCATAGACCTGGTCGTCAGGCATCCCAAAAAGGCTTGTCCGTGGTGCGAAAATGCATGCCCTGGCTATTCTCCTCCTCCTGCGGTGTCCTACGATCAGTGCAGCGACAAATGGGGCATTCATCGTAGCTGTATATATACGTTTGTTGTTTGCGCGCACTTTTATCCTGTGCGCGGGGACGCTTCCGCCTGCCTTCGTGTGGCAGACGCGTTGACGCCTGTGCACGTCTTTTGCCGTGTGCGGGTTTCCCGTATCCGGATACGGTCCGAGTGTCATCGCGTGTGTTCGGAGGGGAGTGAGCGTACACGCAACTGGCCTGGGTACGTGTGTTTCGGGGTGCGCAGGAAGTTCCACACGCGATTAGCCCGGGTACTTGTGTTCCGGGGTGCCGGGAACTTTCACACGCGATTGGTGGAAATCCACGTGTGTTCTGTCATCACGTGCAATGAGGGAAACACCTGCGCGCGTCACATCACAGACGCGCTCACGCACTAAGGGCCTTTGGTCCAATGAAATCGCATATGCGTGCTGCCGTGCATACGCGCTAAGGGCCTTTCCTCGTATTACACGCGGACGTGCAGTTTTCCACGCGCGCTTACGCGCATGGGCCCTTTCCTCGTATTACACGCGGACGTGCAGTTTTTCACTCGCGCTGAAATGCCCATGCACGTCTGTACGCGTCACGTCACAGGGGCGCTTGCACTTGAGGGGCCTTCTGTCCAATGAAAATGCGTATGCGTGCAGACGCGCTTACGCGCTAAGGGCCTTTCCTCGAATTACACGCTGACGTGCAGATTTTTCACGTGCCAAATCACTCCGTATCAAGTTGGCCACGCGTAAGCACACGGAAGACCACGCTCCTGTCCAGAAGGCCGAACTACTGCCCCCCAGAGCCCCAAGCACGCTCCCACCTGCCATCTGCTGCTGCCTGACTGCCTGCTGCCCACATGCCCTGCCATTTGCTGCCTGCACATCAGCCAGGGGTGCTGTTGCTGTGACCACCCCTGCTGGAACCGAAGACTCCTGACTGGGATTCCATCGCTCCACAGCCCAGCCCCAGGACCCAGTTGCCCACCCACTCCTGCCTCTGGGGTTGTCATGTCGGGGCAAACACCATCTGGGACCACTGACAACCCCTGGCCAGAGAGGCAGAGGGGCACCAGCTTCAGTGCCACCAAAGTTGGTGTCCTGGTGGAGCAAGTCCTGGGGCAGTATGATGCCCTCTTCGGAAGTTCCCACGCCGACAAGGAAGGACGGACTCGGATCTGGACTGACATCGTGACTGCCATCAACGCGGAGGGGGTGGCAGTCCGCGACTTACAACATGTCAAGAAGCGCTGGGAGGACTTCAGGTCCAGGACCCTGAACAAGGCCCGGCGCCTCTTGAAGGCAGCGGATGCCAAGGGGCGCCGGGGCCACTTGTCGGAAGAACAGATGAGGGTCCTGGAACGCATATCCCCAGCGCTCCACGTCCAGGTCCTAGAGAAGCAGACCCGTCTGGAGTCGAGCGGTGAGTGTACATGCATCCTGATTGTGAGCAGTGCGTGTGGTGATTATTCAGTAGTGTGCAGTTTGCACATCTGTTTGTATAGGGGTGGGGGTGTACAGGGCCGTGGGGCTAACACATGCGAGGGCTGTAATGTGTGGGACATGGATGGTGCTTGTGTGTGTAGGCTTGCATGCCAAATGCAGTTGTGTGGGCACACATGTTTGGATGAATGTGTATGTAAGTAGACATGTCCGTGATGTCACGCATGTATGTTGTTTTCGGCTGCATGTATCAGCACTGTGTACATGTGCATGTGTGTGTATTTGACAAGGGTGCAACAGTGATGCAACATGGATGCATGTGACAGCGGTATGTGGAAGCCTGATTGGCAGATGTGACATGGATGCCCGTCTGAACAGTGCGACACTTAGCAGAGGTGTACACATGCATGCAAGTGTGGTGGCGTGTGTACATGTGTGGTGCACTTCCTGTGTTGCATGTGATGTCTGGATCACCTTTGGCTGCTCATGCTGTTGTATGTGTATGGATGGTGGTGGCAGTTGCGATATGGCTGTGGTATGGCTCATGTGTGCGAGTTGTAATGACATGTGTCTTGGGGATTGTGATGACATGTCTGAGGTTTGCCAATGCCACTCATGTACAACTGTCATGTGTGTATGTGTCCATTGTACAGTGCCCTGATGCCTGTTTTTTGTTTCTCCCTGTCTGCAACGTCAACTGATGAAGAGGGCGGAGAAGGTGCTGTGGAGCACCGCGGCGGGGATCCCACCGCCAGCCGGAGACGCAATGCCCGGCTCCCCTCCCATGTTGTGATCTCGTCGGGGAGTGAGGAGTCCGGTGCCGCGTCCCAGGCCGCAGCTGCCGGGGGGAGGTCCAAGAGGCGGAGGTTGGAGTTGGACTCCTCGGCAGCAGAAGGGGCAGCTGGGACCCCACAGGGCCCAACAGGGGAAGATGGCACGGAGTCATCCAGGTTGGTGGGGGGTTTGGTGGAGGAGGAGGCCGTGCAAGCACCAGAGACGGGGTCTGGAGGTGGGGATCCCACTGGTGCTAGTGGTGCAGTGCAGGACCAGGGACAGGAGGCAGCACAGTCCGCCGCGGAGATGCCTGTGTGCAATCCTATCCCTGATCCTGTCCCTGCATCATCTTGCACCAGTAGGGATGCCTAAGTCCAGACCTGTTTTCAGGCAGGGGATGAGCTCACGTCAACTGGCCTTTCTCTGCCTGCGGACGTGGCTATCCAGGTCCGGGTTGAGCCTGTCCTGGCTGGTGTGGCGTTGCGTCAATGGGCCATGCGAGGTGACCTGCAGTCTTTTCATGAAGAGACTGCACGTCATCTCGAATGGCTCGTTGACCATGTCAGCCTGCTGGGACAGGTCACCCAGGCCGGATTCCTCCGTCTGATGGGGCTTGCTCCGACCCCCTCCTCAACTGGACCCCCTACGCGCCAGTCGTCCTCTGTGCCATCTTCCCACCCATCATTCACCTGGGTGCCCTGTGGAGCTGCCTCTGATGGTGCGGCCAGGCTGGTGGAGGAGGCATCCCTGCCACAGTCGGGAGTCGGACGTCCAGCAGGGGTGGCCACATCAACGACTGCACCCCAGCCGGCGGAGGATGTGCAGGCAGCAGGAGGCAGCGCATGGGCAGAGGCACAGCAGCAGCAGCAACGTGGTGGGAGCCATGAAGGCTCGGGGCCTTCAACATCGGAGGGGCAGGCATCGGCCGGAGGGCAGGAGGACCCAGGATAGAGAGTGTCTTCCGTGTGGCAGCGGTTGGGCCACGCCATAGATGCGGAGCGGCAGCGGGCGGAAGAGGCACGGCTCAAAATGGTCAGGGTGG
Organism: Ambystoma mexicanum; assembly: GCF_040938575.1. NCBI lineage: Eukaryota > Metazoa > Chordata > Amphibia > Caudata > Ambystomatidae > Ambystoma > Ambystoma mexicanum. The sequence goes on along the minus strand of NC_090929.1, from coordinate 1,583,818,930 downwards.
AGAACTCCATGCGGAGGGCCCTGAGGCGGGCCGAGTGCCTCGAGGCAATCCGCAGGGGTTTGGAGGTGGAGACGTCGACGGCCCTGTGGACCCTCGGGGCCATGGAGGAGGACCGCCTCCGGGACATTGAGGAGGAGTTCGATGATGCCCTGGCCCGGGACATCCACAAATGAGCCGTGAAACTAGCCCGCTGCCCTTGTACATAGTTATGTAGGTAGTGTTAGGTTTCATTTTTGTTTTTATTTTATTTGGACCTTTCGGACATTGGCCACATTTTTGTATATAGTTTATTTTATTAGTTAGTGTAGTTAGTTAGGTTTCCTTTATTTTGTTGGGATAATGGACCCTGGCTTGTTCCCATGTACATAGTTCGCAGTTGGATTGTATTTTTTTTTCACTTTTTAACCATGGAGCAATGGCTTTCTTTTTTATTTCCCATTGGATTTTGTTTTGTGGACATTGACTTTGGACAACATTACTTTGGAATTTTATTTTTGGTTTTGCTTTTTTTAACGGACATGCTTCTTTTCATTTTTGTACATTCACGTTTCTGTTTCTTCATTTTTTATTCTATTTATGTTTCCTTTAATACATATTTTTTTTGGTGAACTTCAATGTGTGGTATCTCATTGGTTTCATGCATTTCATGATATGTGTTTTGAGATTCACTGACACCCATTGGGTGTATGTGAGGGAAATGTGTGTGTTTCGGAACTTGCAATTGGTGTTCTGTGATGTAATTGCAAATTATAAGTGGGTGGATGCAATACTCGGGTGGGTGTTTTGCATTTGGAGGCTGACCATAGGGACCAGGGATCTAGATTGTGATGACATGTTGGCTGGGGAACATGAGTTGCACATGGGTGGGGGCCTGCTGGCAGGTGCCCCACAGTGCTGGGGGGTGGGGGTGGTGGGGAACATGAGTTGGACATGGGTGGGGGCCTGCTGGCAGGTGCCCCACAGTGCTGGGGGGTGGGGGTGGTGGGAGACATGGGTGGGGGACTGGTGGTGGGTGCCCCTGCACTGCTGGGGGTGGGGGTGGTGGGAGACGTGGGTGGGGGCCTGGTGGAGGCTGCCCCTGGTGACTGGGGGGGTGAGGGTGTTGGGAGACATGGGTGGGGGCCTGGTGGAGGCTGCCCCTGGTGACTGGGGGGGTGGGGGTGGTGGGAGACATGGGTGGGGGCCTGGTGGAGGCTGCCCCTGGTGCCTGGGGGGTGGGGGTGGTGGGGAACATGAGTTGGACATGGGTGGGGGCCTGCTGGAAGGTGCTCCACAGTGCTAGGGGGTGGGGGTGGTGGGGAACATGAGTTGGACATGGGTGGGGGCCTGCTGGCAGGTGCCCCTGGTGACTGGGGGTGGGGGTGGTGGGAGACATGGGTGGGGGCCTGGTGGAGGCTGCCCCTGCACTGCTGGGGGGTGGGGTGGTGGGGAACATGCGTTAGACATGGGTGGGGCCTGCTGGCAGGTGCCCCACAGTGCTGGGGGACATGAGTTGGACATGGGTGGGGGCCTGCTGGCAGGTACCCCACAGTGCTGGAGGGTGGGGGTGGTGGGGAACATGAGTTGGACATGGGTGGGGGCCTGCTGGCAGGTGCCCCTGCACTGCTGGGTGGTGGGGGTGGTGGGAGACATGGGTTGGGGCCTGGTGGAGGCTGCCCCTGGTGACTGGGGGGTGGGGGTGGTGTGAGACAAGGGTGGGGGCCTGGTGGAGGCTGCCCCTGGTGGCTAGGGGGTGGGGGTGGTGTGAGACATGGGTGGGGGCCTCGTGGAGGCTGCCCTTGCACTGCTGGGGGGTGGGGGTGGTGGGGAACATGAGTTGGACATGGGTGGGGGCCTGCTGGCAGGTGCCCCACAGTGCTAGGGGGTGGGGGTGGTGGGGAACATGAGTTGGACATGGGTGGGGGCCTGCTGGCAGGTGCCCCACAGTGCTGGGGGGTGGGGGTGGTGGGGAACATGAGTTGGACATGGGTGGGGGCCTGCTGGCAGGTGCCCCACAGTGCTGGGGGGTGGGGGTGGTGAGGAACATGAGTTGGACATGGGTGGGGGCCTGGTGGAGGCTTCCCCTGGTGGCTGGGGGGTGGGGGTGGTGGGGAACATGAGTTGGACATGGGTGGGGGCCTGCTGGCAGGTGCCCCACAGTGCTGGGGGGTGGGGTGGTGGGGAACATGAGTTGGACATGGGTGGGGGCCTGCTGGCAGGTGCCCCTGGTGACTGGGGGGTGGGGGTGGTGGGAGACATGGGTGGGGGCCTGGTGGAGGCTACCCCTGCACTGCTGGGGGGTGGGGGTGGTGGGAGACATGGGTGGGGGCCTGGTGGTGGGTGCCCCTGCACTGCTGGGGGGTGGGGGTGGTGGGAGACATGGGTGGGGGCATGGTGGAGGCTGCCCCTGGTGACTGGGGGGTGGGGGTGGTGGGAGACATGGGTGGGGGCCTGGTGGAGGCTGCCCCTGGTGACTGGGGGGGTGGGGATGGTCGGAGACATGGGTGGGGGCCAGGTGGAGGCTGCCCCTGGTGACTGGGGGGGGGTCGGTGTGGTGGGAGACATGGGTGGGGGCCTGGTAGAGGCTGCCCCTGGTGGCTGGGGGGTGGGGGTGGTGGCCCCACAGTGCTGGGGGGTGGGGATGGTGGGGAACATGAGTTGGACATGGGTGGGGGCCTGCTGGCAGGTGCCCCACAGTGCTGGGGGGTGGGGGTGGTGGGGAACATGAGTTGGACATGGGTGGGGGCCTGCTGGCAGGTGCCCCACAGTGCTGGGGGGTGGGGGTGGTGGGGAACATGAGTTGGACATGGGTGGGGGCCTGCTGGCAGGTGCCCCACAGTGCTGGGGGGTGGGGGTGGTGGGAGACATGGGTGGGGTCCTGGTGATGGGTGCCCCTGCACTGCTGGGGGGTGGGGGTGCTGGTAGACATGGGTGGGGGCCTGGTGGAGGCTGCCCCTGGTGGCTGGGGGGTGGGGGGTGGGAGACATGGGTGGGGGCCTGGTGGTGGGTGCCCCTGCACTACTGGGGGGTGGCGGTGCTGGGAGATATGGGTGGGGGCCTGGTGGAGGCTGCCCCTGGTGGCTGGGGGGTGGGGGTGGTGGGGAACATGAGTTGGAGATGGGTGGGGGCCGGCTGGCAGGTGCCCCACAGTGTTGGGGGGGTGGGGGTGGTGGGGAACATGAGTTGGACATGGGTGGGGGCCTGCTGGCAGGTGCCCCTGGTGACTGGGGGGTGGGGGTGGTGGGAGACATGGGTGGGGCCTGGTGGAGGCTGCCCCTGCACTGCTGGGGGGTGGGGTTGGTGGAAGACATGGGTGGGGGCCTGGTGGTGGGTGCCCCTGCACTGCTGGGGGGTGGGGGTGGTGGGAGACATGGGTGGGGGCCTGGTGGAGGCTGCCCCTGGTGACTGGGGGGGTGGGGGTGGTGGGGAACATGAGTTGGAGATGGGTGGGGGCCGGCTGGCAGGTGCCCCACAGTGTTGGGGGGTGGGGGTGGTGGGGAACATGAGTTGGACATGGGTGGGGGCCTGCTGGCAGGTGCCCCTGGTGACTGGGGGGTGGGGGTGGTGGGAGACATGGGTGGGGCTTGGTGGAGGCTGCCCCTGCACTGCTGGGGGGTGGGGGTGGTGGGAGACATGGGTGGGGGCCTGGTGGTGGGTGCCCCTGCACTGCTGGGGGGTGGGGGTGGTGGGAGACATGGGTGGGGGCCTGGTGGAGGCTGCCCCTGGTGACTGGGGGGGTGGGGGTGGTGGATGACATGGGTGGGGGCCTGGTGGAGGCTGCCCCTGGTGACTGGGGGGGGTGGGGGTGGTGGGAGACATGGGTGGGGGCCTGGTGGAGGCTGCCCCTGGTGGCTGGGGGGTGTGGGTGGTGGGGAACATGCGTTGGACATGGGTGGGGCCTGCTGGCAGGTGCCCCACAGTGCTGGGGGACATGAGTTGGACATGAGTGGGGGCCTGCTGGCAGGTGCCCCACAGTGCTGGGGGGGTGGGGGTGGTGGGGAACATGAGTTGGACATGGGTGGGGGCCTGCTGGCAGGTGCCCCTGCACTGCTGGGGGGTGGGGATGGTGGGAGACATGGGTGTGGGCCTGGTGGAGGCTGCCCCTGGTGACTGGGGGGTGGGGGTGGTGGGAGACATGGGTGGGGGCCTGGTGGAGGGTGCCCCTGGTGGCTGGGGGTGCAGAGGGACATGCGTTGGTGGGCAGTAGTGCAAGTTGACATGTGGGTTGGCTGATGGGCATGGCCACGGTGGATGGGGTGCCTGCATGACATGTGCTGGGTAGGCCCCTGTGGTGTGAGCCACCTGCAGGGGCCGTGGAGGGTGTAGAGGGAACACCTGGGAGGACCCACACGTGCAATTCACGTGTGCTGCTCCCCGCGCACCCCTGTAATACACGTACCCTGATGATATCACGTGTGGAACTTCCCGCGCACCCCTGTAATACACGTACCCTGATGGAATTGCCTGTGGAACTTCCCGCGCACCCCTGGAATACACGTACCCTGCTGATGTTGCGTGGGATACTTCCCCCGCACCCTGAAATACACGTACCCTGATGAGATTGCGTGTGTGACTTCCCGCGCACCCCAGAAATACACGTACCCCGCTCAATCGCGTGTGTAACTTCCCGCGCACCCCCGATATACACGTACCCCGCTCAATCGTGTGTGTAACTTCCCGCGCACCCCCGAAATATACGTACCCCGTTCAATCGCGTGTGTAACTTCCCGCGCACCCTCGGAATACATGTACCTTGCTCAATCGCGTGTGTAACTTCCCGCGCACCTCCGAAATACACGTACCCCGCTCAATCGCATATTTAACTTCCCGCGCACCCCCGATATACACGTACCCCGCTCATTCACGTGTGTAACTTCCCGCGCACCCCCGAAATACACGTAACCCGCTCAATCGCGTGTGTAACTTCCCGCGTGCCCCCGAAATACACGTATCCCGCTCGATCGCGTGTGTTGCTTCCCACGCACCCCCGCAATACACGTGCCCCGCTCGCACAGGCCCAATTGCTGTATGTTGCCACTTTTGTGATGCGCTGGGACTCTACCGCCTGCCTTCGTGTGGCAGGCGTGGTTCAGCTTGTGCTTGTCTTTGGCTGTGCGTGGCTTTGCCCTATTCGATTCCATGAATACGTGTGGTTCGAGTGCGTGTGGGCGTTCCGTCTGCTTCCCTGCAGTACATCCCCAGTTACGCCCTTATTTTCGTGCGTTGTTCCCGCCCACTTTCTGGTGTATGCGCCGAGGTTGTGCGCTTTCACTGTGCGCGTCACGCACGCCTTTCGGGACGTTGCAGTGACTTGTGCGCCATGCACGGGTTTGGCGCACATCACGAGGTGAACACGCGCAGGGACTTCCATGAATCGCACGTGTGCGCGTGCGCCTGTTTTTTTCCGCTTGCGCCTGCTTGCGCGAAGATATTCTTCGCACGTTTGTTCCATGAATCGGCCCCATAGTGTTTACCTTGCAATACCGAGTTTCAATGAAAATAGTGACGAGCAATGGTTGACAGACTATTGATAAAAGCAATCTCGCTATAGGTTCAAATGATAACATTCCCAAACGAATGTTGTAGCTGGTCTCTGATTCCTTTGGCAACTTTTAATAAAAACAAAAGTGATTCCAAGTTTGAGTCATGCCCTAGAGCTAACACACGTGACAAAATGGAAGTCAGTGGAAAGAAGTGAGGGTTAATAATGGAGAAAATATGGGAGTTTACCTGTATCGATTCTTGTGTTGATGATACTTAATGAATTGGGTCTGCCATTGTTAATAATTGTGGTGACATGTAAAGAATTGTGAAGCTATGCTGACATTTTACAACCAATGTAGCACTCTCCTTATTTTGAGGTGAATCCTACATTCGAAAAGATGTAAAGTTTTTATGTATTTTCTGAGTACTTTTAAAAAAAGCAAAGAATTAATGGAATGTGCCTGTCAAATACGCATAGAAACTCAGACATAGTAAACAAGAAGCAATTTAAATTTGACAGAATCGAACCTTATATAATTTACAAGGAAGATTATCAGATTAACTCGTGGTTAGGGTGGTTGCCAAAATACCTAGTAATATTAGTTCTTTCAAATCTGCATTTCTAGGTGATTTTGTTTTCTATCTGGTGTTGTTCTATGTTGTTCTATGTCTATGTTGTTCTATGAGCTGTTCTTACACTGTAGTCACAACAAAAGAAAAAAAAAAGAAACTTGGTTTTTAGTACAGCAAGAGTTAGGTGACACAGACATACATCTCGAAATTGGTGTCAATGGAGTGGATTTTTGTCAAGCAGAGGTGAGGGAAGGAAAAAGAAAAAAAAAAGAAAAGGGCTATGATGAAAAGGTAGAGAATGAACCTTTGAACTCTGCTACCTAGGAAGTAGCAACTCCATAATAAAGATGAGTCCTTGAGCATGATCAAGAAAGATTTGGTATTTAAAAGTGTTGGAGGTAGATGTCAGCGGGCAAAACCTTTGCAGCAGTCTCTGTACAGTAACCGTCCTGTTAGAATGAAATATTGTTGTTGTCATGTATCTCATGTGGCTATTATTTTGAGATCCAAACGCGGCAGCTGAGACTCTAGGAAACACAGAGAAAGCAAGGACGTGGATATCTTTACAAAAGTCAATCATGAATGAAATCATTTTTTTAATTGATGAGAGGGATTCCCTCTTTCATTATTGAACAGTGTCTGTGACACGGAAGCACCACCCAGGCCGCAGAAGATCCCCCCATAACTCAATAAGACCTAACCTTGATCAGTGTTGCTGCCGTCAAACATCTGGAAAAGTGTCCTACACTTGGTGAAGCCCCTGAAAATCTGGGACATGTCTCGCAATCTCCACCAAACATTTCAGGGAACAATAACACTGACCCTTCTCTTTGATCTTATACCAAGAAGACATCTTGCTCGGCTATCAGCACTCACAATATGAATGACATAAGGTCAAGACATTAGGTTGACCAAGCGTTTTTTTTTTAAGTAAGCACTTTGAAAACCCATAACTTCAAGTGATATAAATTAATGCTGCAGTAGCACAGAGTAAAGGAAACAGAAACATCTAGTACATCCCTCTATATTCTCTTAAGAAGAGAACATCACACATGTTTGTGAGCGAGGGTAGCTCAACACTGCTAGAAAACATTGTAGAAGTTTGCAAACCACTTGAGCCCAATTCACAAATAAATCAAAAGTGGAACTATGAATATACAGCTGCATGTAGGTGACACACATTTGCGTACGCAAAATGGAAATTACTGTTGTGTTAAATAGGGTGGATCTTAAAAAGGGATTCATTAAAGCAAGTTGGTAATGCACACGTACACTGTAAAAATGCAAAATATTCAAATACATGAATCAGTACAACTGTAAAACAGATGAGAAAGATGCGATATATACTGGACACGAGCGGAAACAATCACCTACATTTCTGAATAGCCACTCAGCAAGCACACACATATGCACAACCCCAGACACAGCTAAACCCTAAACCATCTCGAGATATATTTTCCCCTGCTTCCCTAAAAATAACCACACCTGAATGCTACCACCTCAGCCACATTAAAATAAGAACCCACCCATTGCTAATTGTTCCAACATGATGTTATGTTTTACTTTGGTACTGGGATGTATAACCTGCACTGCTGTCATTCCCATGATAACCAAGCACTCTAGAGGCCATTAAAAGAGGGGTGATTTAGGTTAGTGGGGAAAGAGGAAAAATGCTATGCAATGTTCATGCTGTATTGATGCATACACACCAAATGTACAGTGTCAAAAAGCCTAGAGGCATTTGTTGCTAGACAGGCTCATGGTGCTGCAATGCATTGCACTGTTCTAGGGTGTAGTGTTCTGCACATCTCTTCTTTGGTCTGTCTGTAGTGTGATTGATTTAAGTTGAGGCTATTAAAGGGGAAATGTGTGTGGAATGTCATCAGCCAATGTCGAGTTTCCATCAGGTGTGTCTTTGGTGATAACTTGGTAGGGCATTCCACTTAGATGGAGTCCGCAGTGGAACACTTTGGGTGTGCTGGTTTAGTGTCATCCTGAAGCATCCTCTGCTGTGTGCTGATATCTCTGCCAGCGGGTAGTGTGCAGCAGCTGTTTCTAGATGAGAGTGGCTAGTACTGAGAGGAAGGGAACTATCGGGGGGGATGCAGCAGTGGGTACCAAGTAGCCAGTGGTTCAAAATATTCCTGAGCAGAGAATGGCTTAGAGATATTAGACTCTAGTAACTAGAGAGTGCAGCATTCGCCTGGGATCTCCATCAAACAACTGTGCATGCAGCGAGTTCAAGATGCAATATCTAGTAGTTCATGCAGGTTTGCATATGTATCCGAGTTTATCAGTGTGATATATTGAAGGACTACACACAACGATGGCTCTTATGCAATGTCTTTCATGTAGGGCTCGTGTTTCAGTACAACAAAATAAAATGCAGTCATCTCATCAAGATATGCAAAGGCATTTACCGGTCATGCATCCTTACTGTAGTCAGGCCTCTTTCTTAACTTTATCCTGTGGCACTAGGTGAAAGTTCCATGATGTCAGAAGTTTCATTCTGCAATAGCCTGTTTGCTACTGAGAGAGAAGATCAAGGTATAACACACCGCCCCCCTTTACACTGTTTAACAAACACGATACAACTGACAACACTTCGGACGCACTTCACCATATACTAGCAAAAATTTACTTGAGATATTGTAAGTTGATTGTCCCGCCCTGTAGATAGAATTCACATAGAGAAACATCCCCAAAACACCCCCAAACATCCCCAAACATCCCCAAAGCCCAGATCCTGGTGCTTCCTTTACATCTGTATTTCAAAATAACGTTTATATATTCACCCAAAAATGCTGAAAGCGCAAATCCTCACATTAAATAATAGCATTACATCCAGAGTGCATGGTGGTGCATGGGTGCACATGTAGTGCCACCACAAATGAATGTGCATAATCACACAGGTGCACGTGCAGTGCCACCACAAATTAACGTGCATAATCACACAGGCACACATGTAGTGCCACCGGAAATTAATGCACAGAATTGCACTACCACACATGTAGTTCCACTGCAAATAAATGTGCATTCTACCGCCCGGGTGTGTATAGTATATCACCGTAAAAGGTACCATTTCAAATATTATTCTCTAGCCATGCTCACAGCACATTTATTATATTCTGTAGTACCGCCCACAGCACCGAATATCATATAAATATCCGCTAACATGTGAATTCACCACACGTAAAAAAATTATTTTACAACTTTTCCAAACATAAATGCTCGTAACACAATCAATTACTGTGCAATGTCATATGCAGTGCAACACATAGTTTGCCACCGTGTAAAAACGTTAAATACACACATCAACAACTGTTGAAACAACTTTGCATACTCAAAATTATTCAAAGAAATAGTAATTTTATCCTCTTATAAATAATGTCTGTGTAATGCTGTGCTCTAATGTGGTGCTGTGTAGCACAGGATTGCAGCTCAATTAATAAAAACAATATAATGCATGCATTTCAGAATTTAGCACATTTCTAATTTGTTCCAATAACATCACTCAGCAGGTCAGCATTGCATTATATATGTTCATAATAACTGCTTTGAATAATCTGGGCTTCTATTATGCTGTTCAAATTCCAAGTAACTGGGACAAAGCAGAGTAAAGGTAGTCATCACGTGCACGCTTCCGAGGACACGGCTTCATCGTTGCTGGGCAACCCTATTGTTCTGAGGTAGAGGGGAAACTCGTTCCACACACTGAAAGATCTATTCTTCACGTTTCCTTGGTGGACCGTCTATAAATAAATACAATGCAGGAGTGCCACAAACTCAGTAAGCATGGTGTGAGATACAGGGGCACCAGTGGCATGTGGGGCCCCCCATGGGGGCATGCTGAGCCCCCCTTAAAGCTCGGCAACAAAGCATGGGCTGCACCACGCTCAGGGCATGGCTGGGCCACCATGCATGTACAATGTGCATGATGATCATGCTGCTTAAAGGAAATGCTGCGCACTGCACCAGGCGAAAGTCAGAACTATGTGTTTTAATCAAACCTTAAATCGTTCACCTGCCAAAGAAACAAGGGGACTGTGCATGGCTCCTGAGTCTTGACATTCAAATGTACCAGCCAACTCTGTGGCCAGTAATATTCTGCACAGTTATCATACCATAAGAAAACATGTTCATGCCGGCACTGCCTGCATCCCCATGTATGAACATTCTCTTTTTGGCTTTGCCCTTACCGTCAGTAAAACTTTCCTGCCACAAGAAGAAAACATGTTGCTGCTGCTGCACACATTTCCTGCCCCATCCCTGCACCACCGTGTAAAAATACTCATGTTGACATTGCCCTCAATGCCAGGAAAACATTGTGGCGCTACGGTAAGAAACCATTTCCTTGTTTGGCTGCACATGTGCCTCCACCCAATATGGAAGAAGACTCCTCATGTTGACTTTGCATTTAACTCCAGTAAAACATGCAATGCTACAGTAAGAAAACATGTACTATCTGACTGCACAAGTGTCTCAAACTACCCCATGTAAGTACACACATCATGTTGGACTTGCCCCTTATGTGAGTAATAAATGCCATGCCAAATAAAGATAATGACCAGTCTGCCGGCCCTATTGTGCTATAACCCGTGCCCCTCCTCCATGTACCAACATTCATCAAGTTGGCTTTGCCCAAAAATACCAGTAAAATATGTAAGAAAACATCCATGATACAATGACCCTGCCTGGGCCCCAGCCTTGCATGCATACATTCATACCCATTCATGCACCAGCCACTCACCCATTAGAGGCTGGTGATTAAGTTAACTGGAGAAGTGTGTAAACATTTCACACAAATATGCCAGAGCATGCAAGCGTAGCGAGGCAGTCCGAACCAACCATAAATAGTTTGGGTGGGGAAGGGTCCCTCCGTCCCAGAGAAATGTAATTCAATTGTAGTTAAAAATGGTACATTATATATCACACTTTCTATAACAAATTGGTTAAAAAAGCCAGACCATTTCCAATTGGTTTTCATGCAAAAATCCAACAGATACAATTCACCAACAGTGTACAGGAGCATTTCCATAATGCCTTTGCCCACAATATATCCCAGCATTAAAATTGCAAATGCTGACTGTGCCCATATATGTCCACTTTGGAAGCACCTATGTATATGCCAATATTTCCATATACTCATTTTTGCTTTGCACACAAAGCCAATAATGATCCTATAAGAAGAAATGTCCAGGCTGACTCAATCAATATATTGCAGTATCCCCGCAGAAGAAATACCCCTGTTGGCTTCTCCATTCAAAATGCCATGCCACAATAAGAAAACATGTCCAAACTGGCTGAATAAAAATGCAAGTTTACTCATGTAACAAAAGTTATCATGTAAAAACATATCATGCTTGCTTAATCATGGATGGATGTCCATTAAAAGGCCTTGCCACAGTAAGAACTGGCTAGACTGAATGCCAGTCTATGAAGTAATACCACTTATCATGCTTCCTTTATCATACAAGGCCAGTAAAAAATGTCAAGCCACATTAAGGAATTGCTAGACTGCCTGCACCCAAATGCCAGTCTAGCCAGATAATACATTTAGGGGCCGATTCATGGAACAAACGTGCGACGAAAATCTACGTGCAAGCAGGCGCAAGCAGGCGCAAGCGGAAAAAAACAGGCGCACACGCACGTCCCTGCGCGTGTCTTCCTCGGGATGTGCGCCAAACCCGTGCATGGCGCACACATCACTGCAACATCCCGAAAGACGTGCGCGACGCGCACAGTGAAAGCGCACAACCTCGGCGCATACACTAGAAAGTGGGCGGAACACGGGGCGTAACGTGCGGAATGGGGAACAACTGGCGAAAATAAGGGCGTAACTGGGGATGTACTGCAGGGAAGCAGACGGAACGCCCACACGCACCCGAACCACACGTATTCATGGAATCGAATAGGGCAAAGCCACGCACAGCGAAAGACACGCACAAGCCGAAACACGTCCGCCACACGAAGGCAGGCGGTAGCGTCCCTGCGCATTACAAAAGTGGCAACATACAGCAATAGTGCCTGTGCGAGAGGGGCACGTGTATTTCGGGGTTGCGCGGGAAGTTACACACGCGATTGAGCGCGGTACGTGTATTCCGGGGGTGCGCGTGAACTTTCTCACGCGATCGGGCCTGGGGGAGCGGGCTACGTGTATTTCAGGGGTTCGCGTGAACATTCTCACGCGATCGGGCCTGGGGGAGCGGGCTACGTGTATCTCAGGGGTTCGCGTGAACTTTTTCACTTGATCGGGCCTGGGGGAGCGGGCTATGTGTATTTCAGGGGTTCGCGTGAACTTTCTCACGCGATCGGGCCTGGGGGAGCGGGCTACGTGTATCTCAGGGGTTCACGTGAACTTTTTCACTTGATCGGGCCTGGGGGAGCGGGCTATGTGTATTTCAGGGGTTCGCGTGAACTTTCTCACGCGATCGGGCCTGGGGGAGCGGGCTACGTGTATCTCAGGGGTTCGCGTGAACTTTCTCACGCGATCGGGCCTGGGGGAGCAGGCTACGTGTATTTCAGGGGTTCGTGTGAACATTTACACGCGATCGGGCCTGGGGGAGCGGGCTACGTGTATTTCAGGGGTTCGCGTGAACTTTTTCACGCGATCGGGCCTGGGGGAGCGGGCTACATGTATTTCGGGGGCGCGCAGGAAGTTACACAGGTGATTGAGCGAGGTACGTGTATTTCGGGGGTGCGCGGGAAGTTACACACGCGATTGAGCGGGGTACGTGTATTCCGGGGGTGCACGGGAAGTTAGATACACGATTGAGCAGGGTACGTGTATTTCGGGGGTGCGCGGGAAGTTACACACGCGATTGAGCGGGGTACGTGTATTTCGGGGGTGCGCGGGAAGTTACACACGCGATTGAGCGGGGTACGTGTATTCCGGGGGTGCGCGTGACCTTTATCACGTGATCGGGCCTGGGGGAGCGGGCTACGTGTATTTCAGGGGTTCGCGTGAACATTCTCACGCAATCGGGCCTGGGGGAGCGGGCTACGTGTATCTCAGGGGTTCGCGTGAACTTTTTCACCCGATCGGGCCTGGGGGAGCGGGCTACGTGTATTTCAGGGGTTCGCGTGAACTTTCTCACGCGATCGGGCCTGGGGGAGCGGGCTACGTGTATTTCAGGGGTTCGCGTGAACTTTTACACGCAATCGGGCCTGGGGGAGCGGGCTACGTGTATCTCAGGGGTTCGCGTGAACTTTCTCACGCGATCGGGCCTGGGGGAGCAGGCTACGTGTATTTCAGGGGTTCGTGTGAACATTTACACGCGATCGGGCCTGGGGGAGCGGGCTACGTGTATTTCAGGGGTTCGCGTGAACTTTTTCACGCGATCGGGCCTGGGGGAGCGGGCTACATGTATTTCGGGGGCGCGCAGGAAGTTACACACGCGATTGAGCGAGGTACGTGTATTTCGGGGGTGCGCGGGAAGTTACACACGCGATTGAGCGGGGTACGTGTATTCCGGGGGTGCACGGGAAGTTAGATACGCGATTGAGCGGGGTACATGTATTTCGGGGGTGCGCGGGAAGTTACACACGCGATTGAGCGGGGTACGTGTATTTCGGGGGTGCGCGGGAAGTTACACACGCGATTGAGCGGGGTACGTGTATTCCGGGGGTGCGCGTGACCTTTCTCACGTGATCGGGCCTGGGGGAGCGGGCTACGTGTATTTCAGGGGTTCGCGTGAACATTCTCACGCAATCGGGCCTGGGGGAGCGGGCTACGTGTATCTCAGGGGTTCGCGTGAACTTTTTCACCCGATCGGGCCTGGGGGAGCGGGCTACGTGTATTTCAGGGGTTCGCGTGAACTTTCTCACGCGATCGGGCCTGGGGGAGCGGGCTACGTGTATTTCAGGGGTTCGCGTGAACATTTACACGCGATCGGGCCTGGGGGAGCGGGCTACGTGTATCTCAGGGGTTCGCGTGAACTTTTTCACCCGATCGGGCCTGGGGGAGCAGGCTACGTGTATTTCAGGGGTTCGCGTGAACTTTCTCACGCGATCGGGCCTGGGTGAGCGGGCTACGTGTATTTCAGGGGTTCGCATGAACTCTTTCACGCGATCGGGCCTGGGGGAGCGGGCTACGTGTATTTCAGGGGTTCGCGTGAACATTTACACGCGATCGGGCCTGGGGGAGAGGGCTATGTGTATCTCAGGGGTTCGCGTGAACTTTTTCACGCGATCGGGCCTGGGGGAGCGGGCTACGTGTATTTCAGGGGTTCGCGTGAACATTTACACGCGATCGGGCATGGGGGAGCGGGCTACGTGTATCTCAGGGGTTCGCGCAAACTTTTTCACGCGATCGGGCCTGGTGGAGCGGGCTACGTGTATTTCGGGGGCGCGCGGGAAGTTACACACGCGATTGAGCGAGGTACGTGTATTTCGGGGGTGCGCGGGAAGTTACACACGCGATTGAGCGGGGTACGTGTATTTCGGGGGTGCGCGGGAAGTCACACACGCGATCTCATCAGGGTACGTGTATTTCAGGGTGCGGGGGAAGTATCCCACGCAACATCAGCAGGGCACGTGTATTCCAGGGGTGCACGGGAAGTTCCACATGCAATTCCATCAGGGTACGTGTATTACAGGGGTGCGCGGGAAGTCACACACGCGATTGAGCGGGGTACGTGTAATCCAGGGGTGCGCGGGAAGTTCCACACGCGATCTCATCAGGGTACGTGTATTACAGGGGTGAGCCGGGAGCAGCACACGTGAATTGCACGTGTGGGTCCTCCCAGGTGTCCCCTCTACATGCTCCACGGCCCCTGCAGGTGGCTCACACCACAGGGGCCTACCCTGCACATGTCCTGCAGGCACACCTTCCACCATGGCCATGACCCCCAGCCAACCCACATGTCAACTTGCACTACTGCCCACCAACGCATGTCCCCCTGCACCCCCAGTCACCAGGGGCACCCTCCACCAGGCCCCACCCATGTCTCCCAGCACCCCCACCCCCAGCAGTGCAGGGGCACCCACCACCAGGCCCCCACCCATGTCTCCCACCACCCCCACCCCCCAGCAGTGCAGGGGCCCCCACCACCAGGCCCCCACCCATGTCTCCCACCACCCCCACCCCCAGCAGTGCAGGGGCACCCACCACCAGGCCCCCACCCATGTCTCCCACCACCCCCACCCCCAGCACTGTGGTGCACCTGCCAGCAGGCCCCACCCATGTCCAACTCATGTTCCCCACCACCCCCACCCCCCAGCAGTGCAGGGGCACCCACCACCAGGCCCCCACCCATATCTCCCAGCACCCCCACCCCCCAGTCACCAGGGGCAGCCTCCACCAGGCCCCCACCCATGTCTCCCACCACCCCCACCCCCCAGCACTGTGGTGCACCTGCCAGCAGGCCCCACCCATGTCCAACTCATGTTCCCCACCACCCCCACCCCCCAGCAGTGCAGGGGCACCCACCACCAGGCCCCCACCCATGTCTCCCAGCACCCCCACCCCCCAGTCACCAGGGGCAGCCTCCACCAGGCCCCCACCCATGTCTCACACCACCCCCACCCCCCAGCCACCAGGGGCAGCCTCCACCAGGCCCCCACCCATGTCGCACACCACCCCCACCCCCCAGCCACCAGGGGCAGCCTCCACCAGGCCCCCACCCATGTCTCCCACCCCCCCACCCCCCAGCAGTGCAGGGGCACCCACCACCAGGCCCCCACCCATGTCTCCCACCCCCCCCACCCCCAGCCGTGCAGGGGCAGCCTCCACCAGGCCCCCACCCATGTCTCCCAGCACCCCCACCCCCCAGCCACCTGGGGCAGCCTCCACCAGGCCCCACCCATGTCTCCCACCACCCCCACCCCCCAGCACTGTGGGGCACCTGCCAGCAGGCCCCCACCCATGTGCAACTCATGTTCCCCAGCCAACATGTCATCACAATGTAGATCCCTGGTCCCTATGGTCAGCCTCCAAATGCAAAACACCCACCCGAGTATTGCATCCACCCACTCATAATTTGCAATTACATCACAGAACACCAATTGCAAGTTCCGAAACAAACACATTTCCCTCACATACACCCAATGGGTGTCAGTGAATCTCAAAAACACATATCATGAAATGCATGAAACCAATGAGATACCACACATTGAAGTTCACCAAAAATAATATGTATTAAACGAAACATAAATAGAATAAAAAATGAAGAAACAGAAACGTGAATGTACAAAAATGAAAAGAAGCATGTCCGTCAAAAAAAGCAAAACCAAAAATAAAATTCCAAAGTAATGTCCAAAGTCAATGTCCACAAAACAAAATCCAATGGGAAATGAAAAAGAAAGCCATTGCTCCATGGTTAAAAATAGAAAAAAAAATACAATCCAACTGTCAACTTTGTACATGGGAACAAGCCAGGGTCCATTATCCCAACAAAATAAAGGAAACCCATCTAACTACACTAACTAATAAAATAAACTATATACAAAAATGTGGCCAATGTCCGAAAGGTCCAAATAAAATAAAAAGAAAAATGAAACCTAACACTACCTAGAAACTATGTACAAGGGCAGCGGGCTAGTTTCACGGCTCACTTGTGGATGTTCCGGGCCAGGGCATCATCAAACTCCTCCTCAATGTCCCAGAGGCGGTCCTCCTCCATGGCCCCGAGGGTCCGCAGGGCCGTCGACGTGTCCACCTCCAAACCCCTGCGGATTGCCTCGAGGCACTCGGCCCGCCTCAGGGCCCTCCGCATGGAGTTCTCCGCCCTGACCATTGTGAGCCGTGCCTCTTCCGCCCGCTGCCGCTCCGCATCTATGGCGTGGCCCAACCGCTGCCACACGGAAGACACTCTCTGTCCTGGGTCCTCCTGCCCTCCGGCCGATGCCTGCCCCTCCGATGTCGAAGGCCCCGAGCCTTCATGGCTCTCACCACGTTGCTGCTGCTGCTGTGCCTCTGCCCGTGCACTGCCTCCTGCTGCCTGCACATCCTCCGCCGGCTGGGGTGCAGTCGTAGATGTGGCCACCCCTGCTGGACGTCTGACTCCCGACTGTGGCAGGGATGCCTCCTCCACCAGCCTGGCCGCACCGTCAGAGGCAGCTCCACAGGGCACCCAGGTGACTGATGGGTGGGAAGATGGCACAGAGGACGACTGGCGCGTAGGGGGTCCAGTTGAGGAGGGGGTCGGAGCAAGCCCCGTCAGACGGAGGAATCCGGCCTGGGTGACCTGTCCCAGCAGGCTGACGTGGTCAACAAGCCATTCGAGATGACGTGCAGTCTCTCCATGAAAAGACTGCATGTCACCTCGCATGGCCCGTTGACGCAACGCCACACCAGCCAGGACAGGCTCAACCCGGACCTGGATAGCCACGTCCGCAGGCAGAGGAAGGCCAGTTGACGTGAGCTCATCCCCTGCCTGAAAACGGGTCTGGACGTAGGCATCCCTGCTGGTGCAAGATGATGCAGGGACAGGATCAGGGACAGGATTGCACACAGGCACCTCCGCGGCGGCCTGTTCTGCCTCCTGTCCATGGTCCTGCACTGCACCACTAGCACCAGTGGGATCCCCACCTCCAGACCCCGTCTCTGGTGCTTGCACGGCCTCCTCCTCCACGAAACCCCCCACCAACCTGGATGACTCCGTGCCATCTTCCCCTGTTGGGCCCTATGGGGTCCCAGCTGCCCCTTCTTGGACCTCCCCCCGGCAGCTGCGGCCTGGGACGCGGCACCGGACTCCTCACTCCCCGACGAGATGACAACATGGGAGGGGAGCCGGGCCTTGCGTCTCCGGCTGGCGGTCGGATCCCCGCCGCTGTGCTCCACAGCACCTTCTCTGCTCTCTTCATCAGTTGACGCTGCAGACAGGGAGAAACAAAACACAGGCATCATGGCACTGTACAATGGACACATACACACATGACAGTTGTACATGAGTGGCATTGGCAAACCTCAGACATGTCATCACAATCCCCAACACACATGTCATTACAACTCGCACACATGAGCCATACCACAGCCATATCGCAACTGCCACCACCATCCATACACATACAACAGCATGAGCAGCCAAAGGTGAGCCAGACATCACATGCAACACAGGAAGTGCACCACACATGTACACACACCACCACACTTGCATGCATGTGTACACCTCTGCCAAGTGTCGCACTGTTCAGACGGGCATCCATGTCACATCTGCCAATCAGGCTTCCACATACCGCTGTCACATGCATCCATGTTGCATCGCTGTTGCACCCTTGTCAAATACACACACATGCACATGTACACAGTGCTGATACATGCAGCCGAAAACAACATACATACGTGACATCACAGACATGTCTACTTTCATACACATTCATCCAAACATGTGTGGCCACACAACTGCATTTGGCATGCAAGCCTACACACACAAGCACCATCGATGTCTCACACATTACAGCCCTCGCATGTGTCAGCCCCACGGCCCTGTACACCCCCACCCATACTCGACCCCATACAAACAGATGTGCAAACTGCACACTACTGAATAATCACCACACGCACTGCTCACAATCAGGATGCATGTACACTCACCGCTCGACTCCAGACGGGTCTGTTTCTCTAGGACCTGGACGTTTAGCGCTGGGGAAATGCGTTCCAGGACCCTCATCTGTTCTTCCGACAAGTGGCCCCGGCGCCCCTTGGCATCCGCTGCCTTCAAGAGGCGCCGGGCCTTGTTCAGGGTCCTGGACCTGAAGTCCTCCCAGCGCTTCTTGACATGTTGTAAGTCGCGGACTGCCACCCCCTCCGCGTTGATGGCAGTAATGATGTCAGTCCAGATCCGAGTCCATCCTTTCTTGTCAGCGCGGGAACTTCCGAAGAGGGCATCATACTGCCCCAGGACTTGCTCCACCAGGACACCAACTTCGGTGGCACTGAAGCTGGTGCCCCTCTGCCTCTCTGGCCGGGGGTTGTCAGTGGTCACAGATGGTGTTTGCCCCGACATGACAACCCCAGAGGCAGGAGTGGGTGGGCAACTGGGTCCTGGGGCTGGGCTGTGGAGCGATGGATTCCCAGTCGGGAGTCTTCGGTTCCAGCAGGAGTGGTCACAGCAACAGCACCCCTGGCTGATGTGCAGGCAGAAAATGGCAGGGCACGTGGGCAGCAGGCATTCAGGCAGCAGCAGATGGCAGGTGGGAGCGTGCTCGGGGCTCTGGGGGGCAGTAGTTCGGCCTTCTGGGCAGGAACGTGGTCTTCCGTGTGCTTACGCGTGGCCAGCTTGATACGGAGTGATTTGGCACGTGAAAAATCTGCACGTCAGCGTGTAATTCGAGGAAAGGCACTTAGCGCGTAAGCGCGTCTGCACGCATACACATTATCATTGGACAGAAGGCCCCTCAAGCGCAAGCGCCCCTGTGACGTGACGTGTACAGACGTGCATGGGCATTTCATCGCGCGTGAAAAACTGCATGTCCGCGTGTAATACGAGGAAAGGGCCCATGCGCGTAAGCGCGCGTGGAAAACTGCACGTCCGCGTGTAATACGAGGAAAGGCCCTTAGCGCATATGCACGGCAGCACGCATATGCGATTTCATTGGACCAAAGGCCCTTAGCACGTGAGCGCGTCTGTGACGTGACGCGTGCAGGTGTTTCCCTCATTGCACGTGATGACAGAACACACGTGGATTTCCACCAATCGTGTGTGAAAGTTCCCGGCACCCCGGAACACACGTACCCAGGCTAATCGCGTGTGGAACTTCCCGCGCACCCCTGAGATACGCGTACCCGGCTCGCACGGGCCCATTCGCGTGTGGAAATTCCCGCGCACCCCTGAAATACACGTACCATGATGAAATCGCGTGTGGAACTTCCCGCGCACCCCTGAAATACGCGTACCCTGCTCGCACGGGGCCAATCACGTGAGATACTTCCCGCGCACCCCAGTGATACACGTAGCCCGCTTGCTGTGCTGGTACAGGGTTAGCGCAGCCCTTTGCGCTGGATTGGGTATATTGATGGCTTTTCCCTGCGCGAGAGGCGTTCTTGGGGGCGTAACTGGCGCTGCTGCAGGGTCGCTGCGCCACTGTGCGCCACGGCTGGTTTTGGTGGCTGGAATCCATGAATACGCTGTGCGCGGAAATGGATTTTGGCGCACGCGGCTGGCACAGGGATTCGCACGTGCACACTGTGCGCCAGCCGCGTGCTCCACTTGTGCGCTGAATTCTATGAATTACCCCCTTAGTGTGAAGCTTTCTTTATCATAGAGGGTTGCAACACAAATGCAAAAAACCTACTGCAACCCACCAACCCCTCCCCACCCTGCCAGCAAATTCCACCCCTCTGGCCACACCCGCCACAATCATCCGCTCAATGGCCACCCCAGCAAAAACTCACTCAGACACTAAGGGAATGTATTAAGCCAGAAAAAGATCGATCTGTGCTTCAATGAAAATGGTCTTGCAGGAGAACCATTAAGTGTAAACCCATGGGTCAAACCCTAGTTGAGGAAGTCCTCAGCCCCTGACCGCTGCTAGTATCCAGAATTGCCTTCCCAAACTGCATCTGAAAGTCATGTTTTGCTCACCAGGACAGCCCAAACTCAAATATTGAAACAGAACAAAACTGTATATACGCCAACTATTTTGTACACATTTTACTGTTACAATGACTATTCTGGCAGATGAAATGAGCATAACACAAAGTAGCAATGCACATCTTAATTATTATCACAGATATGTTCGATAAAATGGTGGCCATTCTTATGTTCCCAAACTGCGCTTTGTTTTCATGCAAAACGGCCAGCATCCAATATTCAGGGCACTCACATTATTTGACACCCTAGCCCCACCTTTCAGTACAAGCCACATAACTGATAATCTGGTTCCCCGACCTGTTCTCCCCCATTTCCAGCACTACATACCGCACAAACGGGCACCAATTCACACATTGCCTCTCATTTACTCCATTCACACTGGCACCCATACACCAAAGGTGATGCGTGAATCCTGAGGCTTACCCCAGAAGAATAGGCACAATAATGAATCACATACATGGGAGACAGTGGATTACAGGCAGGCCAGTGGGGGGGGTTAACATGTGAAGAGTACCAAGAACACTGGCACACACAGTTTGCATTGATGATCCATTGCCCTGCCCAGGTTATACAGTCCTACTTCAGTCTTTATGGCTGCCCCTGCAAAGACCATCAAACAGCACCTGTACGCTCAGTAGAAAACTAGAACTCACCTGTAGACCCCCCAAATCCTCAGGCACCTGGGAGATATGTTAACAATTTTGTGATGTTCTTGGTAACAGTGATCCAGTTTCAAAAATGGTCACACATTTGTTCAAAGTTGACACTAGCAAAATGACCCCATCTAGATCTGCAGATTAACTAGCATCAACCAAAAATCACATACCGGTCATCCTTGGTCAACCTCACTGTAGTGAGCAGACATCTGAGTTATATTCTGGCCTCCTAAAGATTTGTGACTGGGATTGTTTGTATTGTATTCATTGGTAAAATGCGCATCCATGAGAAACCCTAACACAAGTTTGAATTAGACCCCTCCCCCTTTTATTGTACTTTGCCGTGACTACCCCCCACTAAAGTGTGAGGCATTTTAAGTGGAGAGGTAGTTTCACCTTATCTCGCTACGCCAGACAGGCTGCTTGTAAGATGATTCAATTCAACACTACAGTCAATGCCTAGTCTGGGATACTGAATGGAAACCCTTATTGATATATCTTTATGCCCAGTTCATGCGTTCTGGATGACTACCCCTATATAACACCCTTCTCTTGGAATCCCCCTGACCCCACTGAGCCAAGAAGTAGTTCTGTTTTGCAAGTTTAAAGGTTTATTTGATAATTTAAACAATATATATATATATATCACACTTTATTATAAATTAAAAATTGGATATCACACTTAATCTGAGCAGTAATCAATAATGGATAGTCTGGCACTAGCACACTTGTGAATAGGAACAGAAGAATAAGGTGGTAGAGAATGCTTTATATAAGTTCAGATGGATGTAATGTTGAATGAAATGCAATACCGAAAATACTCAATATGATTTCACCAAAACAATGTAATCACTTTCTCTGGCAATCCACTCCCCCCCTTTATGCAATGCAAGGAAATGGAAGGAAAGCACACAGTTCTCAGAAATGCAATCAAATGTAATTCAGTTCACCCCAGCAAGCTTAGACTACAGAAGTTGGAAACACAGGCCCAAAATGCTTTTATATGTGCTGGCAATGAAGTGAAAAATATGCTAAAATGCTTTTAATTCCCTCTAGAGGTTCAGGATGAGTGGTATCAAGTTAATATTAGTCCAGGCTCACTCTAGCAATGATTCAGGGATGGTTCTTAAGAGGCAAACGAATTTTTAGCAAGGAAACTGCTGTTTTCACACATGGAGAAATTTGCAAATCGCGGTAAAATTTGCGAGTGCGTTTTTCGCGATTACAGAGGAACTACAAGGACTAGCACTATTGTTTTGGGGTCCTAGGACAACCTAGGATCTCAGCTTCCAGATGAAAGTTACTGCAAGTCTCTAGGACAAACGGTCACGGAGATATGAGCGATATGGTAAAGGTCGTTTTTCAGATTTGAAATTTTAAAGTTCAAAAAGACAAGTGACAGCTAGCAACTAGAAAATGACAGGTGACAGTTAGCAACTAGAAAATGACAGGTGACAGTTAGGAGGCAGTTCTACTTAGATTAAAATAGATTGAATTATATTATTTTAACTAAGAGATTGGTTCTACACAGTTCTGCTAGGTACTCACAAAATATTTTTGAAATAAATGGGCCTCGCCACGGATCTGGTCAGGTTTTAGACTGGACTCTGGTCTGGTCTCGGCACTTCACAGTGATCTGGGTCAGCTCTCTGGTTCTGCTAACAGCGGTCTGGGTCAGCTCTGCTCTGCCTCTGGTTCTGGATATTGATAGATTTGAAGTCTGGATCTCTGGATGTGGATAGATTGAAGTCTCTATGTTGGCTCTCTGAAGGCTGAAGGAGGTAAAGTATGGATTTTCCCGGCAGAGCGTCCCGCAGCAAATGCATTTGAAGGTCTCTATCTGTCCTGACTGTCTGCTTTTATGTGTTTTGAAAATGGGTGTGTGTGCAGCATGACTAAGCTCTACCCCTCTCCACTTGTCATTGGCCACTTCATCCTCTTCCCCTTGATTGGGGGAATGAAATGAAGTGTCATCATGATGAGGTCTGATTATGGTACAGAGAACCCACCCCTGTCAAATTACACACAATCTATATTTTGATCAAAAAGACATATTCGCACAGGTACACATTTGTTTAAAATTACATGCACCCATCACATATGACAGGAGGTATACCCTGTCCAAATCTGCTCTTCCTGGGAGCTTGCATTCAGAAATGGCGACATTTGCACTTTTTAACTGGTTTCGCAATATCGGACATTACGCCAAATTTACACACATGTGCGCAAGGAGTATGGACATTAATTGATGAAGTGTCAGATTTTTAACATGCATACATTTTAAGTAATACCCTCTTAACTGCTAGCTTGCCCCCAGATCATGCCACCGGTTCTAAAAACCTCTTAAAATGTGGGCAGAAAAATCACAAGAATTATGGTATCATTTAAATAATTTTCACAAGTCCGTACTATGAGTTATTCATCTTTTTCTAAAACCATATTCTGGCTACAGGGGTGTGTCTTTTCAGGTCACATGGTACAGAAACCAGTCTTTCCACTTTCTTCAAGCTCAGCCTCTGTCTCCAGTTTCTCCTCCTCCCAGTTTCTGCCAAGAGGAAGCCATTTTTATTACCCCTGCAATAAACCATCTGCTTGGGCCCTGGAAGGCCCTTTGTTCAAGAGGAAGCCATTTTTACAGCCCCCATAATAAAACATTTGCCTGAGTCAGGACAGGGCTTTGTTCAATTTCCTGCAGAGCCCAGGTAATTCAATCAGGGAAGTGTCATATCCCTTTTGGTGGGAGCAGCAAAAGGGCAGCTAGGCCTGGGAACACAGCTGTTGTGCAAGTCTCATCTCCTGTCGGGGGTAGCTGGTGGGCAGAATTCAGTTCCTTAAGCCAGGCCCCAGCTAATGTCACTTTTTGTTACCCAGTTTAAGTCAAGACAATGTTTACATATGCAGCTAGAATGCTGATTCTAAGTTCAAAACTATGACATTTAAACAATTGCAACCTATGTGACACTCAAAAGTAGGTCACTCATTTCTTTTAAACATTTAGATTTTTAGTGTCTTTCAGTCCAAATTTACTTAAACTGTTGAAATCCACAGCTCAGCCAGTCTTGTTATAAACCTTCAAGTCACTTCAGAATATAACTTGACATTGTATCCACCTCTCAGTAAGTCTTTCTTTGGCATGCTTTGGGTTCATTTATTCAGTTTTACACAAAGTCTGGTGGTTTTAAAACGTCGGCTTTCTGATAGTGGTGAGTACTGGTAATGCAACCATTTTTGGGATTTAAGAAAATGAATTCCCCACAATTCTAGGTTGCTTTTGGCAATCAGCATTGCCATTCCCAATGGTTTCAGACTACTGTGCGGGTAGTCCAATGGTGGTTTTAGGCAGTGCCCTCCTGTGCCCATAACATCGGCAAAAATGAGCGGCAGCCTATTCTTCATGCATTTCCGTGTGCATTTTCTGGGAAGCTTTGGCCATCATGATGTTTTCCATGTCAGTACTGCACAGTTTTTGAGGTAGGGCTCGGATGCATGGGTAAAAACATCCCACATGCTCTTATAGCACTGTCTGCTGCCCTGTGCTGCCTGCAGACTTCGCACCTTTGGAAGGATAATGCCTTCAAGACTCCAGTTACTGGAGTTACACACTTACAGAGGCTTTTTGTTTGTCCCCCAGATTTATCTCGGCAGGAGGATGCCATTCCCACGTGACAAGGGAAGCGTCAGGGGCCCATTGCGAGAGCTATTGTTACAGAAACCATTGTAATTAAAGAGGCAGCAGACAGGATGGGAAGGCTTTGTGGTCCTAGCGCGGCATAGCCTGTCTCTTAGCTAACAGGCATCTTCTTCCAAAGCAGCCTTGCTGGGGCCTGACAGCTCCAAGCCAGCATCCTGACTTTTAAAGTCTCCTTGCCCCCTATGCAGTGCCACACCATTTCAAAGACTGCAGGCTTCAGCAACAGCAGCTCCTTTGAACTCTGGGGTCGGGTTAGGCTTTTTACACAGTGGAACAAAACATCACCAGTCACTGACAGCCTTAAATAGGACCCCTTCAACTAGAGTTCAGAGCAACAAAGACCTGTAGGGTATTTTGTATAGATCTGGGGCCTAGCGGTATTTTCTTACCTCCAAAATGAAAATAATTCAGTAATAATCACTCTTTGCATTCAGATTAGATTTGGTATATAGTACTATAGTATACATACATTATTTCAGCACACTGATACATTTAGTGGTATACATTATGTTGGTATGCGTTATTGGTGGTATTTATGGGTGAGCATATTTCCTTTGTTTTATATATGTGACCACAATATCCAGAACCCCTTATTTTTGTTTAGTTTGTTTGTGTGATCACTAGAGAGACCTCAGGCTTGCATTTCAGAAACACCACATTTCCAATTGGAGTGCCACCATGGGCTGTTCTCACTGACTTATCTACGACAGCAAGCTATATGTGGTATTTATCACCAACTTATTTACGTTTGGTGAGCTATGTCGAGGGCCTCTCTTCCTGCCGACTCATAGACCTTCGGCAGCCGGCTATTTCATCTTGTTATTATTATGTTCCATTCAGAAAACACACACACACTCATATACTGAATGGATTCATGTGTACACAGCTACTGCCATGTCTTATCTTTTAGCAACTTTTACAAATGACAATTGCACTGTGCAAGGATCTTCCCATATTACCAGTGTTATAATGATAGATGCACAAAGGACAAGATAAAATGAAACACACTTCCCGCCTGTTTTGATATAATTTATTTTGTATTATAAAACTTTTCAACACGGGCTTACTCTTTTTTTTTTTTACAGAAATAAATCGAAAGCTCACAGTAACAACATTATCTGTAACACAATGAAAGGAGAGTGGCGAGGAACAAGAATTCAATTTGCAAGATTAACATGTGGTTAAAACACAGGAATCTCCTCTCCTACTCTAACTGAATATTTTCGCACACATACGCACAGCTCCCACACTTCAGCGAGATAATTACCAGGCTTATTCAGCATGTAACTTCTTTAGCTGGTCGCCTTCTGGAGGGAGTCACCCAGCAAGGACAAGCATTTTCTGTCGCTCAAACTGGGGCTTGTTGACTGGAAATCCCAGTCTCTGTAGCAGTATTGAATCTGCTTTAGGAATCAGGCATCCCCAGCTATCAACCCCTTCCTTCTCCGAGCTGTGTGAAGATGTCGTCTCCCTAGCTTCTTCCCCGAGATTATACAAGAAAACTCTGTTTACCTCCTACCAAAGGATCCTAACCAATGAAATTCTATCATGCCCTATCCACCCTCTGCGCACAATAGAAATCTTTTACAGTAAGCAACTGTAACAAAACTGATTTCCTGCTATTCGAATCCTTGCTTCCTGCAAAATACTGTGGACAAAGCAGCACAGAAAAAACCAGAAGAAAAAAAAAAAAATCTGCACACAGTCTGAAATGAGTTTCAGCCTGCCTCATTTTGCAGTGTAGAACACATTATATTATTAAGAAGTTAGAACCATGTTAGTACAGTTAATTATATTAGTTCATTAATCTTCAAATGTGTCTCTTGCAACATAGGCATTTCAGATGAAAAGAAAAAAAAATTGTGTGCATTTTGAATATGAAAAATAAAATGCGCTTTTAAATGAGAAAATGGTTTGTTTTTAACCTGTGTAGCCTGTCTTCATTTAGATATCCATATGTTGCACTGGCAACACATAGCTTGAAGCAATTGCATCAAACCCATGCAGTGGCGCTGCACTTCAAAAAACATGCTATATATTGATCCTGTGCAGTGGTGCTGCGCTCTGTGCTCCCAAGACAGGCTAAACAATCCTACAGACCCCAAGCCCGCTCCTTATCGTGATCTGCTCATCACACCATATTTCACGTGTGCTTTGATCTCCGAGGATGTGCTTAATCCAATTCAATGTTAATGTCACCCCCACCCAACCACCCACTGACATACAGGCTTCCAGACATGATAATGAGCTCAAAAGATGGTTTGCTCCCATAAACAGTCCCTGTCGACATGCATTAGGCAACGTAGGAGAGGAGCCATTGGATGTGCTCCCACAAACCCTGCACCCGTTAGCTGGAAATTTAGAAACTCCTTCTCCTGCTCGCACCACTAAATACTCCGTCAGAAGCCAGTCAGGAGCCCGACCTCCATTCTTACATGCCTTTTGATGTGCAGATCAAGTTTTTTTTCAACAAACCCTCTGTAGAAAGCAGTGGCACATACTGGGAGGTTTGGGAATCACGCCCACCCCTGACATAGGATGTGGCCCATGTAAACAAAGCTTGTTTTTTCGATGGATGAAGACATGGGTGCAATGGCATTCTCATTCTGATGAGGTGTATGCTCGCTCCCTCTCCCTAAAAACCCAAACACTCATTCAGTTCAGAGATTGAAGTGTAATATAAATCATTGGTATGCTGTACCACTAGCTCTTTTGATTTTTGCACAGTGTACCTATAATTCAACTACTCTTTTTCTTTCTCCTGAGCCAAATATACAATCGGCTCAGGCCGGACATTCAAGCACTGCCAGGTTTCCCAAGTCACAGCTGGGCAGAGACACACACACAGCGTCAATGGCTCTGCAGGTAATTTAGGTACTTAGGTTGTGAACACATTCCTTTTATCAATGGCAGAGCCTTTCATATACATGATGGAACATATCCAGCTCAAAGAGCTGACAAAGCACAAGTTGCCTTGCAAAACTGTGATCACACCTATTTAAAGATGTGTCCTGGCATGCAAAAAAATATAGTTGCTCCAAATCACTAATCAAATGTCTTCAACATCCTTAATAACAACGTGCTGAAAGTGTGTGACAAACAATCTGCATATCTATCTTTGTTTATTACACAACTTCGTTTATTGCATGTCTTAAATTACTGAGAGTACAGTGGGGTTAACTAGATTTTTTAGGTTTGCATTATCTTGCATTCTGGAACTTATAGTTTACCAGTCAGGATGTGAAAATTAAAGCCACAACGATATTATTTTGGCTTAACATGTTACTATAAGAATTAACATTTTGTCATGTGGCTTCATTATGCAATTTGTATTTTTGTAAGTAAAATCTATAAAACATTATTACTATCAAACTTGAAATCCAACTACGTGAGCCAAAGCTGTGATCCTGGTCACTCCACCTGCCCACCAAGCCCATGCCCCCACCACCACTCGACATCCCCATCTGCCATTTGGCAGTCCTTCCCACTCCTTCATGTTTGGATACAGATTCAGTACCACTAGTTCCTTTTTCGACTTCCACCACTGGTTCAGTTACTCGCGCACACAGGAGCCAGCATACACTCACTCAATCACACATATTGTATAATTAACCCTTACATGCACACATACATACATAAACAGCTGAGGAACTTGCACCGTTCATAACCTCACTTATAAACGCCTCATTCATTTCCAATACACCACCCTAGACCCTAATACCCTACAGACCGATTGCCACAGTGCCCTTCCTCCATAAGATAATTGACAAAGTGGCTGATCTACAGATTCAGCACCATTTAGAAAATAAGAATCTAATGGGGCTGCCAATCAGGTTTCCGTCCCATGCACGGTACCGAAACAGTCTTGATAGATCTAGTAACCCAAATAGAAACTATAAAAGATAATGGCAACAGTGACTTCCTTCTGTTACTAGATCTATCAGCTGCCTTCGACCTGGTAGACCACAAAACTATCTGCAACCATCTCACCTCTGCTGCACACTGTTCAAACAACGCCAATCCTTCATCAACAACAGAATGACTAAAGTGGTTTTCCCGACAGCATCTGCCTCTCTTGCCTCGGTCACTTGCAGTGCAGGGTGCCACAAGGCTCTTGTGTTTCACAGATACTTTATAATATCGTTACAACGCCACTATTCTAAGACCTTGACCCCTTGCGTGTCTATACCAACTATGCTGACAACACCCAAATTCTCATCCCCATCTCAGGCAACTGACCGACTGACTAGATCTTCCCAATCCAACTGCCTCATTATTCAAAGATTTAAGCTCCAAAAGGCAGGTGGTAGAAGTTTCTGTGCACTGGCAGCCAAAACTTGGAATGCCCTCCTACCTAGCCTTAGAGCAGAACCTTCCTTCTACAAATTCCATAGGAATGTAAAAACTTGGCTCATCACGAATGAAGCCTAACTACTGCTAGAAGGTAACACTATCTTTTTTTGTAAATACAACTGTATAAACCGTTGTTTGCCTCGTGCAGCATGTTATTTAACTTCATTGTACCTGTATTCCTACTAATGTACACATGTGTTTGCTTATGCAACCTTGCAAGAAATGTACCCAGATGCCTAAGGGCTTGACACGCTATAGAAATAAATACAATACAATACAATACAATACAATACAAACATCCATCATACACGAAAATATGCAGGCACACACATACACAAAAAAATTAAAAAATGTCTTACCTGCTGCTGGCGCGAGCGACTGTTCTATCAAGCTGGCATCTGGCTGAGCACCGCCACGCTGACAGGAACAAGGAAAGAGAGTCTGTCCCTGCTTCTGCGTTCCTGACATGCACAGAGGGGCACCTCCATTACAAAGAAACCTTCCGGTTGTGCAGCAGAATGGACCTTCATCCCGTGGTGCAACCAGAGCGTCTCTTTCTGAATGAAATGATTTCTTTGAGAAGATTCTGAAGGCTGGACATTGCATGGCGAGGACTGCCTGCATGGTGGGGGCTGCGGGAGCCCCAGTTACATGGTGAGGTGCACTGACATTGCAATCCAGTATAATTTTTTTTTACACCTTTGGCTCGTGTCCATCAATTGAATAATAGCACGGCAGATTGCGATTGATGCCACCTTTTAAAAGCTGCAAAGACTGCTTTTGCTGACTTTGAAATAACACAGTACATCTATGGCTCTTTACCATTATAATAAAACAATTTAGTAATGTCGATTGCACACAGTTCTTACCACTTTTTGAATGCATCCATATGGAGTGCTCACCGTTGTAGAGCCAACGTTTATTTTCCCTTATAGCAGCCTGAACCAGGATTTCAGTTTTGTATCTTAAATGTCACTTCTATAGAAGGTGCTTTCTCTCTCTCTCTCTACTATGACCCTTTGTTTTCCATTTAAATCAATTGCTCAGCATAAGATGTGTGCTTGGCAACTGCCACCTGAAGTGGGTGTCTATTTCCGGTGGGTTCTTTGGCATGTAAATGTTAAACCATTATCTCCAGTGGTGTTTTCGCTGTTCCTGGCCTCTGTCTCAACTATTCATCATGGAACCTTCCTGTGGCCAGCAGGTGAACGTTCCAAGATGTCTGAAGTGTCATTCTGCAATGCCCTGTTTATTACTGAGAGAGAAGATCAGAGAAGAACACACTGTAAGGCCTTAGGTTCATTGGGCACCAGGGGAAGACTCCTAGAAAAAGAACACAACACACTCATAGAAGTGCAATCATAGTATTGGCTTACTGGGAGCAAGACCCGAGGGCACTAATCAGTTTGGGCATCTAGGAGTGAAATGGTTGGAAATAGATGTGGAGGATTGATTCATGCATTCTTGAAACGTATGCTGGCCTGGAGAGGAATCCAGTGTAGTTTGCATAGGATGTGGTGATTCACTCAAATTCCCATGCATCTGTAAAAGGATTGCTCCGGAATGGTGGACTGCATTTAAGAGAATGTAATGAGTTGCTGGCAGCCCTATCAGGAGGGAATTTCCCCGATCAATGTGTGAGTCCACAGGGGCCTGCACTATGGTCTAGAAGTCATGTGGCACAATGACGGGTTTGATTTTGCAAAGGGAGGATTTCTCAGGGGAAACCAGTTCGCCTTGGAAGAAAGACGATACAGAGCAACACAGGTTTGATCCCTGGGTCTCTGCTTAGAAACCTCTGGGTATTAAGCACATTATAAATAACCTGTCTTATCATATCATATCATATCATATCAGGGTTGAGAATCAGAGGCAGGGTCTGTGTGCCTTCTTGCTATATGTTTCTGTAAGGACAGGCTGCTGTCAATGGAGAAGCCTAATGATTTTGCTCAATCCTAGAGTTGCGAATCAAATAAGTCTAGGCACATTTAATTAGCCATTGTTTGACATGTTGTTTAGTGGGGGACCTATAAGGACAAATTCAGTGTTCGAGGGTAACGTTTGAGGTAAGAAATTGACATTCAGGATTGCATGATGGCTATGTAATCACAGTGGTGACTGATTTCATGGGGGCTTTTCACTCTCTCGAAGAACTAAATATTGTCTAGGTATTTGTGGATGGCTATTTTGATATCCCTGGGGAGGGTGCCCAGTGGCTCCATGGAAAGGTTAAAGAGGAAAAGAGTATTGGTGAAAGAATGGAGGTTTAGGGGATTCTGCAGCAGACTGGGAGTTAGTTATAATGCAACCTGTTCATCTGGATGGCTTGGTGTCTGCCTGAGAGGTAGCTAGGAAACTAATTCAGGAATGTTCCAGCAAATCCATTCCTGTCAGTGAGGAGGGAGAGAGGGATGTGGTGGTCGACGAGTCAAATACAGCCATTAAGTCAAGGATAACGTGGATGAATGAGTTACCCTTATCCATGATTTGGATGTCATCATCCACAACCTGTATGGTGGCTACCTTGCTGCTAACCTTGGGGAGGAACCATTCTGATAGTTCTGTAGAGATAGTTGTTCGATTCTTGTAAGCAATTTTGTATTTTTAAAGATATTTCCTTGAAACAGGAGGTTCATAATAGGTTGGTAGTTGGCTGGGTCATCTGCTTCTAGGGGCAGTTTGTTCAAAAAAGATCAGACTTGAGGGTGTTAGGAATGGACCTTCCACGAGGCAGCATTAATGATGCTGAGAAGTGTGTTGAGTGCCGGGTGCATCAATCGATTAATGATGGAGTCCAGGATAACACTGTCTTTGTTTGGGAGGCAAGCATTGTTAGGGTGTACACAGGGGAGAGAGATGAGATCACTTGGTCCAGGGAGAAAGTGTGCAGGTTGGTATGCCGGGGTTTTGAATGCTGGGCGAAGTTGATTCGATTATATGCCGTTTCTGCCACCTCTGGCTCGGTCGAGGGTTTGGTGCAATGCTTTACTACTTTGAAGATGACTTGGCTATTGTTATAGGTTGTGGAGTACTATGCAGCTTTGGCCTCTCTGATTAGAATTCCATGGTTGGCAAAAGACATTTGACTTTAGTGAGATCTCCTGGGGTATGATTTGTGGGCCACCATTTCTCTAGGGCTCTAATTGAGTATTTGTTGGAGAAGAGCTCAGGGCAGATAGTTTCAGCTTAGCACAGCTGGATTTTTGTGGGGCATGAGTGCCCACCAGTTTCATAGCACAGTTGCTGAATAATTCTAGGAGGGCCAAGCCATTCCCTGTGACAGAACCATCTCAGAGGTTTGCTTCTTGATTGATCCGAAAGGATTTGTAAAGAGCAGGGTTGAGTGAGGGGGTGTTTAGCCTGATCTTCTTGAGCTGTGGATGAGTGGTGGTCAACAATGGGATGGCGTCACGGTCAGACCTGTTGAGTGGAAAAGGGTCTGCAGAGATGATGTGAAGACTGGTTATAGTGTGTTGATTTTGTTGTGCTTGGGGAGAACACAATTTGCTGAAGGTCCAAGGATCCAGTCAGTGCAAGTAGTGTGCTTTAAGTGTTGTTGTCGGCATGTATAGGAAAAATAAAACACAGTCCAATATCCATTTTGGTGTAACACAGCACTATAATATGCTTCATAAGCAATAAATGAAAAATGAAACAAAAATGAAGATAAACAAAACAAAATAAAGAAAATAAAGATCATGTGTGTTCAGTTCTGGTACCCAGAATACACAGGATCACGCCTCCGGGATGTCCAGTCCAATAGTCTCTGCAACAAAACTGCACATAACGCTGTCATCAGCAGAATTCCTCCAGTTCGGCACTCCATGGACTCTCCTCCACAGATGTAATCTATTTGGCATCTCAGGCTCCTTATCTTCACCCCCATTCATTGGTTTGGCTGCTTTCCCGGGGCCTCCTCCGGCGGCATCCTCCAAGGATCCAGCGCTCTAAGGATCCGGCCCTGCTGGGGTAAGGAATTAGTCATCTCTAGAGTAAATAGAAAAAAACAGATTAAGTACTTAACATAAAACAATTTTCTATCCCTTTTCTGCTACAAGGTCTGAAAATGAAACTGGAATTATTAATAATACATGGCGGCTCCTTGGGTTTGCCATACTGGGACCCTTTAAATTAAATTCATCATTATGTTAAACACAAAACATCCCACATTATGCAATCAACATGATTCCAAAAATACACATTACATTTTCATATCAATACCATATCATGTCCCCACTACAAAATATTAGGAAAGTTCAACATAGCTCAGTGTCATTTTATGAAGATAAATGACCACTTTTAAATGTTATTTGTGGTTCTATTCCCTTCTGCTTGTTCAACAGGCCATGTGTTTCTTTAATCATGGAGTGAAAATCCCTTGTATACTATATCATATTTGCTCTTGTGTCAATGTGTTACACATACTATGAATAATGCTCTAAACTATTGTCATGTGTTTTCATGATCCCATTATATCTCCTGACAAACAGGCATGCTTACTTTAATTCCATTGCTAGTTACATTTGCACTTCATCTACTATTTTCATTCATCCAGTTTCAACCTGCTCAAGCCTTTTCACCTTGTGTTTTAGGTGGTAGGGCTTAATCTGGTTCACATGTGCAAAGTGCTCTGTGTCACTTCACCCTCCTTTTTGATAATTTTATATACCACATGGGAGACTTTGCTTATAATTTCAAACGCCCTTGCCATGCCTCAATACATTTAGTTCTTGTGCTTATTTTTCCAAAAGTGGTACTTACACACCTGATCGCCTACCTTTTATTCTCTTATAGATGTCTTCCTATCATAATAGGTTTTTGCACTTTCCAGATTCTGCTGCACAAATGCAAATGCATGTTGTAAGTGTTCCTGAATTCCTCCACATGTTCTTGAATTGTGGAGGCATTCACAAGTATTTGTTCATGTGTCCTCTACAGTAAAAGTTGTGGTAACACAATTTTTCTTCCTGTCAATATCTCATGAGGGCTAATACCTGTTGCTTTAGCGGCAGTCTATCTAATGGCCATTAATACTAAAAGCAACTGAAGTTCCCAACTAGATCCTCCCTTTGCTACACATTTATTTAGTATGTCTACTATAGAACTATTGCTTCTCTCCACCCCACCTGAGGAAGATGGTCAATATGAGATGTGCAGTTTCCTTTTCACACCTAATATCTGCCACACCTTGCTCATCAAGGCGCTAGTGAAATGACTTCCCCTGTCTGATTCTTTGCTTCGGGGTAACCCAAACCTAGAAAATATGTGATTCATTAATGATGTGGCCGCTGTTTGTGCACTGCAATCCGGTACAGGAATGCATTCCACCTACTTGGACATCAGACAAACCACAGTTAATAAATATTTATTTCCTCTCTCTGACCTTTTTACAGGAACAGCAATAGTTAGTTAGTTAGGGAACTCCCATCCCCTGCACACTTTCAATGGCTATTAAAGCACAACAATGTAGAGTTTATCTTAGTATTACTCAGAGTTTCTTTCATGGAACACAATTTCTATACACTAAGTAGTGTCAATAGTCCATTCATAATTCTATAAAAAGTAGTACACTTCAACATTAGGTTCTGATTTCATGCACAATTTATTTATACAAACAAAGTTGCCCAACGTGTTTTGAGATTAATTCTCTTCTTCAGGGGCTGGTAATATATCTAAACTTTTAAATCTATTGAAAATATCAGCATGTATATCAATTAATGAAGTATCCCATGGAACACAATTTCTATACACTAAGTAGTGTCAATAGTCCATTCATAATTCTATAAAAAGGAGTACACTTCAACATTAGGTTCTGATTTCATGCACAATTTATTTATACAAACAAAGTTGCCCAACGTGTTTTGAGATTAATTCTCTTCTTCAGGGGCTGGTAATATATCTAAACTTTTAAATCTATTGAAAATATCAGCATGAATATCAATTAATGAAGTATCCCAATATTGTAATAACAGTTGGTTTATGTATTTCAAGTTTCAATAAATGACATATTCTAGATCCATGTTATCCCATGACCATATTTACTGGACCCAGCTCCTCCTGTGTATCATTTTTTATTAATAATTTTTAAATAAAGAGACGTAAAAAAAATGCTTAATTGATAAGAAAGCTAAATAGATCTGACTTCAAATACCAAATGGGCAAACGTATATGGATTCCAACGTATACTAACCTTCTATCTACTCCATATATGCACCTGTATAGATTGTCCTTGGTAACTAGTTGGGTAATCTTATTTGAAGCAATAATTTTCTTCTCAGTATTCCTAATGGGTTTCCGGACCTTTAATAATCACCACAACTTAAGTATATAAGAACTCAATGATTTATGCAAGGTTATAAAGATACCACAATGTGGTCGTAATTCTTACCGTCTAATGGTTTGACCCCGTGTCTTCAGTGAAGAAAAGGTGCTTTATTCAATAATAAGGTCTAGGCCTATAGAATAGTCATAAGGGCATTTCTAAAAAAAATCATGTAATTGTATTAAAAAATAGATCTGTCTAATGCCAGAAGCTATGTACAATAATGGATCATTATAATATTTATACCGTTAACGTTGAATTGTACAGATCCAACTTAATGCGGCATATATTTGTTAGATGAGGATTCACGCTGGAAAATATGGGTGCTTCAGTGCCTTGCGAATTATGTCAACAATCCCTAAGGATAAAGGTAAATAACAGACTGTAGTCAACCACTTATATTTAAAAAATAAATCGAGTTTAAGGCTGAAAGAGTCCTGGGAGTCAATAAACTCACTGGGAAGCCCAAAGATTGTGATGATGTATCTCCAGTTGTGCTGAGATGTTTTTGGAAACAAAATCGCCACTTAAATATGCAGTGAATAGTAATGACATCATCATGCTACGAACGTGAATGACTTATGATGACATTGATGAAAACAAATGTTCCGCGATTACAAAAATTCCTAATGCAATCATTTTTTTAGAAAAACTAAGATCTTTCAGTATGGCGTCAATATCCCTAATATGTGCATTTTTAAAATATCTGTGATACTGCTAAATAATATTGGTTATGTCAGCACGTTCGTGACGTCACAAACGGGTAAAACACAAGGATTTCAACCAATACAATTGCATCCAGTGCACTGGGTTGTTATGCACCTATTTAGTAGAGAAATACTGTAAATGAAGTCTACATTTTTGTACATCTATGTATCAGTCTGTAGGTGTTATTTAGGGGTTGTGTCACCACCTATTCCTGTTGGTAAGAGAATAATCCTGTTCTGTATAGATACAATCCATGCAGGTAATGTTTCCTCAAAATAGGGTTCTTATCATGCTATTGGATTATGATGAGTAGACGTGGAGGTACATATTGACCCTATCTTAATAATAGGTTTGTAAAAATAACACCTGATTGGGATATATGGACAAGGTATTGTCCAATAGTAAAAGTACCCAGGGTATTATTACCTTTGTAAAACATTTTACAACCACATTGTGGTATTTTTATAACCTTGCATAAACCATTGAATTCTTATATACTTAAGTGATCGTGATTATTACAGGTCAGGAAACTCATTAGGAATACTGAGAAGAAAAGTCTTGCTTCAAATAAGACTACCCAACTAGTTATCAAGGACAATATATATAGATGCATACATTGAGTAGAGAGAAGGTTAGTATACATTGGAATCTATATACCTTTGCTCATTTAGCATTTGAAGTCAGATCTATTTGGCTTTCTCATCAATTAAGCATTTTTTTGACATCTCATTATTTAAAAATGATCAATAAAATGATAGATATGAGGAGCTAGGTCCAGTAAATAAAGTCATGGGATAACATTGATCTAAAATCTGTAATTTATTGACACTTGAAATGCATAAACCAACTGTTCTTAAAATATTCGGATACTGTTTCAATACATTTAAAATTTTGGATATTTCATCAGCCCTTGAAGAAGAGAATTAATCTCGAAATGTGTTGGGCAACTTTGTTTGTATTAATAAATTGTGTATGAAATCTGAACCTAATGTTGAAGTGTACTACTTTTTAGAGAATAATGAATGAACTATTGACACTACTTAGTGTAGGAAATTGTTTCGATTATCTTTTTTCCATGAAAAAACTCTGAGTAATAGTAAGATAAACTCTAAATTGTTGGGCTTTAATACTGATTGCAAGTGTGCAGGGGACGGGAGTTCGCTAATTGGGAACTATTGCTGTTCTAGTTCATTTCACAACCCATATGCCAGGGTTGCTTTTCAAATCCCACGCACCTAAACAATCTAATAAAAAATACTTTATAAATATCCCATGTAAAGTCAAAATATATTCAGAGTGCAAGGTGTTTACAAAAAAACTTTCTGGATCTTTTTACAGGTCCTACATAGTTGATTAATGGAGCTCTATGCATATGTAAAACAGGCTGAAATTGTGCACACACTAGACACGCTCCGGTGTACAGTTCCACATCTTGGGACATATGTGGCAAGTACGTAAAATCTTTTAAGATTTCCGAATTATTTTGTGAACCCCTGTGTCCTGCAGTTATTGCATCTAGTGCATGATGTAACATCAGCCTCGGAAAGACAGGGCCACCACCCATTGGATTTAACCTGTTACAGAATCTCTAACAATCAAACTATCTTGTAGTCTAATTCTCTTTTTGTTCTTTAATAACACCCTCAGCTCTTCTTTTACTTTGCAATCGTTTCAGATAGAGGGTTTTGTTCTGCATCTACCAAATGATTATAAAATATGCCTAGAATTGGGTCTTCTTTTTGTGCTTTGACCAGACCCTCATCTGGGGAGGCAGTTTGATTTATTTTGGAGATTTGGAGCATGTGATTGCATCTACCTGTATTTCGCCAAGTATGTGTTGAATGGGAAACAACTCTCCCGTGACTGCACTAATTTTGGTTAAATGGTCTGCTTTGTCATTTCCCTCTTTGTTCTCTCCTGGAGCCTTTAAATGGCCACAGATTTTGTCTCCAGTGTACTATTAAATCATTACTAGTTTGTTTATGGCTTGAATCATCTTACCATGTTTAAGGGGTTTGTTATTATATGTGAGCATACCTTTTGCCTTCCAACCAGGTAAATACTCTACAAAACTGGTTTGCGCATAATCAGAATCAGTCACTAAAACTATCTCTTTGAATTTATTTTGAACTGCGGTAGCAATTGCCTTATATATGGCAGCCAACTCTGCTACTTGGCTACTCCTAGTTCCAATTCTTAGACTTGTTCTTCGTATTTTGTTGCATTTAAAACAAATATATCCTATTCCTGCTACTAATTGTTTTGTTGTTTTTCTTCATTATTTTCCACATGAAATGTGCATCCATCCACGTACACTGTTGGCAAACATCTACACACCTCCTCATAGAAAGCTTTTTGTGGGGATTGCTCAAATTCATTCAAATTGTGTTCTATTTCTGTTTCATCACACATGCATCTAGCTGCGCAATCATGCAGATCTGCCAGCCCTTGAGCAACTGGACTCTTTTTATTTTGACCATATTTTACTTCTACAGGGAATCCCTGCAATGCCAACATCCAGGAAGTAGTCCTGGACTGTCCCAAATTACCTGACCTAATTCTTTTACTTTTAGTAAGTTATTGTCAAATCACAGTAGCTAAGTCATGTTATAGCATGATGTATGGTGGGCCACCTGTGAACAGAATTAATGTGGAGCTTCAGCAAAAAGGGTCATGTTATGGCACAAAATTGCAGGATAGCACAAATTATGGTGGGCCTCCGTGAAGCAAAGTGACAGGGTAGGACAAATGATGATGGGACCGGAGAGAGCTGCACATTCTATTTGTGTGCTGCTCGCCACATTCCATGTTAGGCTTTTTCATGCCTCTTTGATTTCACAGAATGTTATCTTATCTGATGTATTTCCATATTTAACACGTGTTCTTGTCCTTCTTCCCTATAATTAAGACTATGGTAGGCCAAAAGAACATGCCACAAATGTCGGTCCCTTAGGCTGTTATTCTCTTTGCACTAACTGTTGCAGGACTAAACCATGCAGTAATAATCCTTTGCACTGGTGGGCTTTCTGCCTTAATAGATTGGATCTGCTCTGACTTCCTGGGAATCCTCTGCAGCTGGTTAGTCTTGTCAGTGCCTGTTAGCCTTCCTGCTGACACAGGGGATCCTGCAAAATGCAACTGCATGTAACAAACGTATCTGCTCCTGTTCCAGTCTCTGGGTCTGTTTTGCCCACTGTTCAGATCCCTCCTCCCATACTGACTCGTTGGCACTATTGTGCTCTGGGCAGGATATCTTTTGATTACCTCCTGATCTTCAGGGTATTATATCTGAGAGTCCACATTGACAGATGGGTCCAGGTGCGGGATGCTCAGACATCATAGTCATCTCACTGGAATTCGGTCTATCTTCTCATGACTTCAGATATAGATGGAACATGTCTTTAGGACTGTGCCAAGTATTTCTCACCATCGACCCATATTTTCAGCAGCTAAGTGACCAAGTCCTGAGAGAGGGAATTGACATGGAAGGGAATGTTATGACTCCCAACCGATATCAGCACTAGGATGCTCACACGTATGCTATCAAGTCCTTTAGTAGGGAGGCTTTCTAGCAACACAGAGTCCCCTTTTGGACAGGATCAGGCACATAACTTTGTCACAAGACCTTATGGCCCTTTAGTTTCAGGGTCATGCCTCCCAAGCAGAGGCTGCTTGTTTCAGGATGAACTAATAAAGGGTCTGTGTCTTCCGTCTCAAGTGGGATTAAATACTGGTAAGTAAAGTTTGATGCTAGAACGCATATGCAACTAGTCTTGTCTTTGATCATCCCATAACATTATCCAATCTATTCTCAATGAAGATGTTAAAGTGGCAGGTTTTTAAACCAAACAGTTAACATCTTTACAGTCATAGAAGGTCATCTGTGTTTCAATACCACATCTGGTAGCATCAATCACATCCTTCCCTTCTTTCATTGTATGCCTTTTAAGCCAAATATTAGTAGTGAAAACTGTTAGACTTGTGGAAAAAAGGACCTTCCCTACACGTCCAATGCGCACACCACCCAGTGTACACGAACACATAACAGCCCACCAGGCCGCCTTCTCTCAGACTAGTGCGCCCTGAAAGATTGATTGTAGTCGGTACTTCACCATAGACAATTTTTGATACACACTCAGGGCTCGATATTCAGCACTGTGTTCCCATCCATTAGATCTGCTTTGGTTGCACATACCGAGGATCCATACAAGTAGCATATCAGAAGTCCAAGAGCTATGGGGATTTCTGATAAAACACTCAGAACGTACATGAATTGGGGTTCATAAGCTCAATGACTACATCCTACTTACTACGATTTAAAAAAGATTATAGGCCAGCATGTCTTGTTCCAGTGTAGTGATAATGCAGCCTTTACAGATGACCTAAGCATCCAACTACTTCAATTTCAATTGCACATTAAGAACTATGAAGGCTAGGACATGTACTGCCCTAGTAGAAATTGTGGATGTGCAGTAATAAAATCACAGCAAAAAAGTTGTCTGTAAAAAACATTGTGGTTTGACCCGGGAAAGGTGTACCCATTATACCATTTAAGGTGAGTAAGGGTGTCAGGGACGTGCCCAGCATACATTACATGGATTGCAGCGGCAAAACCACTGCATTGTTGCAGCGATTTATTTGTGCAAATGGTCATTTTTCCTGCAATTTTAACACATGGACCCAAATGTGAAGGTTAATTGCACTATGCAGATGTCTGTTTGGTAGCCTTTTTGGAAATTAGGAATACATAATATGACTGTCTATGGCACTTAGGGAATCCTATGTTCCCTACACCCAAGGTAGCCTGTCTGCCAGGTGTAGAAGACGTAATTAGATTTCCAATTTAATTGTGCCTAGAGGACTTTGAGTCTTTACTGCCTGGAATAGCCTATGAGGGTAGCTTGTCTTTTCACACAGAGGATTGGAGCGCACAACAGGATCGAAGATAAGCTCCATCTGAGCTTAATCTAGATATAGACGCTACACTTCGGTAGACATCTGCCGCAGGCAT
The DNA here is from genome assembly GCF_040938575.1 of Ambystoma mexicanum. Lineage (NCBI taxonomy): Eukaryota > Metazoa > Chordata > Amphibia > Caudata > Ambystomatidae > Ambystoma > Ambystoma mexicanum. The sequence continues at coordinate 1,583,777,619 of NC_090929.1, read as the reverse complement.
GGCTTTCCATCCATGCACTTTAGAATGCAGCTCTAACTACGAACAATTGGGTCCAGCTGGGCACATAATCATTTTTTACCTCCTGAAACCAGACTTGCATCTGCCTTTAGATTACCACAACAACCTATGACAATAATTGATCTAGCTGGCCACTTAGAAAATCTCTTGCACTAGCACACTCTCTTGACCTCCCTCAGCTCCCATCCACATACATGCCTGACCTCTTGGGTTGCTTACTGGAGCCTATGCAGCACATCTAATTCTTAATCTTGGCAAAATACACACACACATCGTAAGCCTTGTCTAAGAATTTTCCCACACCAAACTTGGTGCCCCGAGCGCAAGCGCACTGAGGCCATAAAACTAGGAAAAGGCACTATATAAAGGACTACTGCCACTACTACTATTAGCTTGCAGGTTCATGAACGCATCTACATTGGGAACATTTATGCGAACATTAACATAATATTTTGAGGTGTAATGTCTGCACATAGGTGGTACCTTTGTTATTTCTGAAATAAATACAGACAAAACAATTGAGTGAACGCTTTAGACCAACAAAAAGTGTGACTTTTTTCTGTAAATAGGATGATTAAAAGTAAAGAATATACTTCCAACAGTCCCACGGGGCCCTGTCCTGCACTCGCAGGGTAGTGCAGCGTGTTTTATTTATTTTATTTCAATGTGGGAGCCGGGCTTGACGATCAAAAAATACTCGTTTGAAAGCAGGTCTTTTGAGCACACTGGTTTCCAAATCCTACCATGAGCTTGTGTTGGGATTCAGAGGCCCCAAGTGACTTATCTGGGAAATCAGGCAACTGCAACAATTCTCGGAATTTTACCCAGGATTATTGCAGCATAATTTACCACTGTTTATAATATGTAACATTATGACGCAAACGGTTTTTTTCTGTCTTGTGATTCTATAAGACATTTTGTTAAACAGAGAAAGGGTAGCTTCTCTTGAGGACATATAGTGAAGGGAGACAGTTCAAGACAGACTATTTTTGATCAGACTAGTGCAGGAGAGGCTCAGAAGGAACAGTATGCCATATATGTGTGTTTGTTGGCAGATCAGTGAATTCATTATGCTATCTGAAAGCAGACATGGTGGAGGCACAAACACTACTTTAAGAAAAGAAATACACTGAAACAAGGTTATGTAATATCTGAAGTAGATTCACAGCTATAGACTGCTCTCAAGTAGCCAGGATTTGATGAACTGTTGGACCCTAATGGCTCATAAATGTTAGCAAATACTACTTCAAGACTGGAGGCGAGTATTGCGCTTCACTTCTTTATTGCTACTCTTCAGCAGATCCTGAAAACGTATAAAAACATCGCTTTTTTGGGGTTTTTTACAACTGCATTTTAAAACTATTCAGAAAACTGCCAGAGAAAGACTACCATTCCCCACACGTCTCTTTGCCTCCTATTTGTGTTACTTCAACCTATACAGACCGTCTCCTTCTTTGTAAGTCACGTCCTGTCTGGGTCGCTTCCTCTACTGTTGGCTGTTCTTCATGCAGATAAGTACTTTCCTTATCTCTCACAGTTATCTTGATCGTACTTACAGTTTAATAGTTAATAGTAATGCATAAATGGATGCCTGACGGTGCGAAAGGTATTCACACCTTTAATTAGATTATTCTGAGTGGTTTCTCTTAATTAACAAAGCACATACGGCACGGCTGCAAAAACAGCCTTGCACGCAGCGCAGCATTAAATAAGCATCGACATGGTTTGATTGAGTTTTGTTTCGGTTACAAAGTGCAGATAGAGCGGTGCACAACAAGGACCGACACGATAAAGGCATAGAGGACTGCAAGCCGTGTCCATGAGACAACATGCCCAAACCAGAAAACCACCTTGCGCCCTTCTCTATATCACCTGTAGACGGAGCAGTGTCCAACATGAGCAAATTCATAGCATCATAAGGGACGTGTCCGTTAGAGGAGCAGCCCCAATGCACAATGACAACAAGCTGATAAAGCCTGAGTGATAGCTCCATAGCACGCGCATTAGCATCAAACTTTAAAAGAAACCTTGATTCAATTCAAAGGACCTCAAAGCTGATATTAGTGCAGCCTATAGAGTTCATGCATTGAATAGACTTTCAGCACCTGTTAAGCCCATATAACCCACAATGGATCTAGAGGAGGGCCAGGGCAGGTGGTGCTAAGCGGGTGAGGTAGAATGAATGCATGAAAAGGACAGAGACCTTACACTCAGCTTGACAAGGGTACCTGGGTTGTCCCTACTAGAAGCAGTATCTTAGGTGTTGAAGCCCTTGCAAGACAGGCTGAAAGTCCTGGAATCCCTGCTGTGTGACATGAAAGCAAAGAAAAGTGCTGAAAAGAGCAAAATAAAAAAGGAAGACATCCCATGTGAAGGTACATCCACTATAAACCCAAGGACAGGGGTTTAGGAGCAGGGAGTGAACCAATCCAGAAGGGAAAATCCTCTTCTACTCACCCGGGTCAAGTTACAGGTGTTAAACAAGGCAGCCAATGCATTGGACAAGGTCAAGAATGCTTTCTTCCTCAAGTCATCTACACCCAGTTTCATACCGCCTTCCATAGCGGCAGAAAACATACGGGACACAGACACATCAACTGATGATGATGACGACAATGGCCAGACAGGGCGTCAACCCATCAGACAGGCCATGAGCACTAAGAAGGAAGACACGATGCAGCAGGACAAAGATGACATGTCAGACATGTTCGAACCTGACAGCATCAGACATCCTAGATCCACCAGCTGGCTGCCCTCCCTCAGGGTGAAGTTATACATGACAAAGAAGACGTGCAAACCCCTTTCATAGGAAAGCAGAATATCCAAGACCTGAGCTACTGGGTTTAGTTTCAGATACTTCAGAGCTGGACCCAAGAATGCTTAAATTCATAACTAAAGCATCCGTAGACGTGCACAAGTGCATGGACAGAGCACTGACAGGGTGCCAAGAGAAGGTACTAGACCTGACTGGACCCATTGCAAAAATCATGGACATCCCCAAGTGGTCCAAACACAATGGGGAACGGGTTGATGTGCACACACTGACCAACTGGGTGCAAAGGGCAGAGTGCATCCTCAACAATGTGAACTGTGAATTTTTCTCAGAAAGAAAAAAAAGTTTTCTACTGAAAATATATAATAAACTCAGTGACCTAGTCTCATGAGATGGGTAAAATAGCACAAGGCTTACTCGTTGGAGAGGCATTTGCTAAAGAAACAAACACATTTCTAGGGACATTTACTGTGCTTGAGAAAGAGCAGTCTTTTATATGCAAAATATTTCTCAATAGGGTTTTTGCTGGGACCGGCCAACACCAAGGTCACTCGACAGGTCGCTTTAATTCCCAGAGAAGACTTCAAGGGCCTCGAGTACGATATTGGGACACAAGACAACAGGATCTGTTCATCCCAAGAATAGGAAAAAGCTCCAGAGGGCAAAGAGACAAAGGTTTCTATCGGTAATTAGCAGCAACGGCAGGTGAGACATGTGCAGGAGAATTCCCAGAGAAGACTTCAAGGGCCTAGAGCACGATATTGGGACACAAGACAACAGGATCTGTTCATCCCAAGAATAGGAAAAAGCTCTAGAGGGCAAAGAGACAAATGTTTCTATCGGTAATTAGCAGCCACGGCAGGTGAGACATGTACAGCAGAAGTATCCCCCAGTAGGAGGCAGGACAAAACAGTTCCTAGCAAATTGGTGCAAGCTATCAAGTGATGTTTGGGTACTCCAGAGAGTGGCAGGGTTCCAGCTAGAATTTGTGGCTACGCCCATTCAAACTCAGATACCCCCATGGCTCAGGAGCCCACAAGCGGTGATAGGTCTATTAGACACCGAGTTAGAGCTATTAAGAGAGAATGGAGTGATAAAAAGAGAGGATCCGTGATCGCTAGGATTCTACAGCAATATATTTCTATTGCGGAGGAAAGGCAAATGAGACCAATTATCAACCTGAAAGACTTAAACAGTTTAGTGTAAAGACATTCAAGATGTAGGGAATTCATCTCCTCTGGGTTATTCTAAGGAAAGGCGATTGGTTAGCAAGATTATACCTAAAGGACCTTACAATAACGGTAGCAGCAGAACACCATACCTATTTGAAGTTCATTTGGAAATGGCAGTTGTGGCAGTTTAGATGCCACTGTTCAGTCTCTCATCAGCACCTTGGCCTTCTATGAGACCAGTAGCTGCCGCCATGAGGAAGAGAGAAATAAGAATGATCATATATCTAGATGACACTCTGTTCATGGCACAGGGTAGGAAACAGACGAAAGAACAAGCTTAATGGGTGAACTCTTTCCTGACATTGGTAGGGTTTCTTGTAAACAAAGAGATGTTGACCCTTACTCCAAGCAGATGAAAAAAAAATCCTAGGTTTTGTGATAGATGCCAGCAAATTAGCACTAGAGCTGCCACCTCAAATGATGAGGGCGATGAAGAAAGCAGAGAGTAGTCCACAAGAAGAAGAATATATAACTTCTGAGACTAGCCGGAGTAGTGAACCTGTTTGTTCGATTCAAGCGATCTTCCCGGTACCGCTACACTTCAGAGGGTTATAGGTCAAAGTATCGAATCAAAAGGATCAAATGACAAAAGGCCCCCCCAACCCCTGTTTTGGTGGTAAAAAACACTTTTATTACCTAAACGAAAACCCCAAAAAAATATATATAATTAAAAAAATGTTTTCGAACCTTTTGTTTTCGATCCTATTGACTCTCACCTTTTACATTCGATCCTTTTGTACTCTATCCTTTAACCGGACACCACTTCAGAGCTCTGGAGAGGATGAAAATCCGACATTTGCAGGCAGGGGTGAGATATCACCAACTAGTGCCCATGAATGAAAAAGGAAGGACAGAACTACAGTGGCAGTTACACACCATGGAGGCGTGGGACGGTCAAACTATTTTCAGAGACGTTCCAGAGCTAGTAATAGAATCAGACGTGAGCAGATCAGTCTAGGGGCCAGATGCAGGCACCTGGAGATGGGTGGCAAATGATCCCAAGCTGAATTGGAGCTATGGAGCTGAACTTCAGTTGTTTAGTACTTCTAGCTCACTCGTTCACAGTAAGAATGTTTGCAAAAGACAAAGCAAACTGATGCATATTGCTCGGGATGGACAATATATCTGCAGTACGGTACATCATCTGGCTAAGTGGTACACGTTCCAAGTAGAATTAGCAAATGATGTCTGGCACTACCTCCCGGAGAGGAAGATATCAGTTACAGCAGAATACGCACAAGGGGAGCAAAACTTAGTAGAATACTTGAATTCACACTGTCTACTGGACTCCAGCAACCGGCTGTTACACAGAGAAGTGTTGGCAAAGTTCCAGAGTACATGGGTATCCTCTAGACACAATGGACCTCTCCACATCCAGATTGAACCAACACACACAGAAATACTTCAGCTGGAGGTTGGACCACAGGCCTCAGGGCACAGAGGAGTTCTTGCAACATTGGACAGGTGGAGTTCAATATTCATGTCCTGTTCGAAATACTAGCGAAGACACTAGCAAAGATACCCAGAGAGGGAGTGGAGGTAGAGATAGTGTCACCAGACTGGAAATCGCAATTGTGGTTTCTAGTTCTGATGAACATTTACTAGGATTTCCCTTGGATGATTCTGTTCCAACAAAATCTGCTGACAAATACAGTAGGAGAACGATATCCCCTAATGGAAGCCCGGAGCCTCACACTACTAGCCTGCAGAGTTTCCGGCAGCGATGGAACATGCCGGGAATTTCACAAGAAGCTGCTGAGTTCATCAAAGTCTCATGGGGTCCATCTACAAGAAGGAGCTATGGCGCTGCATGGAGGTGCTAGGAGGTCTGGTGTGAGCAGTGGAGTGTTCATCCCATTTCTGCCCCTATAGTGCAAGTGCTTAATTCCCTAGCATCACTATCAGGACAGGGTAAGGCATTCCGAACAGTAGGGGCAGACAGATTGGCCATTTCAGCCGGAGAGGAGCTTGTGGACAGTTCACCTGTCGGAGAGTATCCGGCAGTGGTGAGACTGCTCAAAGGATTGAAATTGAGTAGGCATATGTAGGCATATGTAGTCACCGCTATGGGATGTAAACAATGTACTCATACTGTTTATTAAGTGGGCTAGTGATTAACAGCTTTTGGGAGGGACAATTACCAGGCAAACTGGCAATGCTACTATATGTCTAGTTTCATGTATGAGAGTATCAGACGTAAAGGTGCTAGAAATAGACAGAAACATGTTTTATCCAGGAGTGGTGTATAAAGTTGCAAAGCACATCAAGGAGAATTCCTCAGTTATATCCTACCTGTACTTGCCCAACAACACAAATTACACATAGCACAATGCATCAAGGTTTATGAAGAGAGAACAGAGGAAGTGAGGCTGCGAGGGGTGTGCCAGTTACTACTAGCACATAGGAAGCCATGACATGCAGTAGCAGCAGCCACGATAGCTAGATGGGTGAAAGAAATAATATTAGCATGTATTGAAGTGACAGTGTTTGCGCACAATCAGTCAGAAGGGCCATGGCTTCCAAGGCATTTACAGCAGGAGTCTCATTGCATGATATCCTAAAATCCACAGACTGATCTAATGATTCAATGCTTAAGACGTCTTACTTTAAGCCGGTATAAGCAATAGCAGCGACAGTGATAGAGAGCTTTAAACGAGCATAATGCTTGCCTCCGGACTTGACAACGAATGAAGATTACCCAGGCTTACAGCACAGGCTGTCTTGATTCTATAAAAGACACTGAGACGAGCATTATCCCTCTCTGAATATGTATGGGAACGAAAGGTTTATTTGACATATGTCAACGTTCTTATGAGCAATACAGCATCTTTCCATCCCTAATTCTCATTTCTTACTGTGTAGGTGAGGAGCAGAAGAACGGATATGATATGATATATGAACTGATATGATGTGGCATTTATAACACTCATATAAACAAGTGTTTCCAGGCAGGTGCGATGAGACAAGGGAGGGGAAACAGAGGGAAGACCGAGATAGCGATCCTACTAGGCCAGGTGACATTGAGATCGAGCAAGTGCAGGGGAAGGGGAAAAGTGCAAGGAGAAAGGGGAGGGGGAAGTGCAGTACATAGGATAGCAGTAAAATAAATAAAGACAATAAAGAAAAGTGTGGCGGCAAGTGCAAGGGTAAGTGCAGACCTCGGGTGTCATGTGCTAGTAGGGGCTGTAGGGATACAAAACCAGTCCCCAATTGCAGGGTTGTCAGGGGGGCAGGGCAGGTGTGCAACTGGTGGGGAGGCGACCTGGGCCCGAGATCAGAGGGTAGTCAGGTAACCAGTGCAGTTTCAGATTCAGCCAGGAGATCATCAGGGGAGAGGTGGAGAGAGCGCAGAAGCAAAGAGGAAGGTTTTGAGGTGCTTCCGGAAATAGGAATTGTTCTTTTCAAGTTTCAGAGAAGCAGGGGGCTGTTCCAGAGGGAGGCCCCAGCAGAAGAAAGAGATCCACCACCAACTCACTGCTTGGAGAAGTGACTAACCATGAAGGAGTCGGAGGCGGATGAGCAAAGAGCTTGATAAGGAAGATATTTAAGAAGAGAGGGTTGAAGGTATTGAGGTCCCAATAATCCTCCCTGCCACTGGGAGCAAGTGAAGAGATTTCAGTCCTGGAGAGATACTATCCCTGGGCTTGAGGCCAAGGACAATTCTTGCAGTCCTGTTTTGGATGAGTTGCAAAGGGCGGAGAGTAGAGGCAGGAAGATTTAGGAATAGGGTATTGCAGTAGTCCAGCTTAGAGAGAGCCAGAGCTATGGAGACAGTGAGCTTCTTGGGGAAGGAGAGGAAGGGAAGAATACCTCGGAGGAGGTACAGCTGGTAGCGTGACTTCTTAAGACGTCAGAGATGTGAGGAGAGAAAGAAAGTGTGGAGTCGAAGATGACCCCGAAATTTTTAGCATCATAATTGGGAGCAGGAAGAGGGCCAAGAGAAGCCGTCCAGAGAGTAACAGGAAAAAGGGGAGCAGGTGTGCCAATGAGGAGAATCTCGGTCTTACAGGCATTAAGGCAGAGACCATTGACGGCACACCACTCCTGGATAGAAGGCAGACAGTCAGAGCGCAGAGAAGGAGAAGAGGCTGAAGGGAGCCTGAAAATTAGCTGAGTGTCATCTGCATAGCACTGAAGGTTGGTGTAGAGCGTGGCAATGCGGTGGACAAGAACTGCCAGGTATTGGTTGAACAGCCAGGGAGAGAGGTTAGACCCCTGGGGAACACCACAGGTAGAGATAGAGATAGAGGAGAGAAACATCCCAAGTTGGACCTTGGAGGGTCGATCGGAGAGGAAGGTCAGCCAAGCCAGGGCCTGATCGGTGATACCCAGGTTATCACAGGGATGGTTGAGTAGGATGGCATGGTTGACTGTGTCAAAGGCAGAAAAGAGATCAAGTAAGCTGAAGACACAAGGGGTGTTGGAACTCGCGGTTGGATAGCAGGTCTTCACAGATGTTCAGGAGAGCAGTTTCTGTGCTAAGAGAAGCCGTCCAGAGAGTAACAGGAAAAAGGGGAGCAGGTGTGCCAATGAGGAGAATCTCGGTCTTACAGGCATTAAGGCAGAGACCATTGACGGCACACCACTCCTGGATAGAAGGCAGACAGTCAGAGCGCAGAGAAGGAGAAGAGGCTGAAGGGAGCCTGAAAATTAGCTGAGTGTCATCTGCATAGCACTGAAGGTTGGTGTAGAGCGTGGCAATGCGGTGGACAAGAACTGCCAGGTATTGGTTGAACAGCCAGGGAGAGAGGTTAGACCCCTGGGGAACACCACAGGTAGAGATAGAGATAGAGGAGAGAAACATCCCAAGTTGGACCTTGGAGGGTCGATCGGAGAGGAAGGTCAGCCAAGCCAGGGCCTGATCGGTGATACCCAGGTTATCACAGGGATGGTTGAGTAGGATGGCATGGTTGACTGTGTCAAAGGCAGAAAAGAGATCAAGTAAGCTGAAGACACAAGGGGTGTTGGAACTCGCGGTTGGATAGCAGGTCTTCACAGATGTTCAGGAGAGCAGTTTCTGTGCTTCTGGCATCTCTGAAGCTAGACTGATAGTTATGAAGACAACCAACAGATTCAGAGAGAAGATTAAGCTGGAACTTGTCCAGCTTTTCCAGGACTTTGCCCAGGAAAGGAGTGATGGAGATTGGACAATAGTTAGCCGAGCAGGAAGGGTCAGGAGAGGGTTTCTTAAGAAGAGGGTGCACAAGGGAGGGATTCAGTGGGGAGGGGAAGACACCAGTGGGGAAGACATGGTTGCAGAAATCAGCCAGAGCAGGAGCCAGGGTGTCAATGGGGTCCTTGATGGTTTTGGAGGAACAGTGTGACCCTGTTTTGAAAAGACTTTCATAGATCGGACTTGTCTAGAAACCTCGTCTGAGGAGAACAGGGGAAAGGCAGAGAAGGGAGGGCGAAGAGGTAGCCGAAGATGGGCCAGAGGAAGAGCAGGGAGTAGAAGGAGGAGGGGGAGAAAAAGAGAGAGAGGGAAGTATGTCCTGAGTTTTAGAGATGAAATGAGAAGCCAGGACCATGTAGAGGGCCTGGGAGGGGACAGGAGAGGTAGAGATTGCAGCAGGATTGGCCATCTTCTTTCAGATTTTAAAGAGTTTGGCTGAGTTGTAAGATGCTGCAGAGGTGCAGGCTTGGATGTGGGTTCTCTTCTTGGTGCGGACAGAGAGCCGGTATTGCGTTTGGAGCACGCGGCAGGCCAGTATGTCAGAGGAAGTACCGGAAGCATGCCATTTCCTCTCTGCCACCCTGCACTTGCGTTTAAAGGTGACGAGGTCTGAGTTGTACCAAGAGTTGCACTTGGCTTTGGCTTCAAGCGGATCCTCATGACAGGGGCAAGAACATAGAGAGTATCAGATATTTCAGAGTGGAGTATGGAAAGGGCTGTGTCAGGGAGTGAGCCAGCCAAGGGGGCATGGCGGGGGAGGAAGTGGTGGTGAAAGCCTCAACTGACACATGCTTCATGGGCCGGACAACTGAGAAGGTAGGTGGCAGTGCTGGAGTTGGCTTGGACTGAGGGGTAGCGAGGGTGAGATGGGAGGAAAGGAGAAAGTGATTCATCACTCCAGGAGAGACGAGTAGTGAGAGGGATTGAAAGGGAAAGGTCTGAAGAGATCGGAACATCCAGAATGTGCCCTGCAGAGTTAGTCAGACCAGAGGGCAGAATAGAGAGTGAGAGAGAGTTGCAAAGGTCATGAAAGAGTCCAGTGGAAGGATAGGAAGCATACAGGTGGATGTTGAAGTCTCCAAGAAGGAGGAGTTTGGAGGTTGAGACCAGCAGGGAAGATGAGAGGTTTGCCCACTAAATGTAGTTGTGTTCATGGGGAAGGAGGAGTTGGGTGGTTGAGACTAGGAGGGAAGAGGAGAGGTCTGCCCACTAAAAGTAGTTTTACACATGGGGAAGCAGCACCCTTTGGAGTTGCTGATTAATGAGAATCACAAGTTTCAGTGGCAGAGAATAGGATGGACTGTCAGAATGTGGTTCATGGACTTTGGTTTTAATTAATTGAGGTTGGTTTGAATTAAGCGTCAGTTGCAGGACACCAACACAAGGGGAAGGGCCCCCAGACAGGACGTGACTCATAAAGAAGGAGAGGGTCCGGATTGGTTGAAGTTACACAAACAGGAAGCCTACTGAGGAGACATGATTTATGGGGAATGGTAGTCTTTCTCTGTCAGTTTTCTGAATAGTTTTGAAATACAGTTGTACAATTAGTTTATATGTTTTGAAGAGCTGCTGAACAGTAGCAGGAGGGAAGTGAAGCATAATGCTTGCCTCTTTGTCTTTAATTGAATCAAGACTCCCTGTGCTGTAAGCCTGGGTAATCTTCATTGTTTGCTACTATATCTGCAGACCATTGTTAATCTGATAGCCTGTGGAGGTGGTGCCCATATTTTACAACATAGAATTCCCTGAATGTGTATATTGAATGAGCTAAGCACTGAGCATGGCGAAACACCTCTCTCTCTCTCTCTGTCTCTTTCTCTCTCTCTCTCTCTCTGACTCCTTCTCCCCCTCTCTCATTTTCTCTCTGTTCCTATCTCTCTCCCTCTTTCTCAATCTCACTTCTCTCCTTTCCTGTCTCTCTCTCACTCTCTCTCTTCCTTTCCCTCTCTCACCTCTATCTCTCTCCCTCTCCCTCGCTCTCTCTCCTTCCTGACCAGATCAGTAATATGATAATGATTTTATGATTCATCTGTGCTTACATGGACTTCTGGCACCTTCATTAGGCATCATACTGTTAGGAAAGATTTAATAATTGTAGGTAATTTTCCTTCCATGTGGCAACCCCCAAACTTTTTGCTGTTGTTTTACACCCTGATCTAGACTGTGCCGGAGAAGAGCAGCCTTCCACCGCACTCCTCTAGGCTTTCGCTCCATTCTTACGGGGAAACTGACATGCCCTCAAGACAGTCAGTACTGGGAGACTTTGTTTCCCTTAGTCCTTTCCTCATGTTGCAGCTTTTGTGCAACATGAAACAAGAGAGCACCGTAACTTACATTACCACGCTCTTGGGTCTCTAGTCATTCCAAAGGCCCTAGAAACTCTCGCTGGACTTATTATGAACTGTGCAAGTGTGTCACGGATGGGACTGGTGGCAGCTATCATTTCTCTTGGGTTTTGAACGCTTTTTTGCCATGTTATCCACGCTTACCGCGTTTGGCACAAATGAGTGGCCTGGCTCCAAAATGGCCATGCCACCAGGTTCTTTGTCTTGTCCGCTGACCGTCTTGCCCCTTCAGCTTCCCCCAGGTCGAGCCGACCCGGGGCAGTCCTTATTTGGTCATGCACTTTCCCGCAAAACCCCACAGCTTTTGCGGGCTTCTGCATGCCTTGTGTGTGCCTCTAGGATGTGGGCTGGGATGTCTGGTCCCAATACACATCCTGGGTGCCAGAGAGTCTGGAGTGTCCTGAATGCCTGGGACCACCGTGGTCCGTGATAGGTCCACGTATGGTGTGAGTGTTTGTGAGCAGATCTCCCATTGGGTCCTCTCTGTTTTGGCGCGAAGGGAACTTTGGATAAGAGGAGGCTGAAAACACCACTACCATGTCGATCTCCTGAGTTCACACCGAACAAGGGATAGGGAGCCAAGTATCCTGCAACAAGAAGCTGAGTCGAGGAACCGCTGGTGACCCGCTGAAGGTTTGGCACCCTGCACTGCTGTCGTCCTGTGAGACCCCTCTGCCTCTGATCGAACGTGAAGGCCTGTACTGGCGCTTCGACCCTTTAGAATAGTGGGAACAACTATTCTCGGCATCTTCACCGAATCCTGTATGTAAGCCTTCGGAAGTGTCCCTGGGCCATCCAGTGGACTGACCAGCCTACACAGAAACCTTGCTCTGTCACCACCGTCTGGCTTACTGCTAATCCTGTGTCCTCGGCACTCTCACACGATACGTACACTTGGCATTCCCAGGTCTGAAGTGAGACATGTGCTTTGGGACCGGAATACCTGCGGTTGCCGAGTTGCCCTGCTGTGGTAACAAACCTGTGCATGTTCGCTGCATTTGGGACACCCTCGACCCTGACTCCTGCTGTCGCGGAATCTACACGGCGTCGAGACATCGTGCTGATCGCATCTGAACTTGCCAGTACTGAAACTGAACCGGAGAAGCCTGGGTCTGCCTGCATCGGGGAGCGGTGAGTAGTCCATACCCTAACCGGTCGCCCTCCCGCAGGAGCCTGTGGCTTTCCATCGCTGTCGTAAACAAGAACCCTTTTCCGCACTCGCGCCCTGCTTCTGCCCACAAGTGGAGGCCACGCTTGAGTAGCGGGGAACTGTTCTTCATCATTTTGTTCACCTCTCTGAACTGCCTGATTTCCCTGAAGAGACTCTCATTTGCTCGTTGGCACCCGCGTGTGCAGGTACTTTTGAGCACAAGGCTCAACTCTTCGTAGGGCTCGGACTTCCTTCTAATTAGGTGGCCTCTGATGTCGAACTGGGTCTAACGATTACTTGCACTGCCTGTTTTCCTCCCCTTCTAGGTTTTCTGCATATTTCGTGCTTCTACTCTTTAGACCCCGTGGTCTTGTAAATATATTGTATTGCTTGTGATGTGTTGGTTTATTGGAGTTTTACTGTGATTCTTTACTGTGGTCGATGTTACAAAGGCCTTCTAATAAATGTGTCTATATTTTTAATAAAACACCTGTCTGGAGTAATTTGTAAGCATCCTTGCTTTGTGTGCTCATTGCTGGCTTTCAGTCACCCTCACCCCTCTTGAGACCTAGTCTTGACCGCCGCCATCGCTACCCTCATTGGTCTGGCTTGTCCAGAGGTTACCCTGTTCCAAGAAACTAGGCTGGCTTTTTGAACCTCTGCCCCTCCAGGATAGAGTTCAGAAATCCATCTTAACACATACATGAGTGGTGCATGGCTTTGCACCGCATCGCAATGGTGTTAAATACCGAGATGCAATACTCGTGTTAGTACAGCTTCTGAACTACTAAGAATCATTGGGCGTCACACAGATTGGTAAAATAAGGGATAATAGTGGTGGCACATTATTATTCATGTGTGTCTAATAGCTAACACCACTGGGTCTTCTATACTCCACTGAAGACCATAAACTGTATATGTCTCTTTATTTACCAAATAGTAGAGTAACACATTCTTGTCTAGAGTCACTATTTTAGCACTTTCGTTATTGTGTTGTGTAATGTTTAATCACTGCTGTCTATAAACTGTCTCTTTAGTTTATTGATATTTTACTATAATAATAGTTTTTAGATATTTTAAATAAAGTTTATTTTCTGACTTATCACTTGTTGTTCGAACAAAGTGCTTCACATTACAGGCTGTAAATTCACTACCTCTCTATGCCCAATTTATAGTTTCTTTCCGGGAAGTGGTAGAGACATCACTTTCAGATTTATAAACAACTGCAACCCAGATTTCCCTATTGCTTACTATGACACATTATTGCCGCCCTATGTTCCGATATGCAGGAATTTCTTCACGTTGTCAAGTGGAGTTCGGAAGCAAAAACAGCACTTAACTCAGGAGTGGCATTTCACCAAAATGCCAGAGGTAGTGGAAGTGACACTGCACGATCCCTGATGACATCACAGAAAGTGATGTAATTTGACCCCACCTCAAAGTGACATCAAAGGAAGTGATGGCAAACAACCTTCAGATTTTGTAGCTGCATCTAGCACCTGTGTTTCCGGGTGCTTTCATGTCAGCCAAATATAAGAACCAAGGCACAGAGGAGGCATGATATGTCCACGATCACACATTTGGGGAATGTCATTTTCCGAATTCGACATGCGGTCTATTTGTAAAACAGAATTATTGCAGATTTTCTAACCGGGTAACTGAAATCTGTAAAGCAGGCTATAGCTATTGTATGAAACAATGTATAGATCAATGGACACAGAAGTATGTGTTATCTGTGCCGTTGCTATGTTAAACTAGCCAAAAAAGCACTGACCTGGGGAGGCATGCGCTGCTGTTTAACCAGGAGAAAAATGCTGCACGATTAAATCATTGACCAGGATTTAGTATCAACAAAATTCCCTGGTTATAAATGTATCTATGAGTCAGCTACCACTACGATAGAAGAAATGTATTAACCTGGTCTGCGTGTACAGAAGGGAGTGCACCTGATAAGGTTATCTTTGCTGGAGTATAATACCGGGGACGGTTTCTTTCAATATACCCAATACCCCCATAGTTTTTATTATCCAATAGTGGGTGCCAGAGGACTTTAAAAAAACTTTAATCTAATATCATTACTGCACACATAAATTCATAGCACCACACAGTTATTTAAAATTGAAAACACCAACGAGTTGCTTCTCACTAGGGGACTCACTGTCAGACTTCAAGGTGCGCACTGCGCACTACCCCTTTGTCAGACCCAGTGGTGCCCAATGGCGTAGAACAACATTTGGTAGCTCCCCTGTGAGCCATGCTGTGGGCCCCCTCTCCCCAAGGTCCTTAACAAGGCACAGGGCATGCCAAACCCTGGGCAGGTCCAGACCGCCACGTGTGCGGTATGTCCATGGTGATTATGCCGCTGCAGAGGCATGCGCTACTGTAAGTGAAAGAAGTAAATATGTTTTTCAATCAAAGTTTACATCTTTAATGTAACATAGAGAGAAGGGACGCTGCCTGGTCTACAAATTTACCAGCCACCACTGGTGGCTGGTGAGTTGTTTTTTTACAGGGTGTAAATATTTTCCACAAGTATGTGATTGTGACTGAGCATAGCGAGGGAGCCCGAACTAATTAAAATGGGTTGGGGGGGCTGTGGGGATTCTTCTCCCTCCCCAGAATAAATGTTTTGAGTAATGGGTTAAAATGGTGCATTACAAAGCACACCTCCTGGGAAAATGTGGGAAAAGGCCAACAATGTGGGTGTTGTAGGGTGTAGGGTAAATCATGAAAAAAGTACAATAGATGCAAGTCACCAAAAGTGTACATGGCATTTTTCCAAATGCATTGTCATGCTGTCCCTGCAATATATGCCACTGTAAAAACATTTGTATGCTGGCTGTGCCCATACATTTCCATGCTGGCTCCACCAACATATTATAGTATTCTCATATAAGACCATACTTATGTTCGCTTTATGACGTTTTTCTATAGGATCATTACTGGCACTGCGCACAAAACTGGCTATGCCAATATAAGCCAGTACTCCTATGTAAGTACATACTCCTGTTGGTTTGCCCATTTAAAGTGTCAAGTCACAATAGGAGAACCTGTCCAAACTGGTTCCAATGTAAGCCAGTCTAGACACATAATAACACTTATCTTGCTTGATTCATCATAGATGCTCAGTTAATAAAAGGTCATGCTACAGTGAAGTATATACTGTCCGTTGCACCAAAACATCAGTCTAACGAGGTAACACTACTTATCATGCTTGCTTTTTTAAAGATGCAGAGTAATAAATGTCATGCCGCAGTAAGCAATGGTTAGACTGACTGCACCAAAATGCCAGTCTACCCAGGGAATGGTTGACATAAACTTGCCTTTGCCAAAGAATACTAGTACAACATGCAAAGTCAATAAAGGATGTGACAGCAACGCTCCAGTGATCCCGTCTCCCAGGGCCTAAAACACATATGCATCCCCTTTCACCAACCGGTCACTCACCCATACATCTCCTCTCACACTCGCTCACACTGGATTCATCACACAGGCACACACAAAACCCCATCCAGAACTTTCAAACACAGACTACCACATGTATGCTCATTCACCCACCAGTCACTCACACCTTCTCTTACATGCACTCATTGCATTCTCTACACAGGCACACACCCACCCATCAACCCAGAAGATTCAAAAACAACCACCACATTAATACTCATTTACCCATCAGTCAATCAAACACACATTCTCTTACATCCACTCATTGCATTCTCTACACAGGCACACACACCCAGAACATTCAAAAACACACACCACATCACTTCTCATTCACTCACCATTCACTCACACCATCTCTTACATCCACTCATTGCATTCTCTACAAATGCACACACACCCAGAACATTCAAAAACACACATCACATCACTTTTCATTCACCCACCAGTCACTCATACTTTCTCTTGAATCCACTCATTACATTCTCTACACAGGCACACACCTGTGAGCGCTTTGAAACACTTGTTTTATGTGTAGGCACTTTACAAATAAACTTTACCATACCATATCCACCCACCCAGAACATTCAAAACACACATTACATCACTTCTGATTCACCCACTAGTCACTCAGACCTTCTCTTCCATCCATTCATTGCATTCTCTACAGAGGCACACACCCACCCACCCAGAACATTCAAAAACACACATCACATCACTTCTCATTCACTCACCAGTCACTCACACCCTCTCTTACATCCACTCATTGCATTCTCTACAAAGGCACACACCCACCCACCCAGAACATTCAAAAACACACATCACATCACATCACTTATCATTCACTCACCATTCACTCACACCCTCTCTTACATCCACTCATTGCATTCTCTGCGCACAGGCACACACCCGCCCACCCAGAACATTCAAAGACAACATCACATCACTTCTCATTCCCCCACCATTCACATACATATCTGACACACACTTCTTCACGCTTACAAATCACACATCATATTACAAAAACAAAGCCTTCTTAAGTTTTTCTTGCAGCTTTGGTCCGTCCTTGCAGCACTTGCGGCTCCTCCTAGCTGCTCACAAACAGGAACCAGGAAGCTCTGAGAGATTTCTGGTTCCTGTATGTGAGCTGCAAAGAAGCCGAGAGAGAAGGGGTTTGAGCTGAACGTGGCATGAGACATGTGCTACATGTCACAGTCAGCTCCAACCCCTACTGAGTGCCTCCCCGGTCCAGCCTTCACCCTGATGGGTGAAGACTGGGCCCGTAGACCCACCAGACCTGATGTGGCACCCCCCCACCTCCGTGCCGAGGGAGGGCCTGCTACACCAGGAGCAGCTGTTTTTTAAACAGTTTTTTTATTTGTGGTAGCAAGGGAGTCCCAGGGGTTGCAACTGTTGCCACCTCGGGTCGCAGATGGGACCCCTGGCCACCCCAAATGACATCCCTGATTTAACCTGCCTGCCAATTTTTATGTTTTGACTGACAAAGGTAGGCATATTGCCGCTAGCATCTATTTTCAAGATGGCCGTAATGCAATGGATTACTAAGAATACACTTGAAATAAAAGTAGACAGATTCCATAGTTCTCCATTGAAAAAATCTCCTACAATCATTTACTTTGTGAGGCATTTTTCCACAAATGTGTTGGGAAAATGAAGAGTAGAAGCAATTTTGCCAGTGTTTATTTCCCAATGTCTACTATATTGTAGAAAAGTTCAAAGGTACACAGAGGGAACGTTTTGCAGTAGCTGCAAATAGAAGTGATCCCCTCCATGCAATTTACTCTTAGCATGA
This sequence comes from Ambystoma mexicanum, assembly GCF_040938575.1. Lineage (NCBI taxonomy): Eukaryota > Metazoa > Chordata > Amphibia > Caudata > Ambystomatidae > Ambystoma > Ambystoma mexicanum. The sequence continues at coordinate 1,583,759,674 of NC_090929.1, read as the reverse complement.
AAATGCACACCCGTTGTGTGTGTTTGCTGTCATTGAATGCGTGGATTGTCTGCACATGCATTGTTTTCCACCCACAACAATGAGAATGTGTGTGGATTCGGAACCCGTTTTGCTAGGATGCTATCCTAATCTGCAACCATCAAAATAGGGTGATAGTGCTTATACCACAGAACTAGTTTTCAAAGAACAAACAATAGTATTTTGATTAATTGTGAGGGGTAGCACGTGGCATAAAGACCCATGGCATTAGACACACGTCCCTGACACGCGGGGAAAAACACTGAAAGTTAACAAACATGACGCATTATTTTTTATTGGTGAAAAAAAGGCTTGCTGTGTTCCCTCTTTGATCTTACTGAACCCAAAGTGTGCCCTAGTGTTTTATTGGGTCTTTTTATGTTGATCTCTGCACCCTTGTGCCGAATAAATTAGAAAGATGAGTGCACTTTAATAGTCGCTTTAAAGTGGTTAATCTACCACAGGTCACTGGCGAGTGAGCTGTAGCACTTTCACCAAGCTTCAAGCAGCGCAGAAGTCACTGACCTGTGCTAATTTCTCTTTAATTATCCAAAACCACTCCGCAAAAGGGCCAGATTTCTGTTTAAAATGAGTCTTGCAAAAGGAAGAGCAGCGGACAGAGCTGTTCCTGACATTTTGCAACAGTCTGAACACTTTCCATCTTCTCAGCTTGGCCCCACAGAATTCCAAATGCTGCGTTAGTTATGAACTCAACTTTCACACAATTTATCTGAACCATGTGCTCTCTGGGCAGCTATAAATCCCAGCCGCTCCCCCAATGATCCTGCCTTTCCGATATGTTTAGCTTCTCAACTTTAAACAGCAGACATTTGGAACATCCGGCCTCTGTGGGTTCACACAGGCTCGATGCTTTTCCCAAAACTTAATTGTGTTCCCAATTAAGCGAAACCAGCTGCCTGCGAGGACACATTGCTTCCTACAACAGACACACTGTGTTTCAGGACAGCTTAGAAAATGGTGTCTATTCATTCAGTGGTAGAACATACATTACTTTACACAGGGAATTATTTTAGTTTAACACATGTGTGCTAAGTTGAGGTGCGGAAGGGTGAGAATGGACACTCCAGAAAGCTGGGAAAGGAGTTAGTGTCACCACACAAGGGTGTAGCAAGTCAAATGGTCCCATGCCCTGTGTGACACCTTCAACCAGTCCTGTTCTTTCAACCAACAGCATATTGCTGGGTTCGGAGTTGTACTTTTTGTTTCTATTAGTGCAGGTTGATGAGTGTGCAATGACTGTTGGCTAAACGACAGGACAGGGACAACTACCCCCTCGGTGGTGGCCTTGCATGGGGGACCTAGACGTTCAGGGAAAAAAAGCATCCTAATGTAAGGCCCAGGCCCAAAAAAAATAGGCAAGGCCTTACAAGAAAGATGCTATTACAGAATCTAAAAGTATCACAACGTCAACAAGATTTTACCGGAAAATAATAATTTCTCTGATTCGCTGCCACATTAGACTTAGTGGCCATTTTCATCTCCAGACAAAGTCAATGAGGGGGAGCCAGTTCTACAATCAGCCAGTTTGAGGTGGCGGCATGTGGGGGCAACAACCGAGGCAATAGTGGGTGCCATATTGACCCTCCAATTATGCAATCAGGTACCACTGCAAGGGGAGGGAGCCAAAAGGATTATTTGCCAGAGAACCAAAACAATCCTTGCGTCGACCCGTCCCGGGAGGATAGCTCAGGCCAACGAGAGCGCCTTGGAAGCAAGACAACACGAAGCAACGCAGGTTCAATCCCCAGGTCCGCGCTTAGAAACCTCTGGGTGTTTAAGGACGTTATAAATATGCAACTAAGACAAAAACAATTACGCAACTAAAAAACACAAAAACAATTTCTGTAACAGCGCCTCGATGCCCGCAGGCTGTGTGACCACTTTAAAAATGTAAAATAAATAACCCGGAAGTGAGCAAGACCCCCTATTGAGGCAGGATCCAGATCTACATTGCAAAAAGGAACCTTTTTAACGTGACTTTGAGAAATGCAGTTTAAAATCTTTGGGAGTTTACACACAAGAACAACATAGCTACAATATTTTGAAATAAATCATGAAGTATGGTATTGAGAAGGATTACCTCATGTAGTCTAGGTCTGATGTTTCCTGGATGCAATTTCATAGGAGCTTCAGCAAAATTGTGTTCATACTTTTCAAGAATAACACGATATAGTTGAAAGGATGGGTTACGTTTAGTTGATGTTTTCTTGTCTTTGACACTGTGCCTCACTACCACAGTGGTCTTAAAAGGCCAAGCATTGTCTCTGTAGAGGCGAATTCTGACGGCAAATAGGGTGGCAGACAGAATGTGGTCTGTGGGGTGAAAAGAAAAAAAAAGTTAAGGAGAAAGGAAAGAGGGAAGAGTGGGAATAGCCAGAGAGAAAAAATTGAACAGACTAAACTCATAACATGTATACAGCTGAAGAATATATAAGTGTGAATGATACTGATGACTGGGATTAATGCATAGTTATGAGGTGGTTTGACCTGAACAGAATTCAAACACATGAAGGGATGAGAGCTTCCCTTATTGGGCAGCAGGATTTTCATGGAGGCAGATACTGCAGTTCTGTTGATATTAGTATAAATCATGTTGTCTGTGCTTGTTGGCCTTGAGATATGGTCAGAGGTGCCTGGGAGTTGTTGACGTTACTAATCAGACAATCATTTTGGACTCCTTCGTGATGATAGCCAGAGAGCATTCTGGTAAAGCTGAGACCACTGGGGGAGGCTCCAGAGCCATGCATTGGTAGTGTGCAAAATGGCTGCTCAGACACACAAAAGGACAGTTTGACAGAGGATAGTCCCCACTCCAAGCTGTGAGGAATTCGACCATCAACACAGGGAGTGTGCACTCACCTGGGATTATTTTATTTTTTGAAAATGAAAATGAATGATGGGAGATCAACCTCATAAAATATGAGGCCATTCCGCAGACATTTCCCTGCTCACCGCACAAAATGCATCATCACATATGCTCCGGGAGGACAAAGCCTACAGGCGCCGTCCTCCCCGGTCATGTTCAGCTAGAATGTGATAGCCATGGGTGCATGAAAGCATCTCACGAAAGGGGAAGGCAACACCTTCCTCTGGGCATGGGCAGCCTAATTAAAATATCAAAGGTTCCATCAATCTGCCGTCCTATTGTGTCAACTGCTGGTGGCAGCGCATACTGATGAGAGTTAATTGAGGCAAGCCTGCAAAAGGGGCTTGTTCGCACAACAGTCAACAGGAATGCAGGGCACAAACCTCTTTCATATGCAATGTGTCAACTTGAATCTCGTTCCCACCCTCTTGTGTAAAGGACAGTGAATGACATGTCTGGGTCCATTATTTACCGTAGGCAACCCCTGCAGAGCAGACCCCTTTCAGTGGGACAAAGTGTAGTCTGTTCTCACCACAAACTTAATTTGAGACCTGTGCTTAGATCACGAGCTACAGAAAGCTCAGTTAACCAGAGAAACACTTTGATCTACAACAGACAGGATGATGGATGTGACATAGGAGTACATGGTGTCACCCCTTACCTTTCATGTTGCAAAGCACTCTGGTCCTGACCAAACTCATAACAGAATATTGTTGGTGGTGACCCCGAATTGGTTCCTTAAGGTAGGCCTAGCCTGCAACAATCGCAGGGGCCCATTTGGCTTTAAAAGAGGGCTGAACCCCTCACTTAGCAGATCATCTGAAGGCTTCACCAGAAGCAAAAAAAGGCCATGATTTCCAAGATGGAATCCCAGAGAACAGAGGGAAATACTGGACTCATAGGACCCTTCCAGCAGCTCCATAACCGGTACCTAGCCAGCACACCGCATACCCTGCTAAGTTCTGCCAGCAAGCTTCCTAGTGCCAGAGAGTCTCTGCACAAAGGACAAGGCTGTTGCCTGCAAACATTTTCCTCAAATTTGAGCCGTCCACCTTAAAGGATGACACAACCCCTGCAAAGAAGCTAGGAGGAGTGCCACACAAGCATTAACCAGCATCCATCTTTTAAGGACATTTCCAAAGCAGTTGAGCCCTCGAACTGCGGCAGGCTACACCACTGACAGTTGTCACGATGCAGTCACTAAAGCCGTCCGAGACACCTCGACCAGCATTCCAGATCCGCCAACCAGCACAGAGACAATGATTCTTGACCCCGGGCCGACATGTAGGCCAGCCTGCAGCCGTCCTTCCCGCGTTGCTTGCCAAACTGCCTTCTGCCTGATACCCGCAGATGTCTCCTGTCTTTAACTCTGTCGCAGAAGCTGCAAAGCCTCCTGGAACCGACTCAATGCTGTCGAGCATCAAGATCATCTCAAGCATCAGGTGCATTGTAGTTCTGTCCCACTGGTCCTTCTCCAAAGGCCCCTAGTGACATTTACGACCCCTTGCTCCCTTGGTGCTGAAACCAAATAACCTTGAACAGTTAAGACTGATTGCTTTACCAACTAGCCTCCTGTCACAATCCACGGGGCACCCCTTTTACTTCGTGAAATTCTCTGTCCTCTGTTTTGCTTTACTGGGTAGGTTGTATTTTGTAGCGTGTTAGAACTGTCTGTTGTAAAAATAATAAACTAGACATTTTTATACAACATTGACTGTACATTCCCTTTTATCATAGAGTAATAATTGTATTTTTGATGTGTTGCAACTAAACAAAAATCCACAACCTTAAGAGATAAGTCTGTCATTGCGTCCCCGTTACCAAAATTGGGCATGGAGGTTCATAATTTTTTTGTCTTCCAATCTGTTCGAATTCCTTCTGGTGTACTAGAGGTGTGAGGCTGATTGATGGTTTAGAAATCAATATTCATCCCTGGACCAATGGTGCCCCGGAAGTTGATTCATCACACAAGCCATACCAGACTGGCCTATGCCGGAAAAAGTATCAAGCATCAGCCTTGTATGTAGTGTGTTGGTAAATAGGCAAATACGGCAACACAATGCAATATGATGGAATTAAATTAGAGGACTTGTTTTAAAATAACACACAAACAGCTCATTATGTCAACAGAGAAGGACAGCATTCTAGGAGGGTGATAGACCACTATAAGGCCAGTAAGCCGAAGCTGTCTAGCACCATAGGCCTACGTTTGAGGACTTCCTGTACTGTCTGGGTGTGTTAAAGTGATGCCATAGGCAACAGCAAAGCACAACATCTTCTATTTATTTAATAGCCCCCTTTGGCAACCACCCCCAAATGGCCAAGTTCTATCGGCATAAAAGCTGTGAGGAATAGTGGGTACTTCTAAATGACAGTGGGTTTTGATTTGTGGGTCCTCTGGGAGTAGAGCTCTAGACCGAGCTTCCTGGAAGTTCTTGAGACAGACTAGGAACTATATTGGTGACTGGATTCTGCTTGGCCTGTGGCCGTTTTTTGATGGGAGTTAATAGACAAAAATAAGCCTTGCCCACCCTTCTCAACCTAGGCTGCAGTTTCCTTATCCTGTTAATGGAGGGCAGCAAGGTGACCTTAGCTTCGGTTGTAGAGTATGCATTTATAGTTCTACATTGCTTGATGTGGCCCTTTTGCTGAAGTGAGTGATGCTAAAGTATATTGTTTACATATGTGTGTGTTTATCATATGTACTTGTACAGCTAAACCTCTTTAATGTCCACAAATTCAAGGGGGTCGGTGGCATAAGTAAATATTTATAGTAAAATTTTGCAGCGCTGACACAGCCCGGGGGCATCGAGGCGCTGTTATAGGAATAAGACTTAGTTGCGTATTTATAACACGCTTAATACCTAGAGGTTTCTAAGCGCAGACCCAGGGATCGAACCTGTGTTGCTTTGTGTCACCGTGTTTCCAAGGGGAGCACGTTGCCCCTGAGTTATCCTCCAGGGACATATATGCACAGAAATGATCAGAACAATGAAAAAATCCCACTTAGAAATGAAAACGGACCTTTGGTAACAGCATTTACATTTGGAAAGAAGAATTAAAATAAAGCACATAATTATCAGTAGTGGAATTCATGTATTACTACAAGCTGGCGGAATTGCATTAAAACCTGTCAATCACAAACATTTCCTCGAAAACAGACTCACAGACCTAGGTACTTTGCCCAAAGAATAACTGATGAACTTGGCAGTACCTAGACAGGTTAATCCTACAGCCCCTTTTAAAACCCAGGCAGGATTACATTGAAACCTGCAAAAGCCCACATGTATTAATGCAAACAGTGAACCACAGAAGAATGTGAAAATATGTAAATGACAGGTTAGAGATGGACACTTAGGACCCGATTCATGGATTATTTGACACGGTTCTACGTGACTTTGCACTGTTGAAACTGATTCATGGAACTGTGCAAAGTGTATTTTTGGAGTGCAAAGTGCAAAGTCATGTTGTACTGCACAAATGAATTTGTACTGACTTAGCACTGGTTTTTCACTGCAAAAATACACTTTGCACAGTTCCATGAATCAAGGTTTGTGTCGGCAGTGCAGCGTCTCCTTTCAGCAGTGCAAAGTCACTTTTCAGCAGTGTAAAGTTATTTTGAACCGTGAAAAAAAAAAAAAAGAATCTGTGAATCGTGCCCTTAGCGGTGAACACTAAGTGGTCGGGGGTTAAGATAATCATGGCATCTGGTCCAGCCGTATAAATGGCAATAACATGCCATGACAAGGGGTGGGAGCAAGAGTTTCAGTTGAAGGTTTACAGTGGAAGATTAAGTGAAAGGGCATTGATGAGTGGTTATTGGTGAAAGAGAAAGTGAGGCATATAGTGAGAGGTTCTAAATTGAGGGCAAACATATCATAAACTAATTTCGAAGGAATGAAAGTTTTGGAATATGTTTGAGGTGTACTGCGCAAGGCAAGAGTACATTACTTAATATTTAATTGCCAGAAAGGTGTGGGTATATCCTTTTGTTACTCCAAGAAGTGTGACATACAGTTCTCCTTACATGAAACAGGTCAGTGTCACAAGAAGACAGACATTCTACCCAAGGGAGATTTGCTATACGAAGAAAAACCCTATATGAAGTAACACAAATATGCTTTTCAGTATCTAAAGACAGAAAAGCAGATTAGAATGGACATGCAATTACATGAACATCTCATGAATGGGAACGTCAAGGACGTATGTAAAACCCTTGGAGAAAGAGGGGTTTAAGGGAGTTTGGTTTCGTTTTAGGGAGACTTGCTGGATACGAATGCTTTCTCAGGAACATTTGGTTGTTACTGCATATATACTGCATATATTTCCAGGGTGTTATGTATAGCTAACCACTTTTTATGAGCGAGCTACAGTGTTCATTAGACTTATTGCCTTGGGTGCTGCAATAGAAACAATTCTGATGGTGGCACATTGACGGCCACTGTACTCACACTCAGTTATCCACTCTAACTCCATCACTTGCTTACCCCACCTATGCTCTTTACTTCTCCTGCCTTTCTATGCCAGCATTTATTTCTACCCTTGAAACCCCACCATATGCTCTTGTAACTTCTGCTATTGTTTTTTGTCCTTTATTCTATTATTATTTCATATTCGCTAATAATAGTTATATTTTTTCATTCATCCTCGGATTTGTTTGTTTGTTGCTTCAATGAATTTCATTGTTACCTAATGGCTTCTGGTTCAATTGCATTCCTTCGACTCGCCGTGTTACTCCTGCTATTCTTTCATAAGTTCTCTTACAATGTATTCCATCTTCTCCAATCATAATTCTGTGTGCAATCATTTCTTGAATTCCATTAGCGTCTGTAACTGTTCAACTCTTTGATTCAGTGCTTAATTCGTGAGAGAACAAAGTGCAGGGCCCAACTGTTTTCTAGCACTAGTAGTTCCCCACCACTGCTGCCACCACCCATAGCTGCTCCACACAGTGTCAACATATTTACGGTTACACTACTACTCGCAGGTGCTCATTGTGGTTGATGGATGCACTGACTATCACCACTTCATAATTAAATTGAGAGTGGGAGACAATAAGTGGCAGGGCTAAAAAATGTGTGATAGGGCTGTGCCCTGGCAAAGACCCCAAAACATTAAGGACTGGTTTTACTGTAGCAGTGACTTGGTAAATAGGCCACTGGAATGCAAAATGATGGAATTAAACAAAGGGTTCACTATTTCAAAGGAGATATTCACATTAAGGACACCACTCTCAAAGGGGGATGGTCCACTATAAGGGCTGAACGAAGGCACTGCCATACACTTTGAGGCCTATTTGCACCACCATTGTGTGTTAAAGTGATGCCACAGTGAACAGGAGAGCACATACTCTATTTCATAGCCCCCTTGTCACCCACCCACCAAATGATCATATCATTGACCTATCATTGTCTATCTATTGCATTCCGTTGCTTTTTTCTCTATATCTTGCACTCTAACTAACATCAAGCAATCTGTTTTTCTCTTTATTTTATTTTTTTTTTTTTTATTGGCTAAGACAAAGTTCAACCTTAACAATATTCCATAATAAGCAAAGTAAAAAGAAGAAAAATAAAAAGTAAAAGAATAAGTTACATTTAACAATTTCTTACATAATTTCCATTTATATAAATGTGGGCCCCTTCCCTATCGTAATAATTATCGCCTCATACCCATCCTATACGCGGATAGCAAAATCTATTCTGCAGTACTTTGGAAACTTCTAGAAATCTGAGCAAGAAAGGTGGCACGTCTAAGAAAATGGCAGACAGGCTTTTGAAATAAAAACCATGAAACAGCATTAAATGGTAACACTCAAAAATGCTGTCAAGTCCTTGTCAAGAAGGGCCGATATACAAGAGTGATGCATTTGATCTGGTGTCAGAAACCACTTATGGTTACATTTACACAACTGGGGTATTCCTCCTGGGCTATTGAAGTTAATCATACATATGTATTACTCAATCATGGTCCAGGTGAATTTAACTAAGGTTGGGCCTTGATAAAAAACAATTCCCATTGAGAATGGATTAAGACACCCATGTCTATTTAATCTGTATATATTAGACATGGGGGAGGAGATGCAGCCTTATCTCCTCCAAAAGGGGGCATCTGTGGTTGGCTTATGCCGATGATAGCCTTGTTGTTATAACTTGATCTTTCAGCGGCATTTGATCTGGTTAATCACTGCATCCTCTGTCAGCACCTCATAGCTGCCGCTCACTTTTCAGACACCGCCACCTCATGGATCAGATCCTTTCTAAGCAACAGATCTATGCGGGTCTTTTCTCCATCAGCATCTGCTGAGCCTGCTCCTATTAATTGTGGCATACCCCAAGGGTTCTGTGTGTCACCAACCCTCTACAATGTGTTTACTAAACATTTGTTTGATGCTCTTGGCCATCTGGGTGTCTCATACACCAATTATGCTGACGACACAGATATACTCATACCCATCACAGGTGATCATGTAGTGGATACTAAAGCCTTGTATGCCATCTACCAGGTGATTCAAGCATGGATGGTGCAACATGAGCTTTGCCTTAAAGATGACAAGACGGAATGACTTATTCTGGGATCACACCAATGCCTCAAGAAACTTGACTTGCCATTATCTTGGCGAGAACACTTGGCATGCCCAAGATCGACTATTGCAGTGCCCTTTTACCTAGGGACTAGTCAATCTAACCTCATCAAACTGTTATCCAGAATAATGCCATTAGAGCAGCATTAAACATACTGAGAAACCACCATATCTCGAACCACAGGCGCGACCTACATTGGCTCCCCATCAAGCATAGAATTTCCTTGAAAGTATGTGCCTTGACTCACAAGTGCCTTTCCCACCAGGCGCCGACCTACCTAGCCAACCAATTTACACCACACACATCTATCCAGCCCATGAGAGTAACCCAAGTGCACAGTCTACACATCCCCAGGTTTAAACTTCAAATGACGGGTGTCGCTAGCTTCCCAGTCCTTGCCGCTAAGCTTTGGAATACCCTTCCTAATGCTATTGCAGAGCCTTCCTTCCAAGTCTTCAAGAACAAAACTTAAGTATGGCTTTCCGTACAAAAAATATGAGACTTCTGCTCTCATGCTCTCTGGCTCTCACCAATCTGTTCACACACCCCAGAATGTATATGTATATGTATATATATATATATATATATATATATATATATATATATATATATATATATATATATATATATATATATATATATTACATGGCCACGGTAGTGGCCATGTAGTTATGGTTAAGTTGGTGTTTCCATAGGAAGAGCACTTTTTGGGCGGTTTATAACTTCGCTCCCCCTGGACGAATCCTCACCAAACTTTGCAAACAAACGTATATGGCCCACTCTGATTTTTTTTGCAAAGTTTGGTGAGGATTCGTCCAGGGGGGAAAAGTTATAGGGGGTCCCAAAACTTTAGTTTTTTTCCCATAGACATAATGGGAAAAAAACTTTGCGCACGGCCACAGGACAAACCGCTGGAAGGATTTACACCAAATTTGTGGCAGGAGCGGGGGCTTGGTCCCGAAAGCGTGCTTTTGCAAATTTGGTGTAAATCCGTCCAGTAGTTTTTTATAAAATGACCAAAACGTAAGGCAAAAAAATAAGTGATATCTGTGTTCGCTTCGCGGACGGACTTCCCTGTAGGCTCCGCGGACAGCACCCTGATTGGCCCATGGCTTTGCGTCATGTCCGCGGACCTGCGAGGTGTTCGCTGATTGGACGGCGAGGGGCGTGGAGCGCGTCAGATTTTCTGTGGCGCCCGCCATCTTGGATTCGCCGACGACCGCGTACAGCGCGGTGAAACGTGGATAAAAAATTGTATTTAATGCCGTGTGTTGGTGTGTAAGAGTGTTTGGGGAGGGTGGGGGAGTATGAGATAGGTTCAATGTTTTGTTTTTTTATGTGCTAGAGGTTTTTGTTGCATTCGATTTGTCCGCGGAGAACACGGCTGTTCTGACATTTTGTAAATAAACTAAATGGTGGGGTGTTTAGAGGATGGAGTATGTGTCATTTTTGTTCGCAAGGAAGGTAAAAATGAGCTATGAACACTTGCGGTGTACTTAATTGTTCGTAAATACACAAACTGGGGGTGTCCTCAGGACGCTGTCCGTATTGTAATCTGTCTAGTTCAATGTGTTCGAAGAACACTCGCGGTGTCCCGAAATGGTTGCAATTACACAAAATGGGGGTGTTCTGAGAACGTTGTTTCTATTGTTCGTTGTCAGGGTGAAAGTGTTTTAAGACCACTCCTTTTGTCTGCTAATAGTACAATTTCCTATGGACGTCAACCGACTTTTTGTCCACTAAAGAAATGATAAATCCGGCTGGTGTGTGCCAACATTATGTGATAATCAATCCTATGACTGGTGCTATTGACCTGGCTGACTTGCTTTTGCAACACTAAATCATATCTCCCGCCCCTAAGCCTGATATTATCAAAGCATTCATATTCCCCGCCTCTCTCCGTGATGTTACAGGGTGCGTCATCAAACGCTCCCAGTCCTCTGCAGTCCTAAGTGACTTTACACAGAACCCGGAAGACAACACATATTATGTCACAACACAGCGCGCCACAATTCGGAATATGAAACAGTGATTTAAAAGCAAACAGCAAGATTGTACATTTTGTAAAGTACATTTATTTGACATCAAATGTTTAGAGAATATTCAGCAATTTGCATTTGTCTTTGTTGTCGATCCGCAAAAGTTCATGTTGAGGCACGCGATGTTCCTTTGCGGTACAGAGGGTGTTTGATCAGCTTACAACTCAGTGCGCCACAATTCGGAATTTGAAACTGTGGTTTAAAAGTAAACAGCAGGATTGTACATTTGGTAAAGTACATTTATTTCACATGAAATGTTTAGTGAATATTCAGCGATTTGCTATTGTCTCTGCTGTCGATCAGCAAAAGTTTATTTTGAGCCACGCGTTGTTCCTTTGCAGTAGATAGGCTGTTGGTTTATGATAAAAGCAGTAAATGGTCGCTCTGATAATCGGAAGGTTGCTCCAACAACGAGCCATTAGACCACCCTATTGGTTGCTATGTTGTTTGTAGCCGCTAGTACTGCGTAAGGGCATATTGGTCCTTGGCGATTGTCCCATAAAATGGTGAGGGTCATGAAGTTGCATATTTGGACCTGCACCTGGCAGTTGAAGAGCCCATCCGCTGGAGTCTGTAAATCGTGACATAGGCAAAATGGGGCCACATACCTGTTTTAAAAAACATAAATTAGTCTCACCAGCCGATCTTCATTAAAAATCATCATTTTATTTATTAGGGCGTGAAACTATTTGCTATCGAAGATAGTGCAATGGAGTATGTTAATAATAAAATAATAATATTCTCCCATTCATATAGCGCTAAGAACCGTGAGGTATATAAGCAGTGCTTATTATTAACCACGGTGTGTGGTGCTCATTTATCGACCACGGAAGGATGAAAGGCTGAGTTTGGCCTTGCCGGGATTCAAACTTGCGTTAGCAAGCTGTACACGGATGTCAAAGCAAGCGTTGTACTCGCTGTGCCACTTGACAGGCTACAGTGAAGTGGCACAGCGAGTATAGCACTTGACTATCTATAGACCGGTTAACTTATTTCTATTAACCCACCCTGTGTCGTCTGCCTTTTTCAGAGCCCTCTAAACGACAGTTGATCAATTCGGCGGTGATAGTGCGCGGTAGAAAACATTATGCCACTTTCAACGAACAAGTTCAACTTGAGCGGTCTTTAATGCTACGCTATTGTAATTATATTTGGTATAAAATAATCTAAAGGGTTACTTACAGTACAATTGCAATTTCCATTGTCTACGAGTAGTGCAGTCCCAAAATACGACTCTGCATGTGCGAACGATCTTTCGCATAGTGATATAATATATAAAAGTGGTTTTGTTTCAGAAATTTCATCCTTATCTTCTCTTAGGTTTTAGCAAGACTCCTTCAAGAGAAGTCTTTCATCACAATCTCTGTCTGTCAAGGTCAAAACACAATACAACCTTATAGTCCGCTTCGTGAGCCTCTCCGGGGCCCGAGAAAAAAATGGAAGCAGCTGACCTTCACTGTGAACGAGCATAAATTCTTACTTTGCATCATTCTGTGTAAAGCGATCTGTGAGAAGTTGGTTTTTGCACGCCATGTTTGTATATTGTTTGCGTGATATTAAAAAAAGTTTGTTTAAGGGACATTATGATTCTAAGTACAGCCGAAAGACCCCTGAAAATCGCAAGTTATGGTAAGCTATGAAAAATAACTCGCGCCACCACCGTGCACTGCTAAGACTAACACTCAGGACATCAAAGATGACATCGCAAATGTCATTGATGAAATCACTGATGACATCACATGTGTATGTACTTTTCATGGAATTTGTGTACTAGGGATTTTTATTATAATGTTGCGAAAAAAGTGTCAAGGATATTGCAATAAATATCATACCGTTATTAGTGCTTTGAATGATGCATTGATATAAATAGCATTGTATTATGGGATTCTATCTAGTATACTGAGCTACTAATGGAGAAACATAGCATTGTGTGGAGAGTACAAGATGAAAGTATAATATTTGTAATGTTAATATGTTGAATAATGAAATGATAATTGTCCTGAAATGTTCAAAAATTCACAAAATGGGGGTGTTCTGAGGACGTTATTCATATTTTGTGATTGCTTAGCTGTATGCAATGAGGGAATGGCATAGAGAGTAAAGTGGACGCCGTCCACGGACACCGCGGCTGTTCGTGGACAGGGCGTGCTACATCCGGGTTTTTCCAGGAAATCCAACATGGAAAGAAGACTGTACGGATCAGCCAATCAGATGTCGAGGTTGTGGATTTGTGTTGAAAGAGACTGGGTGGTGAAGATGGCAGAATTAGAGAAAGTCAGGCTGTTGGTGCTTGGAGATATGTTTGTGTATGGTTTACATCAGTACGCTCAATGCAGGCATGTTGTAAAGAACTTTGATGTGAAAGGAGTGGAGGTGGTGTGGAGCACTGTGCCTGATTGCCATGTACAGGGAATTGTATAAGTTTGTGAGGATATGGCCACGATGAACAGTCCGCCTGTGGCAGTTTTGCACTATGGTGCTTTCCATTTGGGCAACGTCAGTGCCCCTACTTTGTTGGCTGATTTGGAATGCTTGTTTCAAGCCGTAATGAAGATCCTTCCAAATGCGAAAGTAATTTTTTCTGTATTACTACCTAGGGCAATATGGGACAATAGTTCAGTTTTTTGTCCTCAGCAAAACATTGCTAGGTGTGTCATCAACCGAGGCATGTGTGCCTTCATGCATAGAGCTGGTATGTTCTTCTGTAATAATGAGAATATTGATGCCAGTAATGCTGTTAATTTTAAAGAGGATGGCATTTCTTTATCTTTTACAGGAAATGCCTTTCTATTTTGGATTGTAAGGGTTGCTTTGGAGAAGGTTATGTGAAGATTTTAGGAGTAAAGTAAGAAAAAAAAACAAGAAAAAAATACAAAATAACAGGTGGCTGTCAAGCATCTGTAAAAAAAAACCCAAAAATGGGGCACACTATTTAAATTTACATTCACCATGCTCAGATTTTCGATATGTCCGCGGATATGGCGGTAGTCCGCGGACATGAAAATCACTACGAGGGGGTTAGTATGTTCTATGTTACATGTATATGAAGTCAGGGATATTATGGTTAAATTGTGCTACTAAAAACCTATGAAATTCAGTGAAAAAACTTTGTTAAAGGGACGTTATGGTTAAATTGCGCTTCTAAAAACCTATGAAATTCAGTAAAAAACTTTGTTAAAGGGACGTTATGGTTAAGTTGCGCTACTAAAAACCTATGAAATTCAGTGAAAAAACTTTGTTAAAGGGACGTTATGGTTCAAAGTAAAACCGAAAACCCCCTGAAATTCGGCAGTTATGGTAACATAAGCAACCATAACTCGCGCCACCGTGCACTGCTAACACTAACACCCAGGACATCAAAGATGACATCACAAATGTCATTGATGACATCACTGATGACATCACATGGCTGGCTCTCCCTTTTTATCCTTTACTGACATATAGTTTTCTTCAGTAACAGTCAGGAAGTAAAAATTGAAAGGGTACTATATTTGTAGACTTAGGGTCAAGTCACATCATATGAAACATATACATAGCGGAAGACACAGGCTTGAAAGCGAGCAATCCTTTCTGTGCATGAAGATAATCATTTGGATTATCAGCACTTTCCCATAGTTTTATTTTTATTACTCTACCTTCCCTGTATATGCTCATATTTGTATACATTATACTCACTCTCCTTTCCTTTGGGTGCAGTCACATCATGTGATACACATACATATGGTAAGTAGCAGCTTTGAAACAGAGCAGTAGTTTCTCTGCATAAAGACAATCAGTTAGGTTATGAACTCTTTCTGCTACTACTTCTGCTTTTTTTGTTTACTTCACTGTCCTTGTATATACTCATATTTGTATGTGTTGTTGTCTCTTTGTGTTTTGTCTGTAATAATTATGTATTAAGTGGGCTTTATTATCTACTTATTACATGTTTCACAGTGCGCAAAACTCTAATAAGAAAGCAGTTATCATTTCAGTATTCAACATGGCAAGATTATGAATATGGCACCTTCATCATGTATGCTGCACACACTGCCTATGTTTCTGCATGAGTAGCTTAGTATACTGGATAGAACTTCATAATAGAATGCTATTTATATCAATGATTTGCTTAATGCACTAATTAGCTCATGATATTTATCCCAATGATGCTTGACAGTTTTTGGTCAGCATTATAAGAATCCCTTGTACAGAGTTTTTATGAAAAGTAAATGCACATGTGATGTAATCAGTAATGTCATCAATGACATTTGTTATGTCATCTTTGATGTCCTGGGTGTTAGTGTTGGCAGTGCACGGTGGCGCGAGTTATGGTTGCTTATGTTACCATAACTGCCGAATTTCAGGGGTTTTTCGGTTTTACTTTGAACCATAACGTCCCTTTAAGAAAGTTTTTTCACTGAATTTCATAGGTTTTTAGTAGCGCAACTTAACCATAACGTCCCTTTAACAATTTTTTTTTACTGAATATATATATTGCGTGGATTCCCTTTGCTGCCACTTCTTGTATGTCGATTATTTAACTGGCTTGTTTACTCTCTGTTGGAATTTCCTGTACTCCTATGCTCCATTGTTTAGAGGAATTGTCTGCATATCCATCTTGTCTGTACTTGTTATATTACATATATTACATATATTGATGCCTAAGCGGGTAGAGTCTGCTATTTCTATGTGTGTAACTTTGCCTCTTATGTTATGCGCCCAGATGCCTGAGGGCCCGGTGCGCTATATAAATAAACACAAAAATACAAATACTTTCCTAGATTAAAAGCAAACATGCATCAACTTAACATCCTGGAGTCTGGCTCTTTGTCCCTTGACCAATTGTTATATGTTACAGCAATCTTAAAAAAAATATTTTCCTACACTTAATGGATAAACAGATGTTTTAATGGACCTAATTGCGGATCTCAATTCCCTTTTTTTCCGCAGTGATTTCTTGATCGTACACGTGGAAATGCACCTTGTCATTACGATCTAGTTGTTGACTTCCATGCCCAACCACTTGGGCAACAGTCAAATTAGTAGTCAACACTTGCTCAATATTGTCAACAGTGAACAACCCCATTTTATGATGGAAATATGTATGCTCTAACAAATAGTTAATCTTGTTGTTAATTCTCAGGAGAGTACCCTAAATCCACATTATTCTATTGCCCCTTAAATTGGAAGAAACATCATGACCAAATATGCAATTTTGTTTATCTGGCTGCAAGTTCAGAGAACAGTGTAAAAACAATAATGACTCCACGAAGTCTGCTCAACATGAACACAATTATAAAAATATAGTCCAACCTGGACTTCAAGTCCCCTTTAAACAAAAAGAATACTTTCCGGGGATGTCCCCTTCAACTGCCCCATTTACTTTATCAAGGCCAATGGAGCTATTACAATTAAGCCATTTGGCTCCGTTATGGCACTTCTTCATCTAATGTTCATTCAATAGAATAGCAATGTTCTCAAAATTCTCATTTTCCAACAGTGGGCATGAAGAACTCAAGTTGCCCACTATAATCACATTGCCTGGGACTTTCCAACTTAACCAACATTCAACACATGTATTTATTTTCTGCACAAACATATCTATTGCTTTTTTTCCCTCATGGAAGTTTATGTTGGTTAACAGTAATGTATATTTCCCTGCACCACATTGTTTCCAAATACCACTGCAGGGACGTGTCCAACATTTTCACTTTTGATATTCTGCTCCCCAATTTGAACAGAGTCAGAATCCCTCCCATAGGACGCCCAACCCTGCCCTTTTGAGCTGTCTGGGAACATGTTTGGTTACCATCGAGACTAGGTAGAGTAGTTAACCAATGTTCCTCAAGACAGGTCATGCTGTTTTGTCAAGAAATGAAAATGATCTCTGGATATTTTTTAATGTGCTATGGCCTCTTGAATTCCACAACAAAATCCTGAAGAAAGTTGTGTCCGCTAATGCCTTTTTTCAGCAACCAGTCTGGCTCTTGACCGAGGAAAGAGCCCCAACAACCAAGTTCAGTCAAATTCTGCTGAGCCACCATTTATTGAAATGGCAAAATTTGAATGTACCTTTGGTGCACTTAAATGTAGATTGCTTTTGGTAAACCTATGTACCACTAAATAGACAACACTGACAAAGAGTTTCCCGGCCTTAGTGAAGCCGACTCACCATCATTTAGTGTGAAAAAATGCAAAATGTGTTGTGCTTGGTTGAGTTTAGCCATACATAATATGTTTTTGAAAACCAGAATTTGCACAAATAATTCATCTCATTCGTAGAAAATAGTATACATTGTTCAACCCCTGCTGTCCCTTATCTTTGAATGCCCAGGCATAGCCTTGTGTAAGATGGAAGCAAAGGGAGATCTTAACATGGTATATATTACCTTTCCAGTACAAGTTTGTAGGGCTCAAGGAAAGCTGCACACACAGCTGTATTCACAGTCACATACAAATGTATAGATTGAAATGAGCACATTCATGGTCAATGCATGCCACACAAATATGCTCACTGAAAGCTGCACATACATATTCTGCGAAGACCACCCACATACATGTTCAGAGCAGAGAGCATAAATTAAGGAAATAATTGGTTTCTACTTTATTACTGCAGGAGATAGATGCAAGCAGGCCAATGTCTACAATTTCAATGACCTGCACACATCTGATATGTTAACTACCTCACACTCATGTAGCGGAGCCATGGTGAATGTACATGTGTTGATAAATAAATGTTCAAGTAGCTTTTCTCTGGCACCAAACCTGTCTTGATACTGGAGAAAATCAAGTGCCTGGAAATTGTTCCTATCGGCAAATGCATGCACTGGCTGAAAATAAGTGATATTATTTTTGAACTAGACGGTGTGCTTATATAGAGGTAATAGAAATGCTTAGAATACATATCTATTTATATGATGTTGTTTTTATTGCTTGTGTAAAAACAATAATAATATTCATGTAGGCAGATACAATTATTTGTAATGGAACATTCCAATTGATCATAAAACATTGTGGTGCTCGCCTCATGCAAAATTGAAGATGACCATTGATGAAGTTAGTTTATTCTTTTAAATACATTTCAGATTTTGAGAAAAATACTGTTTAGTGCCCGGAATTGTCACATGGGACTGTAAACCTGGGGCATGATAACAGTTATGTTGCACTAGCAGAAGCTGTAAACTAACACCTAAGACAAATAAGTCTACAAAGAGCAGATGCACTTATGCACATTGAACCATTTGTACATGAAGAGGCTTCATTATGGCACATTGCTCAGTTGAAGATTGGAACCCAAAATGACACAGGATTATATCAGATGTGTTCAGAAAAGATGGATTCTGATCGTTTGAAGACTTGCCTCACAGTTATCATTATGTGTGTTGCCATTTTGGGAAAGATTTAGAGCTTAATAATGTCTTGGAAACAACACTAAAACTCCCAAAAACAAGAATGTTGTTATATTACCTTGAGAATTTTTTTTTTCAAAGTTATCTCTGAATAAAGATTATGTCAACTTGTTATTCAACATTTAGAGACCTATTTTTCCAAGATATGATCTCTGGGGCATTAAAAACTAGATGGGAGCATGGCCTATATACCCAATTTCCAGATGATCATTGGTATATGACTGTGCACATCTACAAGGAATGGAAAGGGCAATTGTGTATGCAATTAATGCAGCATAAACCACTGCATAGCTAGTACTGGCCACCTATGGAACTATTTAACACAGGATTTATGGTATCATTGTCAACTACGATAAATAGGTACGGTAATTGCATGGTTATCATAGTGTGCCTCATTTTGCCATGCACTTGAACAAAGATACATAGTGGGATGTATAATACAGGTGCACCTACATAGGGGTTGTCAAACTTACTACCACATACTATCCTACTGACAAATGTTCCAAAGTTAGGCAAAGAAATAAGAGAACACAAAGATAGACTAAACGTTATTTCATTGGATAAGGTCACGTAGAGGTTGCTGCTCAATAATAAGACAGGTTATAGTGACTGGGCCTCATTCCGAGTTTGGAGGTAGCCATGGCGCTATTTGCACCGTGGCTGCCTCCAAAACCGGGTCGACTACGGTTTGGTGAGAGGGGGATTTAGCGGTCCATTCCGACCTTGGAGGGACCGGTAAGTCCCCATTTACCAAACCATTCCCCATATCCATTTGAGCCCCCATAGGGCTCATGGGAATTGGGAGGTCCGGCGCATGCCAAGGCCGTTATTTGCGCCCTGGTCCCCTAACAGGAACCGTAAGGTACGTTTGGTCCGACCAAACGTACCTTACGGGTCCCGTTGGGTGACCTCGGAATAAGGCGCAAAAGGATTACCGGCACCTGTGTCCTTACCGGTGCCCGGTATCCCTTTGCGCACGGGTTGGAATGAGGCACATTTTGTTTTTATCCCTTTTAGTTCCAATACTGATAACGAAAATATTAGTGTTACATGTGTTAATGGGACTCTGGCATAATGCCTTTTTGGGCTCAAACTAAGAACACTACCACTTAAAGGAGTAAACATCATAGTGAGGCCCTCATGCCCACCAAATAGTGGAGGCAGACTGCAGGGAGCATCAGAAGTGGAGGATGTCGAATGACTCACTAGGAGCACCCCTCTTGATGAAAGGGATCACCAATTGGAGATTGGAGTTACCCCAATGTTAAGTGAAATTCGTCTCCTATCTTGAAATAACTCTGGAAAAACCTGCATGACAATGAATGTTGTCATTTTTTTAGGCAACACAATATTATTTGCTTGCAGGAGACCTGGGCAACAGTGTAGTGTATCATGCAGGGGTACGAAGTGTATGAATGGTTTGCTAGTAATGGGTCGGAAGGGATGCCAAGTTGAGGTATTTCAATTTGGATTGATCCCTCATTTGCAGATCATATTTCTGAGATGTTGTTGCACAGACCTGCAACAGCTTCACATTAAATTATGTGATGGCAGTAGCCTGCTATGATTTAAGTTATACAATAGGCTGGTGACGAGGAATTGGACAAAAAAAAATGACTTTGCTAATAGATACAAAATTTAGGATCTGAGAATGTGCAATTTGTGTCACTACGTATAACAGATGGCTTGGCAGATGTTGAGGATCAAGTATGGAACATACCAGATCTGGCCTTGAGATTGTGCATACTTGGTTTAATTTAAACCTTAGTGCCTGTAATGGTAGGAGTGTGGGAGATACTCAGGCCAAACCCAAAAATCCAATCTTAGGCTCAGATGTTAAAATGTGAAATCATTCCAAGGACGGAAAGTGACCATCGATCCGTGGTGTTGCTGTTAGGAAGAGGAAGGGTCACACCCAGTCAGGATGAAATTCCAAAATGTAATGCTCCAATTGAAATAGTGGAGCAATCAAGGAAGTCGGTGAATTGGGTACATTTTAATCTGGGATATGTTTTAAGGCACTTATATGATGCACTGTTGCAACCCTTGGAACGGGAGTTAGGAAATCATATTATTGTGAACTCTGACATCCTTGTGTCATCCAATCAGATAGGTGTTGATATAAGAGATCATATGACTGCTCCAAACAAGACTATCAGAAATGCAGCTATTGAACACACCGCCTGGTATGATAAGGACTGTAGAGAAGCAAAAAATACTCTGAATGTGCAAAAAAGGGAATACTGTAGGAATGGGTGAGCTTAGTGAAGCTAGACCTGTATACAATAAGGCTATAGCTTTGAAAAGAAGGAATTTGAAGCTAATCAATGGAGGAAAAACGTATGGCATCTCAGAGTAAAGAAGTGTCTAGGATTTGGACGCTTACTAGTGCATATCATGAGGCCCCAGAAATATAATCCATGTGAGCTTTAGGGCTACATGTTGGGAAGAATAATTTAGTGATCTCCCTAGAGCATTGCAAGTATGGTCTTTATCTAACATTGCGGTGCATGACCCTAAGGTACAATGTCCATTTACGTTTACTCTTAAGGACATTGATTGATAATCCTTTATTCGTCTGTAGAGTCACCAGGAAAAATACATCAAAACATTAAATCACATGAAAATCTTTATTCCATTCATCCAAAAATACAGCGATAAAAACTCCTCTTTCTATTTCTGCACGAGTATCCATTGGTTTATGTATACAGACACAAGTTCATAAAATTCATTGCTTTCCAAAGTCATTCAAAATCAGCAATTCATACAGTATTTCTAAGTCTACATAGCTAACAATTAAAAGCTCCTCAGTTACTTTTCATTAAAAAAAAAATAAACTGATTGCAGCAATTTAAGATAGAGATGGATAGCTGAAAACAATAAAAATTGTGGCACCCTTAGTTCTAAATTGCTTGTAATAAGCATTTCCTTAACTAGGCTCGGTGGGTAATCATCAGATTTTTGGACAAATAGGTTGGCATTGCTTAAAGTGTGAACGTCATGGAAAAAAAGCAGTGGTTTGAGGTATTTAAACCTTAAGTCTTTTAACCCTTCGCATATAAAAAAAAAGTGAGTAGGGTCTTCTTTAGTTGCACATTATAGTAGGAAATTACTCTCCATTTAGTCTTTCCATTTGTGTGTGTATTCCCGTACCCTTCGATACCCCATTCTAAATTCAGTGTACAGGGCCCGGGCATAATTTGGGGCAATCATGTCTAACAGGCTTCATACCCAGGGCTATGTTTAAAAACAAAGCAATTCAAGCCCTGAGACAAAGTCAAACCTCCTCCTTTCATTTTATTGACCCTCAAAGTTGCCCAGACATTTTTCAACAGAGGTTTTGTAAATTTAAAAATCAGACCTGGCTCAGCCAATAGCATGTCAGAATTAGGAATTGTGGGGTGCATTTACAGGCCCTAAACATAAACCCCTATCATATTAAAAGCTGCATTAAACATCGCCACCAAGAATGGCTGTGCTTTGCTTCCCTGGCACATGTGTGGCAAGCATGTGAACATTTCACCAAGAATGGCTCTGCGTTGCTTTTCTTTCATCTGAATAACAAGTAGTTATGCCCTGCATTCAAAAATGGTCCTGCGTTTGTTTTTCTTTCATCTGAATAATCAGAAGTTATGCACTGCATTCAAAACCGTCCTGCGTTTGCTTTTCTTTCATCTGAATACCAGAAAGTTAAGCACTACATCCAAAACAGCCTTGTCTTAGTGTCCATTCACATGAGGGGCAAGGATTTCAACATTGCAACACAACACAACTTTTGTTTTCACTTTCATGTGAACAGCAGTGCTCTAAAACACTGCAAATGAAAAATATGGCGTGGTTTTTGCTTTTATTCCAGGTGAAATGAAAGAATCTTGTGCAGGGGACCTACCACTCTGTGTTAATGGACCAACAGCAGATGAAAACTTAAAAAGGACAAATTAAAGAATGTCATGACCTACAGAACAGCATTTCAAATGGTAGATGAAAAACGGCATGCACATGTGTGAAATAAAGAAAAAAGACTTTTGAAAGCCACTGTGAAAGGTTAGCTTTACTCGCACAGAAATGTCAGTGAAATATGTTGTGGGTGGGATGTTGACTAAAGCCATGTACATTATGTTTTCCCCAAAAAACATCAATCACTTTGGAAGAGGCTAAGAATACCAGAAAAACCTGTTTTTCTTTGGCTCAGGCAGGAGACTTCTCAGTTGAATGCCTTGCCTTCCCCTGGAAGTCACACCTATAAGTGAACTATTCTGCAATGACATGTGATGTGACTGAGGGCATTAGAATTACCTGCTCTGCCAGACTTGAAGGCAATACTATGTGGGAGGACAAAGAAAGCAAGTGTGGCTAGAGTTAGACCAGGATGTGTGAGTGCCTCCTGCACCCACTACCAAGGAAAAACTGACAAACTTCAAAGGGTGTAATAAAAATCTTTGTTCACCCGCTGAGAAAGGGGAAGACAGTTGGCTGTGGGGTATGAAGCATTGCCCTCGCATATGTGACAGATCCTCTAAATTGACATTACAGGATTGATTCATTTTGGGCATTTTGTGCAGCGCTCAGAATACGAAGTAGTTTTGTTTTCTACTATTATTCCATGTGATTTCCAGTAAGTTGCTTAAAGACTAAGTGCATGTTCCTATGATTTTGTGGACTGAAATTGCCAGTAAAGACTAGTTTCTGGCTGATAAAAAAATGTGACAAGCATGAGATTTGATGGAAAGATGGAAAATGAGATTATGAACCTGCTTATTCATTTGCAAATTTATAACTGTTATATATTTTATTAAAAGGACAGAAATGTGCCAAAGGACCATGAAACCTTGTACAGAGTTGGCGATCAGTTTACGTAAGTCCCTATGACTAACTGAAACCGCATATCTATTTCTTATGGCGGTGGCTAGTATGAATATGAAGTTAGGAAACATAACTCAGTTTTGTTAAATGTTAACCTGAGAAACAATGAACTGTAATAAGTGCCAAACAGACATATGGTGCCCCCACCCCTGAACCAATGATGCCAGGGGGCAGGGAGAGCAATGGTAGATTGTCCTATCCCAGGGTTGGGGTAATCACAGAATACTCCCCTAGATTGAAAAGTGAGTGATGTCATTTGGGCTATATAAGGGGCGACTCTACTGGACACAGACAGACAGACCCACTAACAAGAATCCGGGGAGACAGGAGAAGAGGGACAGAGAGGAGGGAGCTGAACTATAACAAGGCATATTGCAGAGACCAGATCCCTTGCCTGGTAGTCCAGAGTGTCCTGAGATCCAGCTGGCTGTCCAGAATCCTATTCAGGAGAGTGCACAGACCAGATCCCTCGCCTAGCTGTCCAGAGTGTCCGGAGATCCAGCTGGCTTTCCTAAATACCAAACCAAGGCTTCCTTTGTAAGTAGCAGATAACCCCATTGAAAATCATATTGAAACCCCATTGAACAACCCAAATTGCCAGTATAATTCATTCACATTTCCATAGAAGAATCGGTATTAGCCACTGTATGTTATCATATTCCACTGATAAATCTTTCAGGTGTCTTTATAATTGCTTAGTATCATTTTGAAATAAATCAATTCATTCCCCATTGAAATTCACGTTCAAAATTGTTGCCATTCTAAATCAACAATCTTGTTGAGTGTTTTTATTAACTATATTCATTAAAGTATAGCCTCAACAGAATGAGTTTCCGTGTGACTGAAAACCAAATTTACCCATGTACAGTGTGCATTACCCCACAAACTCCAAATTTGCTCTGTCCCATTGAAAACCCCAAACTGTAGTCCTATTGAGAGCAATCCCTTGTGCATACAATCCTATCTGGTATGTGCCTCTATCCTTGTTTAGAAAATGGATTTCCGATTTTGAAAGTTAAACCCTTTCCTTAGCTACCTGTCATTGTACATCCCGTGTAAAATGAATTTCCATTTGCCGTTTGTGTCTTTTTTCTTTTGCATTTGCTTTCTCCCCAAAATCTCTTTTCCTACCTCATTTCCACATTGTACTGTGTACTGAGTAGTATTCTCTAAGCTTTCCTATATCCTCAAGTGTAGCAACATGAATTTCCTTTATTCTGTCACACATCAGTTGTGAGTAGCCGTGTGAATAATAATCTGATTCTGTCGTTTTGCTCCAAAAACAGGGTTTTCTTTCTTTTCTGGCTTCCCATCTTAGGTTGGTGGGCTTTATTCTAAATCCGACTTTTCTCTCTCTATCCTTACTCCTTGCCACTGCCTACCATTCAAAGGAATTAAGTTACCTGATGTTTGGGGAGAGTGTTGCAGGGGTAAGTGCTAAACCTTAATGCTATGACTTGATTAAAAACTGTCATTTTTCCTGTTTTGTCATTAAAGATCTGTGTAAACTGTGATAGGATATCTGAAACTAATTGTTCTGTAGGAATCACTGCATTTTTGTTGCCACATATTAGTGGTTGTTGTGTTTTGAATATTTTTCCTTTTTCATGAAATAATAAATTAATAAATATATTATTAATACACACCGGCCTGATTCCTGGTCCATTGTGACACAGGGTGTTTGTGGAGGTTGGGTGCGAGATGGGTTGGAGGCCTACTCAAATAAATGAACCTGTGGTTTATTAAAAATAAAAAGTGCTTTATTGTATGCCACATTCATTGTCAGGGAACGAGTCCCTGACTGCAGTGGGCTGTGTAATAAAACTGTGACAGGAGTCAAAGATTTTTAACGTAAGTAAACCACAGGAAACACCTCTCCCCTTCCAGATGAATCGCCTGCTTCAGAGCATCACAAAATGTACCCAATGCTGGTTTCCCCAGATTCTAAACCAATATAAGGCTGGTCATATAGCAAGCTCATCTTCCAGAGGGCACACATTGCATTCCATATGGACCAGGGCTGTTGAAGCACCTAGGGCCATAGAAAAAATATTTTTAACAAACTTATTTTCAATTATGTTGACAGTGTTACCCCTAAACACACCCCAAATTTCCGCACCATAGAGTACAGCTGCTTTTGCTTGCGCTTTGTAGACTGACCACACTGGTCCTGTTGCACCACCTCCTTGTGTGAAGAAGTATGTTTTCAATGAGCCTCATTTTTGCTCTAAGCCCCGACAACCTTGTCCACATGATGAGCCCAACCACCATTGGAGCTGAAACGAATTCCAAGACAGTCATACCAGGAAACCTGTCGTTTTTGTCCCTCCACTATAATAGATAAAGGTTTGTTTCAAGAATTTGTAGGGGAGAAGACCATAACCTTTGTTTTCTCTACATTTAATTGAAGGCCTAGCTCCACACATTTCTTGTGAAAACAAGACAGAGACAATTTTAAACCCAAACGGGTGGTAGAAAGGAGAACAGTGTCATCCGCAAAATATAATGCTGTTATTGAATCCTTATCCAGCCCCAGAAAATCAAAGTTGTTAAGAACAGTTCTTCAATGATAGTGTTAATGTAGATGGAGAATAAGAGGGGAGCCAATGGACACCCAAGCAAACCCCTCTATACACTGGCAATGGCAGCGTATTATCTCCAGACAAACTCCATCGTACAGTAGCCCCATTACCACAGTATAACAGTCGAATTGGGGCTAACAAAGCCTCTGGAATATCCTTGGCCACTAATACCTCCCAAAGTGACTTCCTCAAAACACTGTCAAATGCAGTCCTTAAATCTACAAATACTGTGTATAGTTTTGATTTAGCTAGAGACAAGTGTTTCAGGACTAGCAAGTAGAGGCAAAAGTCCTGGTCCACTTTACTCAAGCCTGATCGAAAGCCTAATAGGTGATGGCTAACCAGTGATTTCCTGTCAACCCATTCCTGCAAATGTTTCAGAAAGGCTTTTGCAAGCATCTTCCCTGTTATATCCATAAGTGAAATAGGGTGATAGTTTAGAGGGCTTCCACCCTTTTTGTAAATGGGGAAGATGTGTACCATCTTCCATGAGTCTTCCACCTTTTCCTGTACAAGAATGTTATTAAAGACCAACGTTAGGACCAGTACCCATATTCATGGTTTGTCTCTGAACAGGTCCACCGGAATTCTATCTGGCCTCGCTGCTTTCTCCACTTTGTGTGTTTTTAGGACATCCTTGACATCCTTCTAGGAAAACTGCAAGTGCATTCCCTCCACCCCTACTGCCCTCCTAATGGTCCTATGCTTAGATTCTTCATCTGAGACTATCCACTCCACATTCTTAGCCAGGGATGCAAAATCCTCCCTCCACGCTGCCGGGGGAATACAAGCCTCCAATGAGGTGTCACCTCCCAAATTCATATCTGAGATGAAGCTCGAAAAGCACATAAAGTCACCTCTCAGAGCTGCCTCAAGCAGTGCCTCCCAGGTTTTAGCCAGGAAACCCTTCTTTTTCTTTCTCGTCAGAGCCCTATAGGCCCCTTTCAAAGATTTCAAATGCTGCCTATCGACTAAAAACTATGAATCCAGGTACTGAACTATGGCCTGCTTGGCCTCTCTACATGCAATGCCTTACCATGCTTCTTGTTTCTTTGCACGTTTTTTTAATTTCAGTTTTTGGACACGAAACATAAGAAGCAATAGTGGAAAGAATACTTTGAAGTTGTGAGAATTATGTCCTGGTCATCGCTGGACTGGGAAGATAAACTTTCCAACTTCCCCAGTATTGCATCAGAAATGTGTGGCATAGTATCATCGGCCACAACTTTATCCCATCTAGCTATTGTTCATGGCCCAGCACCGATAAGTCTGAAGTAGGGGTTTGTCTTTCCACCTCCCCCAATGACATGACAATTGCTTTGTGGTCACTTTCATGCCTATTCATGACCTGAAAGTCAGTAATCAGGGACTAGTCATATACCAAGTTAAATATATAGTCACATTTAGACCTACCCTTTGGATCATAGTGTGTATCCATTGTTGGTTGGTCCTTGGGAAACCGCCCATCACACGGACGTAACTCCAAACGATAGAGATCTTGGACTCTATCACTAACACTATCTTGTGTTATTTTCATGGGTGGTACATTTAACACTTCTATCCCCCAAGCCACGTCTTTGTCTTCTCCTATGCCTTCTAGCTGTCTAATTGATTCCAAATGTAGGTTACAGTACCCCAGAATAGTCAACCAAAATGGTCCGTCTTTTGTACCTTCTCATAATGCCACACATTCCAAAATAGTAGATGAGACACCTTTTTGGTTTGGACAATTATAGACTTTAAACAGGAGCCATGGCTTACAGCCTGGCCTTGTAATTACCAATTGTTGCAAGTTGGCACAACCGCTATCCACGTTTTCTATCTCCCAATTGAGGGAAGCCCCAACCCACACAAGAAGGCCCTGTGACTGTCTTCCTCCTTTGCTTTTTTGGGCCTTAATGTTAAATGATGAGAATCCCTGTAGGTCCACATCCGCCATTGTGCAAGATTGTTTTAGGCAGATCACATTGTAGGCCTCCAGGAACTGCTGCCAGTCACTAACTAATGTCTGTTTAACCCAGCAGTGTTCTAAGAAGGAATCCCAACCTTGTGTTCTGGGTTACCCTCGCACCTCTCCTTTTCTGGGAATAGTCAGTGCCTTCGTCTCCGCGGTCCAGACTCTCTTCGTACTCTTTTTTATTTTTTAGCGGGACACTAGGAGGGGGCAGTACCGAGCTGCCCGGAACTACTTCGAACTCTGATGCCCATGTTAGTTCCTGAATGATGCTAGCAGGGTTTTCTTTCCTATGTGCAAAGTTCAGTTTAATGAGATACTTGACCCCTGTGGTGGGTATGTTCTGTC
Source organism: Ambystoma mexicanum (assembly GCF_040938575.1). Lineage (NCBI taxonomy): Eukaryota > Metazoa > Chordata > Amphibia > Caudata > Ambystomatidae > Ambystoma > Ambystoma mexicanum. The sequence goes on along the minus strand of NC_090929.1, from coordinate 1,583,731,011 downwards.
TTCAATGGATAATAATCTCTGGCCCAACTACAAATCAAGTAAGAATACTTGGATAAGCCATCAAACACCCCTGCTACAAGATACAATATCATCCTTAATCAGGGACAAGCATCCTTTCCAATGTCTAAAACAATGGATTACTTTGTTCGTTAGGGAATCCCGATCTTGAAATGCTTAATTTGCTAACCTCAGGGCATTGTGCAACCAACAAACACATCTTTGGGCCCCTTCCATGTTGGGCCTCCTAAGAGCCGAAATCTATCCCTTACCATACCACAGGGGGAGCATCAGGGATCCCCACAGTGTCTGAATTTGGCTGTTCAGGTATTCCCCGGATATCAGCTTTCCATGCCAGAGGCTTGGATTCTGTGTGTATCCCGATGGCTTTGTTAGTTGGAGTACCCCAATGGTTTTTCCTTTATTGTATAATCCTTGGTAAATTACCCAAAAGGGGGGCAACAGAGGGATCCACTGGACCCACAGTGGTCTCTGTCACTTTCTGGCATTGGCAGACCCACGGCTTAGAGTGCATTTCATCCACAATGACCACACTTACCAGGTTTATGATCATACTATCCAATTATTCCTCTATGTGTTTCACAGGAGCCACTAGACAAGTTATGCTGTTTTCTAAGTTAGTTCTTTCAGAAACAAGATCGACTTTTAGTGGAAATAACCAAAGCAATTCTGTCACAAAAATAGCATAAGGCCCCAGAGCCTGATATGTTAACAGGAGATCTATGTAAATCAGAGGCACAGATATGGGCTGGATACCTATATTCCTGAATTCACTATTTAATGCAGTAACAAGGGACAATAGGGTACCTAAGTCTTGGACAAGTACCAAAATAGTTCCTTTATATGAAAAGGGTGGACCTGATTTACCTTGCAACTATTGGCCAATTTCCCTGCTTGACTTGACTGGGGAAATATTTGCAAAGGTAGTCCTGGATCATCTAAATAAATGGGTCTCTACCCTGGAAATCATTGACTATCGTCAAGCGGGATTTAGAGAAAGTATCAGTACGATAGACCCATGCTTTAGATGAATGCTAATACTGGATAAGTATGTTGAATTAAAACAGTGAATATCTTTACATTGTTTGTTGATTCACGTATTGTGTTTGATACAGTACCTCACACTAAGCTATGGTAAACCTTGAGAGCTTGCAGTATACCGTGCCCCTTGCTGTCGGCTATATTGTTGTTGTATGAAGGTAAAGAATCTGTGATCAAATGTGCATGGGGGAGAAACAACAAAATCCATTCAGGTGCAGAAGAGGGTCCGCAAGAGGTATGTGATGGCCCCAACACCTTTTTGTTACATAGTAATGGCTTGATAAGCAAATTGTTGAAAGGACCAAATGATACACCATCTCTGGCTGGGGACAAATTCCCAGTCTTGTTGTTTGCGGATGACGCTATTTTAATTTTGTAAACTCTGTCCGGTTTGATAAAAATAATTTCAATTATTTTTAGAGTTTTGCCACAAAATAAATCAATATTAGCAATAACAAAATCTATGATTTTTACAAAAAAACCTTTATGTAAGTTATCCCTAGATGATGAGCAAATAGAACAAGTAGATTGCTATAAAAACTTGGGAGTATGGTTCACTGCCTCATGTAGGTGGGACCAACACATCGCTATAACTGAAGGGATACTTTTCAGATGGGGCCATCACTACTTTATCCTATGACTATGGTGATGTTGTGATAGCCCCACTCCTGCAGGTATACCATTTTCAAGCCAGGCAGGCTGCACTGCATGGTACCAAGCTTTGGAGTCACTTGAACTGAAGTAAGCTCGGTACCAATGAGAATGGCTTTTTAAAAAAGAACATTTGACCCCCTACTGACACAACTACAATTTTAATTCATCAAGTGACAGGATAACCCACTGTATGGGCCATTGTGGCCCTTACTCCAATTTTACATTGTTTAAGACTATGGAGTAGAGCTGAGCAGCAAAAGATTTGAAAGGCTGATAAAGATGTTTTGGGGCAGTCTGGAGTGTTGTCCTTGAGGTGGGTTTGGCATATAAAATGATTATTGCATGAGATAAGACAGCCATGACACTCACTCACATTTAACCCTTCATACATATTCAAATGAATTCTACCTCTGTTATATACTGTTTAGTGCACTCACTGCAGCATACTGAAGGAGCTGTTGGCAATGACCTGATGTTTTATAGTGCCAACCCATATGCCCTCATTTCACCATTTTAATGTACTATGCTCACCTGTGAACATACAATAGCACACCTTCTCCCACCCTCATCCCTCATCATCCACATAATGCTAATCCTCTCAGGACATTTACTAGTGTGTCATGAACCTTTACATTGAACTGGACTCTCTACCAAACAAACCCTCCAAGTGTTCTAATGGGAGAGTTCAACCCCTAATGTATCTTCAATGTCAACCAACTTTATAAATATTGTTCTTCTATCTGACCACTCCCTCTCTTACCCCTGTAAAACACCTGAACCCATTAATGGAAAATACAATGATGTCATCCTTCTAACATCTCAGCAATACCAGTCTTACTATTCTCTTTCAACCACTAGTTCATTTGTGTGGATGACTAAGTCCCCCTCCTCTATTGTTTCTGCACACCCCACCCATATCCACATGTATATTCAAGCCTCACACTTGCTCCCCATGCTTAAATGAAATCTGATCCTCTCTACTTGTTCTTTCCCCTCCCTATGAATCGTCGATTGATCATGCTTTCAACAACTTCCAAATACCATTGACTTCCCATTTAAACAACAATACCCTACCGGCACCATGGCCCATCTATTCCCCACTATCAGCCCTGTATCAATCATATGATTCAGCAATTTAGGACTGATAATTACCATCACCTACGCATCTGATGCAAATCCTACTTCCCCTCCTTATTGCATGTAAAGATGCTCTACTGGCCTTTACCTCAGATATGGAGACAGGTAAGGTACATTAATGTGCAAACCTAATGTCATTCCCTTCAAACAATGGTATGGACCACCCTTACTTTGCTTTCTTCTCCATATCAGCAAATGACTTTGGTTGTGATGAATGGTGCAATTCAATCTCTTTCTCCCCTGCAAGCACACTCTCCTCACCTGAGCTGTCTGAGTTGTCGGTATCTTGTAGGCGTTGTCGTGCAAGGTAGTCTATTCCCTTCTTATGATGAATGTGCTTGTAACGGAGGGAAGCCACAGTGACTGCTGTTTTAACAGCTGTCCTGTGACTCCCTTTCCAGAACCAAGCCAGAAATCAGGGAAAAACCCAAAAGGGAAAAAACCCTGTGATGTAGTGTTGACTCTTCCAATCCAGATGACAGAACAGTTGCTGATGAGAGCAATGGTGTGAGGCGGAAGCAGAGTTGTAGATGTCCAACAGTCAAAGCCAAGGAATAGCAGAGTCAGGGAAGTCGGATGCTCCTTGTGCTAGTTCGAAGATAAGGCACTGGATCCAGGAAGAGAAAGAAGGTATGCAGCAAGCACAGCTCAGAGGAGCCCAGCAGAAAGAGAGTATGGGAAAAATCCCCGAAAGTCAAGAGAGAGAGAGAGAGGAACAGATAAAGCATACCAGAGTACCGCTCAGAGCAGCGGCAGGAAATGAAGAAAGGAGTAGCGTTCTGAGGAAAACAGGAACACAGGCGGAAAGGGAACCCTCTGGCAGATCCGAAATGCGGACAGCAGAGGATCAGAGCGAGGACACCCGGAAACAGGAAAACATCCAAAGTGGGTTGCAATGCAGCGTCTACCAGGAGGCGGGGAGTTAAATACTCCCAGCGGCGCTGCGTCACGTAACTGGGGCTGGAAGCAAGAACACAGAGAAGGGACTAAAACACCCTACATCTGTGTCTCCAGCTCCAACGCGGAAACATCCGCCAATTTTGGCTATGGCCGTGACGGCGGATGACAGTATGCCCCTCCCTAGACCGCAACCACCCCGGCTTCCCCGGGTCCAAGCGGTGGAATCTGCCAAGCAACCGAGGGGCATGTACCTGGGAAGCCGGTTCCCAGGAGTCTTCCGACTCCGGGTAACGCTTCCATGACAGGTGGTATTCCAACCAACCACGGTAAACCTAGAATCTCTAACAGCAGAAACCTCATACTCTTCCTGGGTGGATGTAGACACAGGAATTTGCCGGGACAGAGACCGGTGGTGGGGATCTGGATAGTAAGTTTTAAGGAGAGAGGAATGAAAAACAGGGTGAATGCGTTTAAGAGAAGGGGTGAGTTGAAGACGATAGGCCACAGGATTGACTTTGGAGAGAACGGGAAAAGGACCCAGGAAGCGTGGAGACAGTTTGGAAGGTCTTGTCCATCGGGGAAGGTTCTTTGTAGACAACCACACCTTGTCTCCTGGCCTCCTGGCCTCCAGGAAGGGCATTCTCTACGGTGCCTGTCGGCTCCAACCTTATTCCTTCGTCTGCTATCTTCCAATCCTTGCAATGCGCTGGTCTGTGCCTTGTTCTAAAGTGGCGTTGAGTCGCTTTGTTTTGCCGTTGGGTTGCGGATGGAAACCGGAAGAAAGGGCTCTTTGTACCCCCATTCGGGTACACAAAGCTGTCCAGAATTTTGAAATGTACTGACTTCCCCGATCAGAAATTATCTTGTCTGGGAGACCGTGTAATTTGAAAATGTCTCGGGCAAAGGTCTCTGCCATCGTGGTTGCGGTAGGGAGTCTCGGAAGGGGGGAGAAATGTGCCAACTTGGAAAAAGCATCCACCATCACCATGATACAAGTACATGATTCAGAATCCGGAAGATCCACTATAAAGTCTGTGGAGATGAGTCCCCACGGGCGATTTGGCTTCTCCAACTGAGTGAGGAGTCCTAGAGGTTTGCCCAAGGCATACATAGCCCTGGCACAAATTGGACAAGATCTCACGTAATCAAACACCTCCTTTCTTATGCTGGGCCAGAGAAACGACCTTGAGATGAGTTCTAAGGTGCCGTCTCCGCTTCTGTGTCCCACCATACGTGAGTCATGACACCATCTCAGGATCTTCCTGCGTAGGGGGCCTTCTGGGATATACCACTTCTTCTTATAAAACACCCATCCATCCTTTACTTGAAAGGGGGAATTGGAAAAGAAGGAGATTTGAGGCAATTCTTGCGTGACAGCGGCCTTCACCTCTTGAAGAAAAGAACCCACCATAGCTAGGATCTGGTTTCGGTGGAACATGGGCTCGGTCTTGACAGACACTGTTTCAGTGTGGGAGTCCTTACGAGACAAAGCGTCAGCTAGCCGATTAAGCGACCCCGGGATGTATGTGATCCGGAAATCGTACTGTGAAAACAGGTAGGCCCATCTTGCCTGTCTGGAGTTTGAACATTCCATCTCCTGTAAGGCTTTCAGATTCTTGTGATCTGTGCGGATGATGAACTGATGGCGGGCACCCATGAGGAGGTGCCGCCATTCTTCACAAGCCAATTTCATCGCCAGTAACTCCTTTTCAAGAACGGAATAATTGAGTTGGCTGGGAGAGAGAGTTTTTGATAGGTAGGCGACCAGGTGTTCTACTTCCTGAATGGTCTGAAGTAACACGGCCCCAACAGCAATGGCGGATGCGTCCGTCTCCAGAATAAACGGTAGTGTCTGATCCGGATGCTGCAGAATCGGGGCTGAGCAGAAAAGGCTTTTCATATGACAGAAGCTCTCCTCCGCCTCAGCGGACCAGGAAAACGGGTAGGCCTCCTTCTTGAGCAATCGGGTAATGGGAAACACCACTTCTGAAAAGTTCGGAATGAATCTCCTATAATAATTCGAAAGTCCCAAGAACCACTGCACCTCCCGGACAGAAGTAGGGGCCGACCAGTCGAGAATGGCGTGTACCTTGTCTGGGTCCATGGCGATCCCTTCTTCAGACAGAACATATCCCAAATATTGCACCGAAGGTACGGCAAATTTGCATTTTTCTGCCTTGACCAGTACATTGTTCTTTTGCAGGCGATTAAGAACTTGCTTGACTTGTTCGATGTGATCCTTCATGTTAGGGGAAAAAATCAAGATATCATCCAGATAAATGATGACTGATATTGAAAGCATGTCGGAAAACATTCTGTCCATAAATCTCTGGAATACGCTGGTACATTCACCAATCCGAACGGCAATACCTTATATTCAAACAAGCCCAGAGGGGTACAGAATGCTGTTTTCCATTTGTCTCCTTGGGCAATCCGTAGCAGATGGTATGCGTTTCGAAGATCAAGCTTGGTAAATACTCTAGCCCGTTGTACAGCCTCAATGATGTCAGTGATAAGGGGCATCGGCTACCTGTCACGAATGGTAACCTTATTTAGGCCCCGGTAGTCTATACAGGCTCTAAGATCGGCGGATTCTCTTTTCTTAATGAAAAATAAAGGAGCTCCTGCAGGGGACTTTGATGGCTGTGTAAGGCCATTCTTCAAATTGGTATCTAAGTATTTCCGAAGAACAGGTTTTTCTCCGTCTGCGTAGAGAGAACATCCGACCAAATGGAACCAGGGCATTGGGTTCCAGGTCAATGGTACAGTCCTCTGGCCGATGAGGTGGCAATTTGGCATGAAGGCACTCCTGAAACACTTTGGAAAACCCTGAGCAAAAACTGGGTAATGCATGGACTTCCACGTGATTGTTGGAAAAAATCTTAACCAGCTGTAGATATCCCCAATCCTCTAACAGAAAACAGTTGGTAGCGCAATACGGGGAATTGAAACTCAACTGATTCTCGAACCAGTTTATCAGTGGATTATGTCTACGGAGCCATGTGACGCCCAATATAATGGGAAAATGGGAGGCCCATATGATGTCAAAACATAAGATTTCCTTGTGTTGGTCTATCGTCAAGGAAAGGTCCTCCGTGGTATGGGTAATAGGACCAGAAGACAATGGTGACCCATCCACTCCTTCAATCTTCTGACCTTCTTTCCGTGGTATCCGGCGGAGACCCACCCTGTCTGCCCACAGGGTGTCAACGAAGTTACCCGCCGGTCCACAATCCAGTAGGGCTAGGGTCTTAACTTGTCTGTTCTCTAGGTCAAGATGTACAGGAATCACCATGAGTCTGGAGTCCTCTTTAGACTCGGAAGAGGAAACTGAAAGAGAGACATAGGGACTATGAGAAATGTTGTGAGACCCCCGGTCGTTTGTCCCTACTGATGCTGAGGGTATTCGTTTCCCAATCTCTTGTTTGGCAGTTCTGTGCAGTCCTTGAGAAGGTGTTGGTCTGAACCACAGTAGGCACATATTCCTTTCTCTCTTCTGCGACGTCTTTCAGCAGCGGATAAAGGTGGCGCCGATCTGCATTGGTTCTTCGGAAGAAGTAGCAGTAGAGCGACCAGGGAGTGAGTGTGCAGAGGGTTCTAGAGTATAACCAGTACTTCTTTGTTTGAGACGCTCCGCCCTTCTTTCCTGGAGACGATACTCTATGTGAAGAGCAGCCGCTAGCAGGTCTGAAAAAATGGGTGAACGAGGAGACCTGGCCAACTCATCTTTGATTTCTTCCTTCAATCCTCTCCTGAATATGGCATATTGTGCTGTCTCAGGTCACCCCGCTCCGGCTGCCAAGGTTTTGAAGGAGAAGATGTAAGACAATACATCTAGAGAGCCTTGTTTGACATCCAGTAAATCTTCGCAGGCGGTGAAGGACAGCTCTGGCCGTTCAAAAGTCTGCTTCAGTAGATTCTGAAACCCTGGAAAATCCTGCAAAATGGCGTTTCCACTGGTCACCAATGGTGTAGCCCAGGACAGTGCGTTTCCTGTCATATTTGAAATTAGGAAACCCACCCGGGCTTGATCTGTAGAGAAGGTACGAGGCCTAAAGGTGAAATAAACCATGCCTGCTTCCAGAAACTCCTTCACCTTTTTGGGAGATCCATCGAATTTTCCAGAGGACAGCGCCATGGGTGGTAATTCCGGCGGGGCAGGTTCTCTAGCTGATACCATCTGTTTAAAGAGAGCATTCTCAGTCTTTACTCCTTGTAGCTCCTGAGACATTGCTTGAAAAGCTTTCCACAGCTCTTGAACCTGATCCTCAGCAGACATCTTTAAAGCTTTTGGCGTTGCAATCTGTGATGAATGGTGCAATTCAATCTCTTTCTCCCCTGCAAGCACACTCTCCTCACCTGAGCTGTCTGAGTTGTCGTTCTCTTGTAGGCATCGTTGTGCAAGGTAGTCTCTTCCCTTCTTTTGATGAATGTGCTTGTCACGGAGGGAAGCCACAGTGACTGCTGTTTTAACAGCTGTCCCGTGACTCCCTTTCCGGATCAAGCCAGAAATCAGGGAAAAACCCAAAGGGACAAAACCCTGTGGTGTAGTGTTGACTCTTCCAATCCAGATGACAGGACAGTCGCTTATGAGAGCAATGGTGTGAGGCAGAAACAGAGTTGTAGATTTCCAACAGTCAAAGCCAAGGAGTAGCAGAGTCAGGGAAGTCGGATGCTCCTTGTGGCAGTTCGTAGATAAGGCACTGGATCCAGGAAGAGAAAGAAGGTATGCAGCAAGCATAGCTCAGAGGAGCCCAGCAGAAAGAGAGTACGGGAAAAATCACTGAAAGTCAAGAGAGAGAGAGAGGAACGAATAAAGCACACCAGAGTACCGCTCGGAGCAGCGGCAGGAAATGAAGCGAGGAGTAGCGTTCCGAGAAAAACAGGAACACAGGCGGACAGGGAAACCCTCTGGCAGATCCGAAATGCGGATGGCAGAGGATCGGAGCGAGGAAACCCGGAAAAAAGAAAACATCCAAAGTGGGTTGCAACACAGTATCTACCAGGAGGCGGTGAGTTAAATACTCCCAGCGGCGCTGCGTCACGTAACTGGGGCTGGAAGCCAGAAAACAAAGAAGGGACTAAAACACCCTACCTCTGTGTCTCCAGCTCCAAAGCGGAAACATCCACCAATTTCGGCTATGGCCGTGACGGCGGATGACATTGGTTTCTACTTTTCTTCAGAATTTCTAATTTCGGTGTTACCTTCACAGCAATTCACACATCCCTCTGCCACCTCTTCACCAACTCCCATCATATCTCCCCAAGCCTGCCTTCACTCCTACTCGTCACAACTAACCCAAAGAAATGCAATCCAATTCTTCAAACAGCCAACACTGTTTGTGCTGTAGTGGATCCCACTGCTCCAAAAATTAATAAAGAGATTTCATGATGTGCTCCATCTTCTCCTTCTTCTTCAACTACTTTCTCTCTTCTGGGATCTTTTCCATATATTTTAAAGTGTTCACTGTTCAGCGTACCCTTAAAAAAGCCCTGCTCAGAACACTGTTGTACTCCCAATTACCAACCTGGCTCAATTCCCGGTGAACTACTCTTACAAGTCTGGAAGATATATTGATATACAGGATCACACACTATTTAGAATGCAACTGTATATGTGACGCATTACAATCAGGAGTTGTGGTCCTTTGGATTGCATGTCACTTCTTTGCATATAATACTCAGGTTGTCTTCTCTTTCCCTGCCTTCACTCTTGAATGTTTTAACAGAAACTCTGACCATCTCCCAACATCCTTGACAGTAATCACAGGCTTCTTCAATTCATAACATCAACTGTCATTTCCTGTGGCCTCAATCTTCTAAACCTCAAGATGACCCACCAGCACCTCTAATACAATAGTACATCAAATCACTCCTCAGGGAAACTGTGGGCAATGTGGAAGACCTCTCTAACTACAGACCGATATCAAACATTTTTCCTGCTTTCCTTTTCATCACGCGCAGCCTGCTTTCCTGCTCTCGCATCTTTCGCCCTGCCTACATGCTTCATGGATCCCCTCACCTCGGCTGAAGTAAGCCTCAGAATTGTGGTTATATCATTGTGCATGCTGCGCTGAGCCCCGGAAATTATTTTTAAATAATGATGTGCCTGTGGCAGCACAATGATTTCACAAGAGCACTCTCTCCTTGGACTAAACCCACTGCAGGGTTTTTCGCTTTTCTCCCTCACCATGCATTGCCTACCACGTCTGTGTTTGGCCTTGCAAAATGGCTTGATTGAATTACCTGGAGTTTCCTTTCTCCCTGGTCCGGCCCTGGCTCCCTCACCCCATTGGTTACCTGGCCTAGATAGGCCAATCACAGCAACCGTCCCCACTCTCTGCTTGTCCCCCATATTTGCACCTCTGATTACATTGCGTGTTCACACCAACTTCTAACTATGTACCTGGGTGCTTTTTATATTTGGCAGTGTTTTCATGTATTTAGCTTAGTTCATATTGGGCTGTGTTTTCGTGCATTTAGCTTTAGCTTACATTTGGCTGTATTTTCATGTATTTAGCTTAGTTCACATGTGGCTGTGTTTTCATGCATTTAACTTAGTTCAAATGTGGCTGTGTTTTCATTCATTTAGCTTAGTTCACATGTGGCTGTGTTTTCATGCATTTTGTTTAGTTCAAAAGTGGCTGTGTTTTCATACATTTAACTTAGTTAAAATGTGGCTGTGTTTTTCATGCATTTAGCTTAGTTGCAATCATCTTCTTTACCTATCCTTACCTCTCTTCCTATCCTTTTATCTCTAACTCCCCGCTTGTTGCCTGTATGTTTGCCTGTTGTATCTCGCCCCACCTGTTATTTGCTTAGATGTCTGCTTATTTGTATCCCTCTTCTTGCTGTCCGCTCCTTCTCTCCTCCCCCTCCCTTCACTGTATCCTTAGCACTTACTCAATCAGAAATGTCACCCAACCTGTTTGATAGCAGCTTCTTTGTCTCCCCCTTACTTGTTTTTTCCTCCCTCTTGCACTCCAGTACTATCCGAAATGTCGTCAGGATAGTGTGATAGTTGCTTGTTTTGTTCTTCTCCGTCTCCCTGTTCCCCACACCCACTTCTTGTTAAATTCTGGCACTACCATAATTGTTATAGAACACAAGTGGTGCCAGGAAAAATGCAAAGAAAAAACTGGTGAGAACGATACTTGAGCTATAAGTATTAAATCATTATTTTTATTTCATTCTGATTTGGATAAAAATTAGAAAAAGATGAACATTTTTAATTATCAATTCCATAAAACACATTATACGGTCATACATGCATACATTCATTCGTACCAATCATTCATAAAACAATTCATGATTTTAAGAACATCAGACATTTTAAATATTTTAAGCTTTATCTCTAACAGTTGTTCACTCAAAAAAAAAACATTATCGCTGTATCTCTAACAGGTGTTCACTCAAAAAAAAACATTATCGATTATAGGTGCCCCAATACATGGATCGTCTATTCATAAAGGGCTTCCATCTTAACAAAAGTTTTGACTCGACAATGTCTCTTGATGATCTTCCAGACAGATTGTGTATGTCTTCCTCAGGATATGTGAACATTTGTAAATTCTAAAAACAAACAAATAACAAACTATTAAAAACCAAGCTTGTGCTCTTCTCACCAAGATTTTCACACAATTGAACAATTTTTAATGAAATGTGGGGAGCATGCTGCACTGTTTGGCTCTTACCCTAATGTTCAACAAACTTTCGGAGCCACCTTTTCATTCGGTCCATGACCATACAAAGTCCAGCTACATTGAATAGCTGAACTATCAGTCTAACAATGGTCTAAATTCCCATTCGTAGTCTAGTTAAGGAAAAAACAATGTATGCTGTCTAGACCACCAAACATAACCCCTTTTTAATTAAATGAGGGGAGCATGCTGCACTGCCTGGCTCTTACTGGGTCGGCCCATTGTGTCTCTTAGTGGATCGATTTTAGAACCCATTGGTCAATATCTGGATTTTTTTCCAAAACCTCTTGCTAAAAATACTCCCACATATTTGTCTGACACCACTGATGTCATTTGCATGGTAGAATTGTTTCCTTTTGACAAAGACAAAGACACCAATATCTTAATCACTCTAGATGTAGCGTCATTTTTGAGTGAACAACTGTTAGAGATAAAGCTTAAAATATTTAAAATGTCTGATGTTCTTAAAATCATGAGTTGATTTATGAATGATTGGTATGAATGAATGTATGCATGTATGACCGTATAATGTGTTTTATGGAATTGATAATTAAAAATGTTCATCTTTTTCTAATTTTTATCCAAATCAGAATGAAATAAAAATAATTATTTAATACTTATAGCTCAAGTCTCGTCCTCACCAGTTTTGTCTTTGCATTTTTCCTGGCACCACTTGTGTTCTATAATATTGTTCTACCTCAAGGTGCCAGTGATAACTGAGGTTCCCACCTTTGGGTTTTGTTGACTACCACAATTGTTGTCAGGCCTAGTAAGGTAGCCGCTTGTCTGTCTCATTATCCTACCCACCCCTCCCCCCCTTACCACTGTTCTAAGCTCTTGCACTTTCTGAAAATGCTGCCAGGCCGAGTATGATAGTTAATTTCAAATTCTTAATGTATCAAGGACTTATAAGAATGTCACTGTATTCTCTCTTGTTCCCTCCCTGTCTTGAAGCTATTTAGGTGCTATATAAATAAACAATCAATGAATCAAAAAAATTCCCTACCCGGCAAAACTGCTAGAGAGCTATATCTATGAACAAACACTGGAACATGGAGAAAACCACCAACTATTGAACCAGGCATAAGTTACCCTCAGACCAATGAGAGGGACAGAGACAGTACTTCTCTCTATCTGGGATGACCTAAAGACCAACCCAGACTCCAACACAAACTCTGAACTGATACTACTTGACCTCTCTGCAATGTTTGCCACAGTCAGCCACAACATCCTCATAATGGGACTGGAAGAAATAGGGTTCACCGACACAGGGCTGCTCTGGATCAAATCTTTACTATCTGAAACATAATGGATAAAACCATTCAAAACCATTCAAATCCACACCGCGGGGGACAATACATTGGGAGTGCCACAAGGATCTTCCCTTTCCCCACTCCTCTTTAACATCTACATGATTTCACTAATCAACCTCATCAAAAGGTACGGCCTCACCTGCTACAACTAGGCAGATGACACCCAAATCATCTACAAAATCAAAGATGTGCAAGAGAAGAACACAATGCTAGTAGACTGGCTCAAAGAACCCTACGATTGGAGGAAACAAATAGCTTCAAAATCATCCCAGGCAAGACAGAAATCATGAATGTATCCAAAAACCAGGGAAGCAACCGATACATCCCATGGACCACGGATCTAGGAACACTGCCCATACAATACAAAGTAGTCAAAAAACTTGGAATCCTAATGGACAACAAGCTTACCCTAGACCCACACAGTGAACGCAATAATCAAGAAATTCTTCTTCCACCTGCACATAATCAAAAAGATTCTACAATTTCTCTCCTTCACATACAAAACAATGGACATCAACTCCCTCATCATGTCCAGCATAGACTACGCCAACAGCCTTTACCTTTGAATGCTTGATTATCTACTGATGAAACTGCAATGTATACAGAACGCAGGGCCCACACTTCCCAAACTCTCACGCAGGGACCACATCACTCCAGCGCTAAAGATTCTACATTGGTTGCAAGTCAAAAAACAAATCACATTCAAAACAATGTGCATAACACACTGAGCAATCCACAGCCAAGGAGCGGAATTGTTACAAAAGAAAATCACCATTTGCCAGCCGACTAGAATGCTCAGATCCAGCAACGACATCCGCGTGGAACCTAAACCATGCACAAGGAGAAAACTCTTGCATAGCCGCTAAAATTTGGAACTCCTCCCCAAGAGAAATACAAAACATGAAGGACCATCTAAAATTCAGAAAATTCATAAAAACCTGGCTCTTCAAATCAAAACCGGACGAAAATGAATGAGCAAAACCCACAACTCATGGAATATACCCACAAATGGCAGAATGGTGAACCACAAACAAAGTGCAGGGAAGCGGAGAGACTTTTGAGTGAGAGGGAGAGCCGGGTGTGCCTGTTTCCTGCCTGTTTCCCGCCTGTTTCCAAGGAGGGCCCAACTGGAGGCTAGGGAGAGAGATGGGAATGTCCTAAGTTGAAACATAGACAGAAGTCAATAGAGTTGAAGGGAAAGAGTGGCAACCAATCAAAACATATATACCACAGGGCCCAGGGAGCTCAAGGGCACAGGGAAGCGGCCACCCCACTCAAAGGGGCCCAGGGAGGCCATGGTGGCTCCACACCAGGATATGCTGGGGACAATGCATTTTAGACATCCATTAGTCTGAACACGGTTGGGGTGGATGAAACATCACCACTAAACAGCCCTGCTGACAACCCACAACTCTGCACAGAATACATGAGGGACACCCTGCAATGCATGACACTGGCTGGGACACGTGCCACAGGTTGCCAAAGCAGAGGGGATACGATGGAGTGCCACCACTAACCAACCCCCTAAAAACCTCATCCCTCTGCTTACACCCCTCAAACTCCAAACAAAACTCAACCATACCAATACAGCACACCAAAATGCACACACTTCACTACACTGCAAGAACAAAACAAACCACACTTCGGCTCGGACAAACAGCACATGACAACTACAGACTGAAAAACAACACCTACACTCAGCAAACGGTGTAAACCGAACTAGCTATCTTATACTTTTCCCACTTAGTCGTTCTAACCTACCCTACCCTCTTGCTTTTCAGATCTGCCTGAACGCCAGGGGACAACTCAGGCGGTGATAGTGCATGGTATAAACATTTTTTAACATAACATAACATATTAAAACGACAATCTCTGATTTCACTTCCACTTCTCCTACCTCCTTCGGTGCCATCATCTCGTCTCTTTTCATGACAAAGTCCTTCACCTCATAACTCACACTCTCTACAATGTTCTCTGCTCGCCTGCCATCTCTCCCCAAAGTCTACATGCAGGTGGTTAACTCTGATTATCTGTTCCCTCTTCAAATTTCTACTGCTATTTCTTAAATGTATGCATGCATAACTCTTCATTGCCACCTTTACCTCTCGCTACTTCTGCTTTTCACGCAACATGCTTCAACGACTAATTGACCTGTTTAGGTAATATAATGGATTTTATTTGACGCTGCTCTCTCTAGCTCGTTATCTTACCAATTAAGCATACAAGTTTTCTTTTTTTGCTTACAGAAAAACATGATTGAGGCAGTGACGTCATGTCACCAATACGCCAGGGGTTGCGGAAGTGACATCACACAATCCTTGAACTCTTATGAAATCACAGGAAGTAATGTCATTTGACCACACCCCATAGTGACAGCACTGGATGCGATGGAACATGAGCTTTTACCACTTGACAAAACAGGAAGTGGCATTGCATAGCATTGTACGCTACAACAAATATTGTTATGATATCACTGTAATGTGATATACATTTCATAGAAGCATGGATCACCATATGTATTGTTAATGTCAGTGTGTATAGGCCCATATTACCAAATTACAGTGAATGCAAGCAGACGTCCAAGGCCAAATGATAATGATGTGTTCTTATATAGCACTTACGCTTAAGTACTTTCTATAGAACAAATATACATTAAAATGGTAACTGAGATTTAACAGCAGGCCAGTTCATCTGAAGGTCTGGTGCAAAGTTGGCCACATGTCAAGCCTGTGTGGATCTACTGTTCAGGCTTCATAGGTTGGAAAAATGCATACCATTGGGAAGGTGCATAACTGTGTATTAAAGAATTTAGAGTAGTGCAGGGAAAGCAAGGCACTCACATGGCATAATGTACTCTGGACGCTTGTTAACTCATAAATGTAAACATCCTGAACAGCAGGACATGGAGATAGGAAAAATAGACAAGTTACAACAAAGCATTAATTGAGGCACGATGAAATCAAGGTCCACTGTATGTGCTATGGTCAAACATTTCTACACTATAGACAAGTTTTTAGGCACAAAGATATTGTCAATTGACCGAGGACACCTAGATGAAGTATATTTTGATGATCAGAACAGAGACAACGGCAGAAAAAAAAACATGCTGTAACTGCAGCTTGTGTAAAAAAGCAAATACATTGGGCCTCATTACAAGTATGAGGTAATGAAAAAAGGAAGGCGGAATGATATTACCGGCATCGTTAACGGGTCGGGGCCATTACGAGCTGACAACCCGGCAATACCGCCACCACCCGTACCGTGCCCTTACCGGCATGCGCGCATACACACGCCCCTTCCCGGCGGAAATACCGGCATGCCGCTAACAGGGGAACATCACAAGTTACGCGGGCATGCACTTACCGCCATCCCGAAGGCGGTAATTAGGGCCTGCACGATGGCGGCAATACAGGCATGGCGGATCACCCACAAATAGCAACTTGTAGTGAAGCCAACTGCCACAGGTGCACACAATCACCACAGGTGTAGTCAATGGAGCATGTCTCAGTACAAAAGGAGTACACCCACACACCACACCCCTTCCCACTCCAAAATGATCCCACTAGCTGTTGCAATCCTGGGGTTGGAGGACATGCCTCTACTGCTACAGCAGCAACAACAACAACATCAACAACAGGCAGCACAGAGGAGATGCAGGAGGAGGAGGAAGGTGAGACAGGCCCAGCAAGTGCCACCAGTGCAGCCAGTGTTACCACGTAGGCAGCCACCAATCCCTCGCATCAGAGCCAGTCCATTCAATCTAACCCCTGAGCAGATCCACACCCTGTACCGGTTGGACCAGGACACCATCAACCACATAGTGAACATGATACACGACAACATTGTCAGCCTGGTAGAAATCCGCACTGCTATCCCCCCTCTACTGAAGGTAGTGACTGTGCTCCACTTCCTGGCTACAGGCACCTACCAGCACACAGTGAGCCAGCTGCATGGCATATCACAGCCTCTATTTTCACACATGCTGACCCAAGTGCTGGATGCCCTCCGGAAGCATGCTATCACCCACATATCCCTACCACGGACTGCCCAGGAGCTTGCCGACACTAAAGTAAGATTCCACGCAATGGCAGCCATGCCCAATTGCGTCGGTGCCCTCAACTGCACCCATGTTGAACTAGTTGTCCTTCATGCCATAGAGGCGGTGTACCGCAATCACAAGCAACACCACTCCATCAATGTGCAGATGGTATGTGACTCCAGCAAGATCACCACACATTGTTGTGCCTGATATCCCGGATCCACACATGATGCCATGGTGTTGCGGAACTCCACGCTACCCTGCTACATGGAGCGACATGCTGGGCGATGTGCCTGGCTGCTTGGTAAGTTGCCTGACTGGGCCATGGCAGTGCATTGGGGTTGTGGGGATGCATACTTCACCTGGGTTGGATGGGGGTGCCTACTCCACCAGGGTAGGATTGGGGGGTTGCATACTCCACCTGGATGGGATTGGGGGGATGCATACTCCACCTGGGTGGGATGGGGGGTATATCCTCCACTTGGGTGGGATGGGGATGCATACTCCACCTGGGTGGGATTGGGCCGTGAGTGGACAATGCACTCTGAACTAAACACTGTTGTCCTGAACATCCCAACCGGAACATGATACATCAATGCCATATATAAGACCAATGCCGCATATCAATGACAACATGCCAGATGCACAAGCAGGCCACCATGGGTATGTCAAGCGTTGCATGGGTAATCATGATTACAACTGTGCCAATGCCGCTAGTGTGATTAGGTACAGAGTAGCATACACTGCAATAATGGGTGGCAACACATTGTTCCGCATCCACAGTACATCCACATCAGCATGCAAGTGAACACCCTGCATCATCTGTACAAAGCAATCCACACTAGTAGACCATTGTGCAGTACACAATGCATAAAATGAACCTGTGTGCATACATCCAGGGACATGTGCATGTCAACACCAAATAGCTGCAGCCATGGCCATTAATCTCAAAGATGTCAGCTCAGATTGACTCACACATACCTCTTTTTGCTCCCATGCAGGTGATGGAGGCTATCCCTTGAAGCCGTGGCTACTTACCCCTGTGCGGAACCCGCATAACAGGCACAAAGAGGAGTACAATTCATACCCGTACACATGGTGTGATTGAACAGACCTTTGGCCTGTTGAAGGCACGGTTCTGCTGCCTAAGCAGGTCTGGTGGAGCACCCCTTTATGGCTCTGAGAAGGTGGCAAAGATCACCCTGGTAGTGTCATGCTGCACAAAATGTGCATCCAGAGGAATGTACCACTGCCACCTGACATTGACATGCATGCACCGGGTGAGGATGATAAGCATGATGATGGAGGAGAAACAGCACCCCTGGCAGTACGTGATGCACAAGATGGCCGTGCTGTACGCCAATCACTGATTGACTACTACTTCTGAACTACAGGGACGTTGATGGTTATGTGTCAGTACTACACTGAGCACTGGGACCGTGTGGACATGGACACAGGGTGTGTGGGGAGTTGGGCACTGTGCGCTGTCATGAATAGAATGAACACACACACAATGAGCAATGTCCAGGCATGAATTGATTTTGAACACAACAGGTGTATTAAGAAAAATAACAACATAGTGCTTACTCCCTCCACCACTCACACGCCCTACCCCCTCCCCCAAAACACCCAAACAACCCATACCCCCAGACCACCCATTCCACCACAAACCACCAAAACCCCCCCCAAAACAACACAAATCCCCCTAAAAATCCAAACCCCCTATGAACACCCCTTTAATCCCCCAACACAACCAACACCAACTCCCCCCTCACCCATTTTCATCCCACACACGATGTGGTTGGACCAGCTATTTCCAGACTTTTTTGTGTGTTGGGGCAGCATTTCTGTGTGCCTTGCACTACGCCTCATCATCCGCACAGTGCTTGAGGGAGCGGAGCTTTCAGGTGTGGATTATGGGTTGGAGGCGGATGGATTCTGCACCACCAGCGCAGGTTGATGGTGCTGCATGTATTCCAGCATCCTGTCTAGGACCTGTGTGAAGACCCCCAAACTGTCACGTATCATTATGGCACTGGAATTGATGGTCGCAATGGTTCCGGCATTCGCCTCCCAGATCTTACAGCGTGTTTCCTCGCCCTCAGCCACATACTGGCGCACCAGCTCGATCATCGAGTCCTGGAGGGCCTCTACACTTGACAGGCGTGCCTCGATGTCAGTGGGGGCTGTGGAGGTGGAGGATGCTGCGGTTGGGTGGGCCATTGCAGGGCTGGCCTCTGGGGAGCTTGACAGTTGTGGACTCTGCAGTTGAACAACTGATTCCTGCATGGAGCTGGACTGTGTGCCCTGTGTGGAGTGGTGGGGGGGTGGACGGGGGCTTGGTGTGCAGGGACATTCGACATGGATGCTGACTTCAATGTCCTCGAATTCCTCCGCTTGCACATCCTCATCATTGATGGAGGCTGTGGCTGCTGCCTCACCCACAGAACTGGTGGCAGCGGACTGCGTGCCATCAGGCTCGCCTTCAGCAATTGTTGCCAATTGATTTTTTGCTGTCTCGTCCGCTGCTGTTGTCTCCCCCTGAGCCGGCCTAATTTGTACATGTGCCCTGGGTTGCACTCTGGCCCGCGGTGCTGTCCTGGAGGTGGAGGGCCCAGTGCCCTGTGGTCTGCCCCTGGATGTTGATGCCCTTGGTGCAGGGTCCTGCCCTTCACCTTCTGCATCAGTGCCTGTGGGGGAACAAGAGATGCAGGGCATCAGTGATGGTGTTACATGCAAGATGAGTTGGTGCGGTACAGTATTTGATTTCTCATGCATTGCATTCTTATAGGTGTGTTACACAGGGTACTTTCAGAGGGGGGGCATATTGGCATAAGCTGCGGCCTATCCATTTGGTACTGATGTGTGCCAGGTGGCATACCGTTGTATTTCGGATTGTGTGATGTGTGACATGCTATTGTCCCTATGTGTTAGTTAACTCTTGGTAATGGGATTGGCACGCAACATGCATTTCATTGTGCCAGGGTTTGGGCCTCCATATGGACATAGATCTGTATATGTTTATATCATGGGACATGCATTGTCTTGGCCCACTTTCACATCTGTTGTACTACGTCATGGTTTGGCCTAATGGGGTTTACATGGTCACTCACTTCCATCTCCTGCTGTCGCCGCACCCATCTCCCATCTCCTGCTGTCGCCAAAGCCCTCTATGGACTCCATGTGTATGGTGGTCCTGCAGGTCTCTTCCCAGCGCATCAATTTAACTGGTGAGTGGGCACCCCACCTGTGGCCATTGCCTCCCTGTGATTGGATGCCAGGATATTACAGACCCAGAGACGTAGGTCATCCTAGCGTTTTTTTACAGTCTTTCACTGTGCGGGGGATGGTGCCAACCGCTGACACCTTGCGCGCAACCTCCTCCCATATTTCTTTTTTTCTCATTTGTGCTTCCCTTTTGAGGTTGTTTGCAAAAACCTCATCTGCATGGGCTACAAGAGTATCAGCCAGCATGTTTAGCTCCTCATCTGAGAAGCGCTTCTTGCGCAGGCGGGAGGTAGTTTTGCAAGTACCCTTGAACATGCTGGATGGTATGGCCCTGCTCTCTACTCTGTAGCACTGCTGGGATGAGAAGATTGCAATGGATTGTGTTTTTAGAGATGGCCACCGGCGCATTTCCCGTTCCGACGCAATGACGTTACATCCGAGACCGGTATTACGAGCCCGGTATTAGCATGATGTTATTACCGGGTCGGTATTAAGGGGTTGCTCCTTGGTGGAGGCGGTATTAGGCGGGTCCCGCGATGGCACAACGGGGGGTTGGAGGGCCTTTACCGGCATGGCGGTGCAGCCATTACCGGCATGGCAGATCGTGCGTGCTCGCGCACTCGTAATCAGCCGCTATTAGCGCCGTCAAGGGTGCACGGATGCGCTATTACCTCCATGCCGGTAATGACGCCGTTTTTAGCGGGATTCTTGTAATGAGGCCCATAGTCTGAAATGGAAACTTAGTCTACTGTAAATGCTTTTTGGAAGTTGCTGTCTGCATTGTGAATTTAAGGTGTTTAGGATCAAACTAAATCAGAGACTCGACCCATGAAGAGCGCCTGAAATAACCCTTTAATTAGTCTAGCAATTATTGTATGTAATTCCAGACGGACACATTATTTGTTATTTTTGTTCTTTCTTATTTAGAAACAAACAGCCACAGGGTGGTGGTCACAGCCCAGGAGCTACTATTTATAAACACGTGTGTCTTTATTTTAGGGGTAGCAAGAGCGACCCCAGGGGTAGCAAGGGAGACATCAGATGTTGCAGGTGCCACCCCTGGTGATGCCCAAATGAAATCCCTGGATTCAGGGTGGATTTGGTTCCTATCTGACCAAACAACACACAAGAGGGCAGAGACAACCATTGACAAAATCACAATGTTTTGTCTTATGTGAAGCTAAGCCTCAAATGCCACACTGATGCATTTGCATGCCTGATATACTCACCGTATTGCTTGCAGCCTACCATCGTATTGGATAGAAAGATACACATGCCGCAAGAATGTGAAATATGACACTTCTGGAAAGATACATGTGTATTTGTACAGTCATACACAGAATCCATGAATACGGTGTGAGTCCCAAGTGCTATTTCTCAGAAAGTCTACTAATGCATTTTCGCCTGACAATATCTTGAATACCATCAATGAATAACCCCACTTTTTAAATCCGCGTGCACATCTTATTCTTTCATGAATCAATGTGTTTTACTAGAGGAAGCCAGAAAAAGAAACGCATCGCCCTTCACCCACCGAGCTGCCAACTAAATTGTATTTGTGAGCGGGTCATGATCGCACTATTATCATTTTCCATTTCTGCATGTTTACAATTTCATCGAACATTGCATAGCATCCCCACAAAACGCAGCAGGTCCCCGATATATAAAAGGAAGAACATGGGAAAAAGTGAGGGTGAGTAACAAGTAAAGGAG
Source organism: Ambystoma mexicanum (assembly GCF_040938575.1). Classification (NCBI taxonomy): domain Eukaryota; kingdom Metazoa; phylum Chordata; class Amphibia; order Caudata; family Ambystomatidae; genus Ambystoma; species Ambystoma mexicanum. Next base: position 1,583,709,268 of record NC_090929.1, on the reverse strand, counting down.
GGTGAGAAGATGAGGAAAAGGGAAGCTCTTAGGGTGGTGCTTGCAGATATCTAGGTTGGGAAGGTGATGCATTTCACACAGCAGGGGAAAGCCCTACTGAAACTTTCAGTAAATGCACTTTTCAAGCTTCCATCCTTTTGAGAAATAGCATGTGGGTCATAAACCATACAATGCTTCCAAATCTGACTTTAAAAAAATGAGATATATTGAAATGTTTAAGGGGAGCGCAGAGGAGGGAGGATATCACTACATGTGATCGCGCACTCGTAATCAGCCGCTATTAGCGGCGTCAAGGGTGCATGGATGCGCTATTACCTCCATGCCGGTAATGACTCCGTTTGTAGCGGGGTTCTTGCAATGAGGCCCATAGTCTGAAATGGAAACTTAGTCTATTCTAAATGCTTTTTGGAAGTTGTTGTCTGCATTGTGAATTGAAGGTGTTTAGGAACAGACAAAGAGGGTAATTCATAGAAAATCGCACAAAAATGGCGCACGCGACTGGCGCACAGCATGCCCGTGCGAATGTCTGCGCCAGCCGCGTGCGCTCAAATCGATTTCCGCACACAGCGTATTCATGGATTTTCGCATCAAAAACCAGCCGTGACGCAGCGTGGCGCAGCGACCCTGCAGCAGCGCCAGTTACGCCCCCAAGAACGCCCTCGCGCAAGGAAAAGCCTTCAAAATCCCCAAATAATCGCAAAGGGCTGCGCTAACCCTGGACCAGTTCACAGGGCTGGCAAACAGCAAACGCCAAGCGGGGTAACGTGTATAACAGGGGTTCGTGGGAAGTATCACACGCGATTCCAGCATGGTACGTGTATTTCAGGGGTGCGCGGGAAGTTCCACACGCGATTTCAGCAGGGTATGTGTATTTCAGGGGTGCGCAGGAAGTTCCACACGCGATTGGCCCCGTGCGAGCAGGGTACGTGTATTCCAGGGGTGCGCGGGAAGTTCCACACGCGATGTCAGCAGGGCATGTGTATTTCATGGGTGCGCGGGAAGTTCCACATGCGATTGGCCCTGTGCGAGCAGGGTACGTGTATTCCAGGGGTGCGCGGGAAGTTCCACACGCAATTACAGCAGGGTACGTGTATTTCAGGGGAGCGAGAGAAGTTCCACACGCGATTGGCCCCGTGCGAGCAGGGTACATGTATTTCAGGGGTGCGCGGGAAGTTCCACACGCGATTGTCCCTGTGCGAGCAGGGTACGTGTATTTCAGGGGTACGCGGGAAGTTCCACACGCGATTTCAGCAGGGTACGTGTATTTCAGGGGTTCTGGGGAGTACTACACGTGAATTGGCCGTGTGGGTCCTCCCAGGTGTTCGCTCTACAACCTCCACGGCCCCTGCAGGCAGCCCACACCACGGGGGACTACCCTGCACCCCTGCTCATGTCCCGCACGCAGCCCATCCACCATGGGCATGCCCCCCAGCCAACCCACATGTCACCTTGCACTACTGATCAACAATGCATGTCTCCCACCACCCCCACCCCCCAGCAGTGCAGGGGCAGCCCCCACCCATGTCCACCACCACCCCCACCCCCCAGCCACAAGGGGCAGCCTCCACCAGGCACCCACCCATGTCTCCCACCACCCCCACCCCCCAGCAGTGCAGGGGCAGCCTCCAACAGGCCCCCACTCATGTCTCCCACCACCCCCACCCCCCAGCAGTGCAGGGGCAGCCTCCAACAGGCCCCCACTCATGTCTCCCACCACCCCCACCCCCCAGCAGTGCAGGAGCAGCCTCCAGCAGGCCCCCACTCATGTCTCCCACCACCCCCACCCCCCAGCCACCAGGGGCAGCCTCCACCAGGCCCCCACTCATGTCTACCACCACCCCCACCCCCCAGCCACCAGGGGCAGCCTCCACCAGGCCCCCACTCATGTCTCCCACCACCCCCACCCCCCAGCAGTGCAGGGGCAGCCTCCAACAGGCCCCCACTCATGTCTCCCACCACCCCCACCCCCCAGCAGTGCAGGGGCAGCCTCCAACAGGCCCCCACCCATGTCTTCTATTACACCCACCCACCAGCAGTGCAGGGGCAGCCTCCAACAGGCCCCCAATCATGTCCCCTATTTCCCCCACCCCCCAGCAGTGCAGGGGCAGCCTCCACCAGGCCCCCACTCCTGTCCCCTATTACCCCCACCCCCAGCAGTGCAGGGGCAGCCTCCAACAGGCCCCCACTCCTGTCCCATATTACCCCCACGCCCCAGCAGTGCAGGGGCAGCCTCCAACAGGCCCCCACTCATGTCTCCAACCACCCCCACCCCCCAGCCACCAGGGGCCGCCTCCACCAGGCCCCCACTCATGTCTCCCACCACCCCCACCCCCCAGCAGTGCAGGGGCAGCCTCCACCAGGCCCCCACTCATGTCGCCCACCACCCCCACCCCCCAGCACCGTGGGGCACCTGCCAGCAGGCCCCCACTCATGTCCAACTCATGTACCCCAGCCCACATGTCATCACAATCTAGATCCCCGGTCCCCATGGTCAGCCTCCAAATGCAAAACACCCACCCGAGTATTGCATCCACCCACTCAGAAATGGAAATAACATGATAGAACTGCAATTGCAAGTTTGGAAACGAACACATGTCCCTCACATACACCCAATGGGTGTCAGTGAATCTCCAAACCCGTATCATGATATGCATGAAACCAATGAGATGATACTACACATTGAAGTTTGATCTAAAAATATGTATTAAAGAAAACAAGAATTGAATCAAAAATAAACTAACAGAAATGGGAATTTAAAAAAAGTAAAAAGAAGCATGTCCATGAAAAAATGCTAAATCAAAAATCAGAATCCAAAGGAATGGTGTCCAAAGTCACAGTCCAGAAAAGAAAATCCAATGTGAAATTATAATCGAAAGCCATTGCTCCATGGGTAAATGGTAAAAAGAAACGAAAATCCAACAGATAACTATGTACAGGTGAACAGGCCAGGGTCCATGATCCCAACAAAAGAAATGAAACCTATCTAACAACACTACCTAATAAAAAATAACTATATACAAAAATGTGGCCCATTGTCCAAAAGGTCCAAAGAAAAAGCAAAAACAAAGGAAACCTAACACTAACTACATAACTATTTACATGGGCAGCGGCCTAGTCCAACGGCTCACTGGATGTTGTCATGGGCCAGGGCATCATCGAACTCCTGTTCAATGGCTTGGAGGCGGGCATGTTCCCTGGCCTCGAGGTCTCGCACAGATAAAGCAGTGTCCAGCTCCAACTCCCTGCGAAGACCCTCGAGGCACTCAGCCCGCCTCAGCGCCCTCCGCATGGAGTTCTCCGCCCTGACCATTGTGAGCCGTTCCTCCTCTGCCCGCTGCTGCTCCGCACCTATCCGCTGGCCCAACCGCTCCCACATGGAAGTCACTCCCATTCCAGGGTTCTCCTGCCCTCCGGCCGATGCCTGCACCCCTGATGTTGATGGCCCCGAGCCATGATGCCTCCCACGTCAAGCCTGCCGCTGCCTCCGACGCAACTGCCTGTGCCAGCACGACGGCATCCAGGCTGATGGTATCCACCGACGCCGTTGTGCACGTGCCCTGCCCGATGATGCCGTCACATCCTCATTTTGCCGGGGTCCAGTTGCTGGTGTGTCTACCCCTGCTGGACCTCCGACTCCCGACTGTGGCAGGGATGGGATCCTCACCGAGCCGGCTGCATTGGTCGGGGCAGGTCCACAGGGGGCCCCGGTGGCATCTGGGCCGGAAGACGGCATGGAGAACGACTGGTGCATAGTCTCCACAGAGGAGGAGAGGGTCGCCAGATTGGCCGACACATGTAGGAAACCCCCGACCATGGCCGTTCCCAACTGGGGCACGTCGGCACGGTGCTCTCCGTGATGACGTGCATGCTCCTCCCGGGAAGCACGCACCTTATCACGAATTGCACCTGTGCGCAACGCAACACCAATCAGGACCTTCTCTATACGGCCAGGGGTCCCCTCGTACGCAGGTGGAGGGGAGTCAGATGACATGGACATCCCCCCTACCTGCGAATGGGCCTGGGATGGGGCATCCCTGCTGGTGCATGGTGGTGCAGTCACAGTGTCAGGGACAGTGACATGCACAGGCCCCTCCACGGCGACCTGTGCTGCCTCCTGCCCCTGCCCCTGGACTGCAACACTTGCCCCAGCAGGGATGCCCCCACCAGGCTCCATGTGCCCCTCAGTAGCGGCCTCCTCCTCCTCTGTGGAAACTACCAACCTGGATGGCTCCACCCCGTCTTCCGCCATTGCAAGCCCCTGTGGGGGCTCACCCACCCCTTCCGCTGCAGCCGTGGGGGCATCCCGGCCGCTTTGCTCCACAGAGCCATCTCCGCCCTCTTCTTCACGTGGCGCTGTGTAGAGGGAGACATAGAACACAAGCATCAGAGTACTGTACAATGGTCCCCTAGACAGGAAGCAATAGCAGATGAGTGGCACTGTCAAAGATCACTTCCATCATGTCCCTCCACAACACATGGCTCAGTGCAGGTAAAAGACATGCGGTAACAGGCATGGCGCATGCTATGGACATTAGCATACATGTCCAAGTTATTCTTTAAACATACACTGTTGTTTTGGAACTCACATGCATAATGTGCCATGCCTATCACATGCACACACTTCACCCTAGTTTCATCCATCTGTTCTCGTACACCACAGACACAGTGGATACAAGGATGACTAGGCTGCATCAGTGAACCGGAACATTTCCACAGACATGTGTCATGCATCCCAGGCATTAACAAGTCACAGACACACTGGTCAGACACACAGACATGGACAGCATATATGTACATGGCATCAGCACCCATCCCTCACCCATGTCCAGGAACAGAGACTGGCATGCTTTCATGTGGCCATTCCGCATAGGGCAACCCATGTTGCATTTGAACACATGCACCAACCGTGTGGCTCACACATTACTGGTCTCACATGCATGACGTCCCTGCACACACACATGCATACATGGGCTATGTCACACATACAGGCAGGTATCAGACAACCAGCACACTGCGACATGCCCTGTCTCACACAGCAATGCTTGGCCACTTACCGCTCAACTCCAGACGGGTCTGCCTCTCAAGGATCTGGCCGTGGAGCGCTGGGCCTACGCGTTCCAGGACCCTCATCTGGATGGTACTCATGCGGCCCCGGCCCCCCTCCAAGAGGCGCCGGGCCTTCAAGAGGGTCCTGGACCTGCAGTCATCCCAGCACTTCTTGACATGTTGGTAGTCGCGGACTGCCACCCCCTCCGCGTTGATGGCAGTCATGATGTCCAGATCCGAGTCCGTCCTTCCTTGTTAGCGTGCTTACTTCCGAAGAGGGCATCATACTGCCCCAGGACTTGCTCCACCAGGACACCAACTTCGGTGGCACTGAAGCTGGTGCCCCTCTGCCTCTCTGGCCGGGGGTTGCCAGTGGTGCCAGATGTGGCAGTGCGCAACATGGCAACCCCAGAGGCAGGAGTGGGTGGGCAACTGGGTCCTGGGGCTGGGCTGAGGAGCGATGGTATCCCAGTCGGGAGTACTCTGTTCCAGCAGGGGTGGACACAGCAAATGGACCCCTGCAGATGGCTGATGTGCAAGCACCAAATGGCAGGGCACGGTGGCAGCAGGCAGGCAGGTAGGCAGGCAGCAGCAAATGGCTCGTGGGAGGCTGCTCGGGGCTCTGGGGGGCAGTAATTCGGCCTTTTGGGCAGGAGCGTGGTCTTCCGTGTGCTTATGCGTGGCCAGCTTGATACGGAGTGATTTGGCACGTGAAAATCCTGCACGTCTGCGTGTTAATCGAGGAAAGGCCCTTAGCACGTATGCACGTCAGCACGCATATGCAATTTCATTGGACCAAAGGCCCTTAGCGCGTGAGCGCGTCTGTGACGTGAGGCGCGCGGGTGTTTCCCTCATTACACGTGATGACAGAGCACACATGAATTTCCACCAATCGCGTGTGGAACTTCCTGCGCACCCCAGAAATACACGTACACAGGCCAATCGCGTGTACGCTCACTTCCCTCCGATTACACGCGATGACACTCGGACGTGCAGTTTCATTTCATTGGCATAAAGGCCACCATGCGCAGCTGTGACGTCACACGCATGGCCGTAGAGAATGGCGCGTGTAAAAATGAAGAGATACACGTCCAAGTGTCAAAGCGCGTAATTGGTGGAAATGCCCTCATCGCGTATGCGCGTCTGTGATGTGTGTATAAAAGGTACGTGTAGGACGCCATTTCCTTATACGTGCTTTTCGTGGGGAGCGAGTGGGTGAAATCTGTACTTCTTGTCGGTTCACATGCGATTTACTTCACGGCGTTTCCAGTTCGTACTCCCTGTTACCTCTGACAGTTTGTTCTCTTTTCCTCTTTTCCCTGGGCCTGTTTCCTCAAACAGCTCCCCTACTACTGTTGTCCTGTCTCCTCAGACAGCGTACAATTCTTCTTTTGGCGGGGGTTTTGCCAACGCGCACATGCGCATATTTTTCACACTTTTGTTCCTGGCAGAGGGTGAGTCGCGCACGTATCTAACATCTGTGCTTGCCCCGTGTGTTGCGTACCCCTTCAGAGGTCATTCTAGGCTGCGCGTGACACGCATACGTTCATTCTTGTGTTCCTGGGTGCCACAGCGTAGTGCAGGTTTTTTTTTCAACGCATGTGGTCTAGGAGGGGTTGCGTGCACCTTACTTCCCTTTTTTGGGCTGCCTGTGCTTTGCGTGACCCGTCATCTTTCCCCAGGGGTGACATACAGCCTTGCTAGAGCACTAGGGTACGATTACCATCTGGTACCCAAGCCCTTTGACCCCCAATTGCCTAGGACAATAGTTCACATCAACTCCCATACGCACAATAACATCAGTGCCATGGCGGGGAGGGGAACAAGCCGTAAGGGTGGCAAAGGTGGCCGAGCCCCAAGTGGTGGCCATGGTGGATCTGGTAGGGGACGTGGCCGTGACTTGCAGGGTGCCCCTAGCCCCCCATGTGTGGAGGAGCAGTCAGGGACACCCATGCTGCCCCCCTGGTTGAGGTTACCGTGGCTGACACCATCCATGCTCAGCCCTTGTTGGACCAGCCCACTGTGGAACCAGACCTGGTACAGGGTGACTCCATGGCTGACTTCCAGGTCAGCAGGTCTAGGCCACGTGCGCCGGTGAACGTTGGTGTCATCAGGCCACGTGGATCAGGGGCAGCTAGGTCATCTGCTGCCCCGCGTAGGCAGGCTGGGGAGGCTGCAGGGGCAGCTGCGGCTCCATCCACCCCACCTCTTACACACCCAGCCAGGACAGTGTCGGTCCAAGTCCATCATGCTGACATTCCCCCTGACACCATCACACTTGAGATAATGCCTGCACCAACTCCCATGCTAAGTGTGCAATCCCACGCTCCTGCCCCTAGTGTCCAGAGCGGCGCAGGACACTCCGGATCCCCACCACCTTCCAAGCGGAAGAGGAAGAGTGCTCGTCCATTAGAGGCTAATGCCCCAGACACGGCTACACAGTCCGGCCCGTCAAGGAAGCCCAGCTTCAATGAGGCCGAACTGAATGCACTTGTAGAGTATGTGTCCGCACATGACCGCGAAATGGTGATTGTTGCAGGATCCAAGACCACACCTGCACAACGTCAGGCACACTGGCAGACCATTGCGGACATCATAAATGCCCTTGGAATCGTGAGGCGCACAGCTAATGATTGCTACAAGCGCTGGAATGACCTGAAGCGCAGGGCAAAGAATAAGCTGGCCTCAAGTCATGCCGCAACTCTAGTGACTGGAGGTGGGTCTCCAGCAGACGACATAGAACTCACTCCACATGAGCAGGTTGCTGGGACCTACGTCACGGAGGAACAGATCCAAGGCGTGGGAGTAGTGGCAGATTACGAGGCATTGTCCGGTGAGTGCACATGCATGTGTGTGTCATCCATGTGCATGTTGTGTGTGGGAGGGCTTCTGTTTGGGTGCCAGAGGAGGGTGTGTGTGCCTGAGTGGTTCGGCTCACCCATGTGCCTCTTCCAAAACATTCTTTGCACCAGCATTTGGGTATAGCAGCATCCCTTCGGCCAACATTAGACATCCAGCCCAACACCACGCCAGTTGCCCTTGGAGTGTCATCTTGCCACTACACCGTTGCTTATTTACCTCTGCTTATTCAGGCAGATTGTTTGCATACCACCACTTTTACTCGGGATTTCTCAGTCCTATTGTTACATGTCTGACATGGCTATGGTACAGTGGACTGGCTCAGTTTCGTGGACATGATTAGTTTGGACATGTCCCTGTGCTATAGGACCATTTTTGACTGGCAGCTGCATGTTAAACATTAGGACCATTACAATGAAAATGATCAATCATATGAACAAACTGGACTGAATGAACAATTGGTGACCTCCTCTCCCTCTTCACTTCATGGCTAGGGTACATGCCATCTGTGTGATGGCATGTGTATTTGACCTGCCAATCACTGGCCAATGTGTGATGGCACTGCTAGGCAGCATGCAGCAAACGTGTTCATCTTCCATCTTGGTGTCATCAATGAGTGGCATCTGCCTCCCCATCACACGCAGTGACGGTGCATGCATGGGAGTGTTTTAGTCATGTGGGACATGTGTCAATCAAGTACTGTTTCTGTAGCCTCTCAGCCCTCATTGTGTGCCATGGTGCTAATGCCTGTTTCCATTTGTTTTCTTTTATGTCTTTGCAGGGGAAGACGCACCTGATACTGCTGGGGTTGTGGAGATGGTTCAGACCCAGGGGGGGTCTGAGGGCCGACCGACCACCAGTGAGGGACGTGGTGTGGGGGTGGGAGAGAACCCATAACTGCTGCAGGTCGTGCTCTCAATGGGTGTCTCTGGCTGCACCTCCCCCGAGCTGTACTCGGGTGTTGATTCGGATGATGAGACCTACGTGCCGTCACAGGTGAGTGTTCCTGGGAGGGATTCTGTTCTGTCCGACCCACCTGCACCAGGGTTAGAACCCTCAATGGGGATGTCAGTGTTGGCAGGTACGCCTTTGGTGGTTACGGATGCAGGGTCACACTCCGCGACATCTGATCCTGTTCCTGGGCCAGCAGATCAGAGGGGGAATGCAGTCCTGCAGCCTCAGGCAGTGCCAGCACAGCAAGGCACAGTTCGCCTTGCCCCAGACAGGTGTGGTGCCCGCCGACGTGGTGGCCGTACGCCACCTGGCAATACCGCATGGGAGCAATCCATTTACGGTATGGCAACCCAACAGGCAGCATCATCAGAGATGATGGCTCATGCCATGGATAGGGTGGCCACTTCCATTGTCCCCCCCGAGAGGCTGATGGAGCGACTAGAGCAGGCAACCGACTCCATCTGCCAGTCACACAGGGAGGACATGTTGGCGTCCAACAGGGACAGGCGGGCGGCACTGGCGACTCTGCAGGAAGCCATCTCCATAGAGTCCCAGGGCCACAGGGAAGCCCTGAGGCTGGAACTCCTTCACCTCAGGATGACTCTTGTTGAGCTTGAGGCTTCAACAGACCGAAGGACCGAACAGTAGCTGGAGCGTCTCACCCGTACGCTCTCAGCTGAGATGCAGGCAACTAGGGTGGAGGTCCGGGCATCCCGTGAGTTGTTGCATGGGGACCTCCGCACACTCATCCTCCAGAATGAGACCTACCACACCCGCATGCTTGCAGCCATGGAGGAACAGACTAGGGCCTTGCCTGGGCTGCCTCCCATAGTGCCACCACCTCCGGATGCAGCTGCACAGGGTGAGAATAGCGACAGCAGTGATACTCCCACAATAGGGTAGCCGTGTGGGCCATGAGCCCATGGAGGTGTTTTGTTTTTCACAAGATCCACACAGGTGGGTTTTGGTGTGCACCCTGTCCTCGGACCTCCTGGGTGGCCTCCCTAACTCCCCCGGGCCCATTAATGGCCATTTTTTTTTTTATTATTATTATTTTTTTTTTTTATTTTTTTTTGGGACAGTGTGTTGCCTTGTGTGGCTCCCGTGGGCATATGCTGCATTGTGGCTGGGCACATGCAGGCTTGTCATGGATTTGGTTCAGATGCTTGGGTTTTTGTCACACACACCCCTCCTGCTTCCCGTTTCCATGGGCCCCGGCGTGTTGCAACATTGTGCAGGACACATGCTGCCACTATGATCCTGCACACTACTGGGGGCACATATAACAGCTGCCCGCCAGACCGGTCAAGGGAGCGAAAGCGTGACTTGAGCACTCCGAATGTGCGCTCCACTATGCCCCGGGTTGCTATATGGGCTGTGTTGTATCTTACCTCTGGAGGCGTGATGGGGTTCCGAATTGGCGTCATCATGTGGGTGCTCAGAGGGTAGGCACTGTCCCCTGGTGAGGAGGTGATGGGTATCATTAGTGGGGTAGTGACATTACTCTGCATCTGACATGCATGCATGTGCAGTGGCATTCATACTCACCAAGCAGCCATGTATCACCATGCCGCCCAGCTTCGAGGTCCTGGCTTAGGGTAGACATTCGGTAAATGAAGCTGTCGTGGGTGGACCCTGGATAGTTTGCATATACTGAGGTGATGATTCCCTTAGCATTACATACTACCTGCACGTTGATGGAATGCCAGTGCTTGCGGTTCCTATAGATGTGCTCAGATGCCCTGGGGGGACGTAGTGCCACATGGGTGCAGTCAATGGCACCTAGCACTTTTTGAAATTGTTCCACACCGTAGAAATCGAGGGTGGCAGCCTGCCTTTCTGCAGGTGTCCTGGGCAGGTATATGTGCCTACGGACTGATGGGCGTGCAGTGATGATGTTCAAGACCTGGTGTAGGCAGCGTGACTGCGTGGCCTGTGACACCCCACCCACTATGGCACTTGTCCGCTGAAATGATCCTGTGGCCAAGAAGTGCAGTACATTGAGGACCTTCTCCAGGGGGCTGAGTGCTTGGGAGCACAGGGTGGGTGATGTGAGGTCATCCTCCCACTCACTGACCAGGTCAAGTATCATGTGTGGGGGAAACCTGTACTTCCCATACACCTGGTCATCAGGCATCCCAAAAAGGATGGTTCTGGGAGTGAAAATTCGGGCCCTCACTATCCTCCTCCTCCTCCTTTGGTAACCCACGGCCACTGCTGCTAGGAATGGTATATTCATCCTGGCGTATGAGCTTGTTTGTGGTTTTCGCGCACTTTTATGCTGCGCGGGTCGACGTACACCTGCTTCATGCTGGCGTACGTGTGTCAGGATTGGACACTTTTTCGGCACGTCGTAGGCGAACGTGTGAATCTTCCCACCCACACCAGGAATACACGTAGCACGCTCTCACAGGCACAGTCGCGGGTAAATATTCCCGCCCACCCCTGGAATACATGTGACCCACTCTCACAGGCCCAATCGCGTGTGGAAGTTCACGCGCACCCACAGTAATATACGTACCCAGGCAAATTGCGTGTGGAAGTTCACGCGCACCCACAGTAATACACGTACCCAGGCAAATCGCGTGTGGAAGTTCACGCGCACCCCGAAGTACACGTAAAGTACGTGTGGAACTTCACGCGCACCACGAAGTACACGTACCCAGGCAAATTGCATGGCTGGGGGCTGGGGGTGGTGGGAGACATGAGTGGGGGCCTGGAGGAGGCTGCCCCTGCACTGCTGGGGGGGTAATAGGGGACATGAGTGGGGGCCTGGTGGAGGCTGCCCCTGCACTGCTGGGGGGTGGGGGTGGTGGTAGACATGGGTGGGGGCCTGGTGGAGGCTGCCCCTGCACTTCTGGGGGGTGGGGGTGGTGGTAGACATGGGTGGGGGCCTGGTGGAGGCTGCCCCTGCACTGCTGGGGGGGTGGGGGTGGTGGGAGACATGAGTGGGGGCCTGGTGGAGGCTGCCCCTGGTGGCTTGTGGGTGGGGGTGGTGGTAGACATGGGTGGGGGCCTGGTGGAGGCTGCCCCTACACTGCTGGGGGGTGGGGGTGGTGGGAGACATGGGTGGGGGCCTGGTGGAGGCTGCCCCTGCACTGCTGGGGGGTGGGGTTGGTGGGAGACATGAGTGGGGGCCTGGTGGAGGCTGCCCCTGCACTGCTGGGGGGTGGGGGTGGTGGGAGACATGAGTGGGGGCCTGGTGGAGGCTGCCCCTGGTGGCTGGGGGGTGGGGGTGGTGGTAGACATGGGTGGGGGCCTGGTGGAGGCTGCCCCTGCACTGCTGGGGGGTGGGGGTGGTGGTAGACATGGGTGGGGGCCTGGTGGAGGCTGCCCCTGGTGGCTGGGGGGTGGGGGTGCAGGGGGACATGAGTGGGGGCCTGGTGGAGGCTGCCGCTGGTGGCTGGGGGGTGGGGGTGCAGGGGGACATGAGTGGGGGCCTGGTGGAGGCTGCACCTGCACTGCTGGGGGGTGGGGGTGGTGGGAGACATGATTGGGGGCCTGGTGGAGGCTGCCCCTGGTGGCTGGGGGGTGGGGGTGGTGGTAGACATGGGTGGGGGCCTGGTGGAGGCTGCCCCTGCACTGCTGGGGGGTGGGGGTGGTGGTAGACATGGGTGAGGCCTGGTGGAGGCTGCCCCTGGTGGCTGGGGGGTTGGGGTGCAGGGGGACATGGATGGGGGCCTGGTGGAGGCTGCACCTGGTGGCTGGGGGCAGGGGGTGCAGGGGGACATGAGTGGGGGCCTGGTGGAGGCTGCCCCTGGTGGCTGGGGGGTGGGGGTGCAGCGGGACATGAGTGGGGGACTGGTGGAGGCTGCCCCTGCACTGCTGGGGGGTGGGGGAGGTGGGAGACATGAGTGGGCTCCTGGTGGAGGCTGCCCCTGGTGGCTGGGGGTGGGGGTGGTGGTAGACATGGGTGGGGGCCTGTTGGAGGCTGCCCCTGCACTGCTGGGGGGGTAATAGGGGACATGAGTGGGGGCCTGGTGGAGGCTGCCCCTACACTGCTGGGGGGTGGGGGTGGTGGTAGACATGGGTGGGGGCCTGGTGGAGGCTGCCCCTGCACTGCTGGGGGGTGGGGGTGGTGGTAGACATGGGTGGGGGCCTGGTGGAGGCTGCTCCTGCACTGCTGGGGGGGTGGGGGTGGTGGGAGACATGAGTGGGGGCCTGGTGGAGGCTGCCCCTGGTGGCTTGTGGGTGGGGGTGGTGTTAGACATGGGTGGGGGCCTGGTGGAGGCTGTCCCTACACTGCTGGGGGGTGGGGGTGGTGGGAGACATGGGTGGGGGCCTGGTGGGGGCTGGTGGTGGTAGACATGGGTGGGGGCCTGGTGGAGGCTGCCCCTGCACTGCCGGGGGTGGGGGTGGTGGGAGACATGAGTGGGGGCCTGGTGGAGGCTGCCCCTGCACTGCTGGGGGGTGGGGGTGGTGGGAGACATGAGTGGGGGTCTGGTGGAGGCTGCCCCTGGTGGCTAGGGGGTGGGGGTGGTGGTAGACATGGGTGGGGGCCTGGTGGAGGCTTCCCCTGCACTGCTGGGGGGTGGGGGTGGTGGTAGACATGGGTGTGGGCCTGGTGGAGGCTGCCCCTGGTGGCTGGGGGGTGGGGGTGCAGGGGGACATGAGTGGGGGCCTGGTGGAGGCTGCCCCTGGTGGCTGGGGGGTGGGGGTGCAGGGGGACATGAGTGGGGGTCTTGTGGAGGCTGCACCTGCACTGCTGGGGGGGTGGGGGTGGTGGGAGACATGATTGGGGGCCTGGTGGAGGCTGCCCCTGGTGGCTGGGGGGTGGGGGTGGTGGTAGACATGGGTGGGGGCCTGGTGAAGGCTGCCCCTGCACTGCTGGGGGGTGGGGGTGGTGGTAGACATGGGTGGGGGCCTGGTGGAGGCTGCCCCAGGTGGCTGGGGGGTGGGGGTGCAGGGGGACATGGATGGGGGCCTGGTGGAGGCTGCCCCTGGTGGCTGGGTGGTGGGGGTGCAGGGGGACATGAGTGGGGGCCTGGTGGAGGCTGCCCCTGGTGGCTGGGGGGTGGGGGTGCAGCGGGACATGAGTGGGGGACTGGTGGAGGCTGCCCCTGCACTGCTGGGGGGTGGGGGTGGTGGGAGACATGAGTGGGCGCCTGGTGGAGGCTGACCCTGGTGGCTGGGGGTGGGGGTGGTGGGAGACATGAGTGGGGGCCAGGTGGAGGCTGCCCCTGGTGGCTGGGGGGTGGGGGTGGTGGTAGACATGGGTGGGGGCCTGCTGGAGGCTGCCCCTGGTGGCTAGGGGGTGAGGGTGCAGGGGGACATGAGTGGGGGCCTGGTGGAGGCTGCCCCTGCACTGCTGGGGGGTGGGGGTGGTGTTTCAGACATGAGTGGGGGCCTGGTGGAGGCTGCCCCTGCACTACTGGGGGTGGGGGTGGTGGGAGACATGAGTGGGTGCCTGGTGGAGGGTGCCCCTGCACTGCAGGGGGGTGGGGGTAATAGGGGACATGAGTGGGGGCCTGGTGGAGGCTGCCCCTGGTGGCTGGGGGGTGGGGGTGGTGGGAGACATGTGTTGGTGATCAGTGGTGCAAGGTGACATGTGGGTTGGCTGGTGGGCATGGCCATGGTGGATGGGTTGCCTGTGGGACATGAGCAGGGGTGCAGGGTAGTACCCTGTGGTGTGGGCTGCCAGCAGGGGCCGTGGAGGGTGTAGAGGGAACACCTGGGGGGACCCACATGGCCATATCACGTGTAGCATTCCCCTGCAACACCGAAATACACGTACCCAGGCAAATCGCGTGTGAGACTTCCCGCGCACCCCTGGAATCCACGTACCCAGCCAAATTGCGTGTTGAACTTCCCGCGCACCCCTGAAATCCACGTACCCGGCCAAATCGCGTGTGAACTTCGCGCGCACCCCTGAAATCCACGTACCCAGCCAAATCGCGTGTTTAACTTCCCGCGCACCCCTGAAATACACGTACCCGGCCAAATCGCGTGTGGAACTTCCCGCGCACCCCTGAAATCCACGTACACAGCCAAATCGCGTGTTGGACTTCACGCGCACTCCTGAAATCCACGTACCCGGCCAAATCGCATGTGGAAATTCCCGTGCACCCCTGTAATCCACGTACCCAGCCAAAGCGCGTGTGGAACTTCCCGCGCACCCCTGGAATCCACGTACCCAGCCAATTCGCGTGTGAAACTTCCCGCGCACCCCGAAATACACGCACACGTTATTTTTCAGTCAGCGGGTGTCCGTGTTTGTGGGTACCCCTTTGCACGTCATTTGTCCTGGAGGGCCACAGTATTGGACATTCATCATAGCTGTATGTAGGTGCTATTTGTTGGCGCACCTTTTGGCGCACATTTTTTACAGGCGCAGGGACGCTACCGCCTGCTTTCTTGTGGCGGTCGTGTTTGTGCCTGTGCGCTGGTTTGACCGTGCGCTGTTTTGCCCTATTCGATTCCATGAATACGTGTTGTAGGCGAGCGTGTGGGCGTTCCGCGCACTTGCACCCTGTACTTCCCCCGTGACGCCCACATTTTGGCAAGTTGTTCCCCATTCCGAGTGTTACGCCCCGTGTTCCGCCTACTTTTGTAGCGTGCGCCGCGCTATGTGCGATTTTCGCTGTGGCTGGTGCGATTTTCGCTGTGGCCTGGCGCACGCCGTTAGATGGCCTGTGCGCCAACGTGCGCCGCGCACATTTTTAGCGCACATCAGATGGTTTTTTCGCGCACGCCCTTCCATGAATCGATGTGCGCTGCTTTTCGTGCGATTTTTGCAATTGTACTGCGATTTTCGCAATTCCACTGCGATTCGCACGTTTTTGCCCACTTGCGCCACGCTATTTATTCCATGAATCGGCCTGACAATCAGTGACTCGACCCCTGAAGAGCGCCTGAAATAACCCTTTAATTAGTCTAGCAATTATTGTATATAATTCAGAAGGAAACATTATTTGTTATTTCTGTTCTTTCTTATTTAGAAACAAACAGCAACAGGGTGGTGGTCACAGCCCAGGAGCTACTATTTAAAAAAAAAAGTGTGTCTTTATTTTAGGGGTATCAAGGGCGACCCCAGGGGTAGCAAGGGAGACATCAGATGTTGCAGGTGCCACCCCTGGTGATGCCCAAATGAAATCCCTGGATTCAGGGTGGATTTGGTTCCTATCTGACCAAACAACACACAAGAGGGCAGAGACAACCATTGACAAAATCACAATGTTTTGTCTTATGTGAAGCTAAGCCTCAAATGCCACACTGATGCATTTGCATGCCTGACATACTCACCGTATTGCTTGCAGCCTACCATCGTATTGGATAGAAAGATACACATGCCGCAAGAATGTGAAATATGACACTTCTGGAAAGATACATGTGTATTTGTACAGTCATACACAGAATCCATGAATACGGTGTGAGTCCCAAGTGCTATTTCTCAGAAAGTCTACTAATGCATTTTCGCCTGACAATATCTTGAATACCATCAATGAATAACCCCACTTTTTAAATCCGCGTGCACATCTTATTCTTTCATGAATCAATGTGTTTTACTAGAGGAAGCCAGAAAAAGAAACGCATCGCCCTTCACCCACCGAGCTGCCAACTAAATTGTATTTGTGAGCGGGGCATGATCGCACTATTATCATTTTCCATTTCTGCATGTTTACAATTTCATCGAACATTGCATAGCATCCCCACAAAACGCAGCAGGTCCCCGATATATAAAAGGAAGAACATGGGAAAAAGTGAGGGTGAGTAACAAGTAAAGGAGGGTGAGAAGATGAGGAAAAGGGAAGCTCTTAGGGTGGTGCTTGCAGATATCTAGGTTGGGAAGGTGGTGCATTTCACACAGCAGGGGAAAGCCCTACTGAAACTTTCAGTAAATGCACTTTTCAAGTTTAGATCATTTTGGGAAATAGCATGTGGGTCATAAACCATACAATGCTTCCAAATCTGACTTAAAAAAAATGTATTGAAATGTTTAAGGGGAGCACAGAGGAGGGGGGATATCATTACATGTGATTTGCACCAAAATATGAACCACTGATTCGTATTTGTATTTATTAAATTTATAGAGTGCTTTACTCCAAAGCGCTTCACATTACAACAACTGGATACATGGAATAATTGGAAGCTTAAATGCAAAACATGAGAAAAACCATTAAAACAATATACAGAACAATTTGCTTAGAACAGTAAAAGAGAAACAGAACAGAGGGAGAGTTCAGAGAGACGAGAAGAGGTTAACAGGACGGGGAAAAAAGAAGATGAGATTTCAAGGAGGAGCAGAAGGAGGGGTATGAGGAAAGGGAGTGGATAGAGAGAGTGATTCGTAAAGAGATTATCTAAAGTAACTCTGACATGTATTGGGCGAGGAAGAGATAAGCAGGAGAAGATCGCGCAGGACAGAGGTTACGGGTGCAGAAGGAAGGAAGTGGTAAAAACTCAACAGTAAATGGGGTATCCATCAACTCTGTGATTACTCAGCAATCATCCAGTTCTGGATGTCAACTGCCTACCTCACACCTAACTCATCCAAGACCGAATTCATCCTCATTGGTCCACTCACTAAACAACAACCTACCCAACAATGTCTCAATGATATGCACCTAGAAGGATTTGATCTGCAATGCTCAGACTCAGCAGAATTCGAATGCTTCATCTTGGACAGCAGCCTGTCCTTCTAGGAACATATAGCAAACAAATCCCAAACTGCGTGTCTCCAAATGTCCACCCTTCACAAAATCCATCCCTTCATTCTAATTTTACAACAACACTTGACCAAGGACTAATCTCAATAGACTCACAGACTAACGCACAGACTGAGATTCAGAGTAATGAGCAACTGCGAAAAGATACCAGCCCTAATGCTGGCTACCCCCTCTTGAGTTAAATCTGTGCTTGTAGCAAATCAATGAAATAAAATAAAAAACACAGAGGCAATATCATGAAAAATCAGTCAACTGACCACCAAATGAAGTTATAATTACTGCCACTCAATCCTTTGCCATTACCATGAGAACATGAGTGGTGGTAAGGCGGAGTAGATCCCCATTTTTGGAACCCATGGGATTCCATTAAGTTACTTATGGAATTCATCACATGCAGTAATACGGTGTGGTAAATCCACTGCAATTTGGGGTAAGGTGGTAGATTATCTCCAGGAAAATGCTGAATGTACAACCTCCACTTCACCTCAAAACATGTTGTACAGATATGCAGTAATGCAGTAGTTAATATGTGGCAACAAAATTATTGTCATTTTACCGCCATGTTTACCACACCACTGTGCTTATAATGAAGACCTACAAGCCTTTGTCGAATTGCAAGCAAGTCCCTTCATTACAAAATCCAGCAGCCTAAATAATACTGTATTTCAAAAAAGGTAGCATGCGCTCCTCTCCAGAAAGAACAAGGCATGATAACCTGTTCTGAGATGAGAGTTTGCAGCACACGCTTTTTGCTCACTGTACCTTTCACAAATGGGAAATAACTATTTGCATATCAGTCTTTGTCCTGCCCACATGGGCAGTCCAGCACCGAAATGCTATGGCAATTCCTCTCTGAACAAGAGTACCAACAGCAACCCCATACACGTGTTTCAGCCTTGTTGGGCCTCATCAGTGAGGTGAAGCTGTGCCTCTCTGAGCACAGTGAGCAGGGAGCCCACGTCTGATTTGATCCACAGAACGTTTGTTTTACCTGCACAGCATTGCGAGCCTATTTCAGCTCTTGCTGTTTTACCGTTACCACACGCTGCTTCCTGGAGGAGGCGGTGTTTTCCAGCAACTCGTGACGGATGGCGTGACTTTTCACAAACTCTTAACCAGCCGTCAGCCACCCTTGCGGCGTTAAGCCCGGCGGGAACAAGCCCGCTGGCTGTTGTGCGGCTGTTTGGTGGATGGTAGTTATTATCCATATTGCCTCGGGTACTGTTAATTCCCGCCACATCTACTAACATAAGTTATTTAAATCCAGAATTGATGGGCGTTTGAAATTATATCACTTTTAACCTTGTTAATATTTTAGCGTGTTGTTTTGTATTTGTATCAAAGGGGAAAGCAGTATTTATATTTAACAAATTTGTTATGATACATTCCATGTACACATTGAAAACAGGCATGCCTTCGGAGACTACTAGAGAACCTGTGGTTACCCCTCCAAGTTCAATGCCTAATCTAGCGGATCTAGCTCCGCTGCCTCAAACTCCCACGAATCAAAATATTCCTAAAATACAGGATAAGACCAAAAGTCGCACTCGTATTTCTAACAAAAATATAATTTTAACCCCAATCAATAAAACTCCCATTCAACATGACATCCGTAATTTCTATGAGAAAAAGTCATGTGTTAGAGTAACGACTGATATGATTTAATTGGCTTCCCTTGTGAGTGTTTCCTCCATTCCACTGCTATCTAATTGTTGTCTAAGTGGTCTGACCTTACCAAAACATCCTACCCCTAACATTGGGGCTCTTATTCCTTCTCTGAGTACTACTATTTCAGATCAAACTTTATTAACTGTACCTCATTCCCCTATCAAATTTATTAAACCTAGCCAAATGTTCGCTACAGTTTTAGAAGAGTCGACTCATGATATTGAAGACATGGCAAATGAGAGCTATAAAAAAGTACGAGATATCCCGATTAGGAATTTCTCAATGGCCTCAGTAATCATTGAAGACGTGGAACAAGTTATTCTAAATAAGTCTCTTTCACCTCCTTGTCAAAATCCTCCTGAATGTAGGGACTTAGAAAGTTCAAGAGTCTCAATTATGACTGACTATGCACAACCATGCTCTATGGATTCAACAAGACAGGATGAGGAGGTGTTTTTTTTACATCCTACTCCTCGCCGCTGACAAACTACTGACAAGAAACAACAATCTTTTGCACCCTCGGCCAATCCTGCCCGATTATAAATCACTATGGGGGCCATTAACACCACTATGTCCACTCTATTCAAGCTTTTCAACTCTCTGGATCAGAAGATTGCTGCGCAATCCATTAAGATAGACCATATAAGTGACTGGATGAGAGACACCTCGCTTAAATGTTCTAAAAGCCTCTCCTTAGGAAACTTAGAGCAAAGAGTAGCCCACCTTGAATCTCATTGGTCATCTTATCAAAGTTTAAATAAACAATCTGGGGTTTCTATTACACAGCGTCTTTCAAACTTAGAAAATTTGATCCAAGACTCTTTGACTATTAGTTCAGTGTTACCAACATTTTCTAAAATTATTCGTCCAATTGACTGTGTGGAGGAAATTGCGACTTCAAAAAATAATGAGTCCTGGATCAGTGTTGACTCTCCTGTAAAGAGTGTTGTTCAACCTGCAGCTTGCAAGTCTTGTGGGTGCGTCAACCAAAATCCACAAAAAATTGGAAGCATACTTGTGAACAATAGAAAAAAAAATGTGTGTCAACCAAAGCTACACAAAGAAATAAAAAAGCTCTGGCTGATTCAAAAAACCAACTTCAAACACATCTCTTTTTAGATGTGAGGAAACCATCGGCTTGTATTGCTGTTGCTTCTCCAGATATGTGCGTTGGGATTACGAATAGCGAATTGGCCACTACGGCCTGTGAACCCCCTTTGGATAAAGTTTTGCCAGCCAATTTTTCACCTCCTCAAGTTGGTCCAAAGGAGGTTCCTACTTCTGCTCCTAATTATGATCCCTTGAATGAGTTGGTTCATTTGTTAACACTCAAGCCTGATAATATACAAACAAAACAATCCATCCCGGTTGTACAAACGGCATTATCTATTCAATGTGGTGTTATTTCTACAGGTGCTGGCAAGTTACCTTCCTCTGTCACTCCTATAGTAGGAGGTGAAGATCATTTAAGCTCATTAAGAGCTGCGGTGGACTCCTATCTACTGAAAAGAATATCTGAGGTGTTGCCTGAAGCTTCACATGCCAGTGATCAGTCCTCTCACACACATAACCCTTTTAATAATATCCAAAATGAAGTATCATGCCTTAAAATTAGACCAGACATTTGTACGAACCCCAAACCACCTCCTTGTAATAGTCATCGTCCTCAAGATCCTCCAAAACAAAACAATAGGAGGAATTCTGATCCACGTAATGGTGGCACCAAACCTTATATAAATGACGATGGTGTTGCATTCTCAAAGAAACTCAATCTATTCCATACTTAATTCTGAAGTGTCACGATGGGCCCTATCCAAAGTATGACTTATGTCGAGCTAGTGTCTTCAATATATTTGGAGAAATAGAGGGATTGGACGCCATATCTTCGACTGACTTGGATCAGGTTGAGTTCCTTTGTGATAAGAATCTTTCCATCGTTAGACTCTGGATAAAGTCTGGAATTGTTCATAATACTTTATGGAATGCCAGAATGGATCTATTCAATCTTGGCTTCTTACTAGCTCAAGATCCAGCACGTCAGCAATCTAAGGAGATTGATGGTAATACATCTATTGTACCTACCACCCCTGCACCCGCGTGTGCCTGTAATTTTTGCACTAATGAATTACCATTTGATCCCAGAGTATCTTCTAATTCTCGCTCATAACCACGAACAGTTATTCCCACTACTGAACTTTCGCTTGCTAGTTGGAATACTAGAGGCCATTCTCATTTGCAGTGGACCTTAAACAACCAGTTGAACACTTATGATATAATGGCCTTACAAGAAACGTGGCTAGTAAATCCCCCTGTATGGGATGATCATGAGCTCAGTCTGCTGCCAGCAATTCGTAGTGGTAAAGGTAGACCTACTGCTGGTTTGTTAGTTGCAGTGAAAGTGAGTAAGGGTTTAAAAATCTCTCCCTGGCAAGTGCCAAACAAATTCATGCAATTGGTTAAGATCTCCTTTAATTCACAGACATACGCACTCATTAATCTTTATAGAAATCCGGTGGGCATCATTGATGACAGTTTCTATGATGCGCTATAACGTCTCTTCGAATATGTTTCTGCTCAAAGTAATATCTCTGGTATTTTACTAATGGGTGATTTGAACCTTTCTTGCTTCGATTGAAACATAAGGAGTAAGAATCGCGAGGGTGCAAGATGGATCTCCTTTATGGAAGATCATGATTTAAGGATGGCAAACGGTGCGATTATAGGTGACATTCCCCCAATGAACACCTGGGAGAGAGGCACCTCAAAATCTTTAGTCGATTACATTTTCATGTCTAATAGCATCTTTATGAATTCCAGCAGATTTATTGTAGTAAAACAGACAACTAGTGATCACCATCTCTTAGCACTCTCTTGGGCAGTTGAAATCGAAATTCATTTGAAAACTGTATTTTATTATAATCAGACTGTAGCGGTCAATAATGGTAAAAACCGCTTCAAATGGTCTGTCAATAAACTACTAGCTCTGAATGGTGCTATTCTAAATAATCAAAGGTCACACAAGGCTGGCTCATACATAGATGTATTAAGCACCTTCGCAAACCTTTATCCCGTTCACAGTAAACCAGCCAAGAGACATATTCATGGGTTTGACTTAGTGCTCTGTGAAAGAAAGAAAGAATACAGAAGAGAGATTAAAAATCTACGAAAAAATCTACGAAAACTCCCATGGTTGATCAAACCAAAGCAGTTAAGGTTGCTTCTTCGAGATATCGAAATTGGGTTCGCGCGTGGAGAGCTGCCATATATCAATTAGATAGTGAATACTTTTTGGCAGCTTGTCGTAACAAAAATGCTGCTTTGGTTTGGGAGTTGTTGAATAAATGCAATACATCTCCCCAAGGTCATGCGCAACTAAATGGAGTATCTGAATCTGTGTGGGTTACACAATTTTCCACTCTATATGACGGTTCCAAGATGATCTGTTATAACTATAATAGCAACTCTGAAAATAGTTGGGCTTTGCATTGTACAAGATCTATTATTCAGGACTTCATTAAAACATCTTCATCGTCGAGAGCGGCAGGCCTGGATGGGCTCACTAATCTAATGCTCAAACAAAATATAAAAGAATGGGCACTAATTTTAAATAATGCTTTTCACCACATTTTACAAACTAAAAATAATCGGGATTCATGGCCTTCATCTGTAATTATTCCGATCTACAAAAAAGGCGATCGTATGGATGCTAAAAGCTATCGTCCAATAACGTTACTGGACGTTCCAGGAAAACATTTCTCCAGGTTGTTGTTAAGAGATTTTAATGTTTGGTAAAATAAAGCAAATCAACGTGATCCAACACAACTCATCAGCCAGCCCCATTGATTCTGCCCAAATTGGGGCACTGCCAGTGGCATGCTGCTTCTGACTTCTTGTTTTGTCAGTGCATACAGGCCTGCTTTTTCCTGCAGTCACGCCTGGCACCGGCACTTATCAGGAAGGAGTGGCATATGTGGTGATTGCCCGATGATAAGTTACAACCCGTCCCTGGAAAGTGCTAATACCCACATCATCAGTGGATCAGTGAAGACAGATGGGTCATTGGTGCTATCGGTGGTGGCTGTGGAATCATTTGTCCTGTAAATCTCTTGGTACCATCTGCAAATGTGATTGTGCATGACTGTTGGCCCTAGGTTGCAGCCCATGCCGCTCTGCCCCACCTGACCTATTTTTCTACTGCTGTGCACATTGCAAAGCATCACACACTCCTCACACTTGACTGTCTTTCCTGGAGGCTTGTCAAAAAACTGCAATACCCAACACCAAAAGGGGTGTGTAAAAGAGGTTGAGGTCTGTGTTCCCGGGAACTATTGTGCCTGCATTGCCCCAATGCAATGGCTGGCACCAGTGGGTGCCACCCCCATTTCCTCATTCACCTCCTCACTATGATGCAGTTCCACTGCTTGTGAGTGAGCCAAGAACGTCTGCTCTCCCCCACCAATTCTCCTCCCCAGCATGATGCTTCTCAAGGACCTCAAGGACCTCCCATCCTTTGCACCTTTACTGTACTGTGCAAAGACCACTTCCTGCTCTGTTACGGTCCCCACCTAGAAAGAAACATCTTGGTTTACTTCCAAGGATGCTTGCAGCACCGCCAAGTACCGAGAAGTACTGTTTACTGTTGTGGATCTCTAGCGGAGCATTGCTGGAACGCCCTGGATTCCTGCATGTTTGATGTGCGCTGAGAACTTTCAATGCTGTGTTTGTGAACGCCCTCGGAGAGGACGTCTTATTGTGTAACTCAAATCTGCCTGGCCTTCCGAGAGGAAAAGAAGGTGTTCCTAGTGAACGGTGGCTGCGCCCCCTACATGGTGACGCCCTCCCAAGCCTCAACAAATACCCATAACCCGGTGCGTGTGCCCGAGAAGTACTGTTTACTGTTGTGGATCTCTGCCGGAGAATTGTCGGAACACTGTGGATTCCTGCACATTTGTTGTGCGCTGAGAACTTTCAACGCTGTGTTTGTGAACGCCCTCGGAGAGGACGTCTTATCATGTAACTCTAATATGCCTGGCCTTCCGAGAGGAAAAGAAGGTGACAGTCTGTTCACTTTGTGTTCACGTTGTGTTCAACTCGTTTGTTCGCATTGGATTATAATAGAAGTAGCGTGCTTAGAACTCTCTGCTATTTCTTTTTAAAGGTGTTCCTAGTGAATGGTGGCTCCACCCCCTGCGTGATGACGCCCTCCCAAGTCTCAACAAATACCCCTAACTGCATGCGCACCGCCAAGTACCGAGAAGTACTGTTTACTGTTCACGGTGCGCGGCGCAGGGCGCAGAGTGTATAGTCAACTGAATTGGCAAGTTTATTATTGGTAAAAATCCCTTGGTTATCTTGGCCCTCTCTGACTGGTACAACTACTTCCAGGTACTCGTAAGTCCACCATCGACAGAGGGTGACTGCAGGCGCTGAGCCATTGGACCCTGGTGACATATGATTAGTGTGAGTTCTGAGGACTGCTCATATAGGGTGACTGCGGGCATTAGGCCCTTGAATCCGAAGGGGGCAGGATACCCTTTTACAGCAGGAGCATATGAGTCACTGAGTACTGGATAGTTACATCTGTATAAAGGGTGACTGGGTGTCTCTTAGATCTTTGATTCTATCGCAGTCCACGTGCTCCTTAAATCGAGATTCGTAGATGAATGCTATCAAAGCACAGAGATAACTACGTTCAGACACCAGCTACAAACAGAGTTAAAAGGAGAGTGGGGGGTCATTAAGCTATCTACAAACTTGTACAGATTTATCTCTTTGTTCTGAATGTTGCATGTTGTGTTGTTGTCTTGTGGCTACTTAGATGCCACAAATTTGAGAGTGGGAGCATTGGGGTGGGGAATTATTTTGAAAAGCTGGTCCGCGGTGGTATTTGTTGAAGGGTGGTGGCCTTTTGATTACATAGCAGCAGTGTAGAGTTCCACCTGCATCAGCTATAGTAGGTTGGTGGTTGTATTTGTGTAGGCCTCTTGGCTACGCCTGTTGGCTTGAAGTTGACCATGAGCCGTGCACTGAGAAGTGGTAACAAGTCTGGTACTTCCTCTAAGGCCCCTGTAAAGAACTCAGTGAATAAGCTGACCAACAGCACTCTACCACTGTTACATTCCTGTAAAAAATAATTACTTTCAATGTCGATATCAATAGGTGATGTGTCTCTTACACTGGATCAAGAAGAGGCCTCTAGTTGACCCCCATTGACACATTCGGCTCTTGGAATGGAGGTGCCTGCAAAGGAGGCTCCTCCAGTTCAAAGTCAAGCGTCCTTTTGTGTTCAAGATGCCAATAAGAATGATGAGCAGATAGCTTGTGATCACCCTCAGGCATATGACAACAATTGCATACCATGGGAAGCCTTAGAGGGCATTGAGCATGTCTCTGATACATCTATGCTTGCCCCAAATATCATGAGTGAGCTGTGGAGGCGGGTACGTCTTTCCCTTGGTCCTTCTTCACCTGCCTCTAGGTCTTATCCCTTTCGCGAACAAGTGCATTTTCACCTTCCTGAGGAACCTACCCCTAAAGCCATCGGGGACCCTGGAAGAGAATCCTCAGGTATACCCCCTCAGGGATTGAGTGGGGGCACAAACGTGGACTTTGGTGACCAAAGTATTAGACACGTAGACGCTATGAGTTCCTACTTGCCTTCAAAGTTAGAGACTCAATCACTAAAGAAAGATGAATTGGTCTTGCTGTCTCCAAAGGGGATCTAAGGTCATCTTCGACACCTGAGGATTCCCCCTCTGACATCTTTCCGCAAGCTGACCCTTTCAACTTCCCAGTGATTTCGAGAATACTCAATTTGCTTGACAAGGGCCATGAATTAACCTCTTGCACCTTAAGAGAAATGAGGGTTCGCTGGCATTTATGAAAGAAAGAATTAGCAAACTAGAAGGCTATATATTGGTTTAGGAGCAATCGAAATCGCATTACTTCTCGCAATTTGAAAAAATGATATCAAATATTGTCCCAGCTGTTAGATCTGCTGTCCCTATCTTGGCAACACAGTCCCACGGAACTCAAATGGACTATGTGGTAAGTAATGTCTATCTTCCACAAAGATCATACTCACAAGTGCTGCAAGCAGCAAATACGAGCTCAAGAGAGTATGATAGCAATGAGTCTATTGATCTGTTGGAGATAGCCAAACTCCATCATGATTGGCTACTCCAGGTGGAACAACTTTTGTTCAATACCCTGACTAATTCTCAACTCACTTTGAATACAGAGTCTATAAGTGAAGCAACAAGGACTGACATTGGGTCTGCCATCTCCCCAGACAGTCCCTCTGCGTTGACTGATATCATTGACTCACAGGCTACCCTTGTGCCCAAACCACCTCTGACGTCAAGCGAGCAAGATGTGGAATGCACAGGGCAAGGGGGGA
The DNA here is from genome assembly GCF_040938575.1 of Ambystoma mexicanum. NCBI lineage: Eukaryota > Metazoa > Chordata > Amphibia > Caudata > Ambystomatidae > Ambystoma > Ambystoma mexicanum. Next base: position 1,583,682,676 of record NC_090929.1, on the reverse strand, counting down.
GACAATTTATCTCTCGCAGGGCAAGGAAATCTTTTTTGAGAGCACAAAAACAGCTAAACCTTGCCAAAGCTAACCAAAAGAAAGTGCAAATAAAGGATAAGTCGGACATTTTTCCACCATCCCTTAAGGAGGCAGTCTTTGCCCAAATTTGCAAAATGCCAAGTACCAATGACCTAGCACTAAATCTTTTGGAATTGGATGAGGAAAGCAAGAAACATCTTCAGATTAAGGCTTTGAAAAGAGGCAACGTGCAGGTGCTGGCTTCTAAACCTTCTGTGGTACCCTCTGATAAGTCTCAATCACAGTTACACAACTTCTTTCCCAGTATTGAAAGTATGAAAGCAGCTGTATTGCCTCAAGAAGAGGCAAGCCACCTGAAATCATCAAACAAAGCAAATGGGAGCTTACCTCCAGTGTTAAATAGTGTGGGATGCACAAAGGGCTTGGCGTCACAGGATGCTCCCCACTCCACTGTAGTAAAACAGGTGGAGAGTGTTGCAAAATCACTGGACAGAATTGCATCCCCCGAATTGGTAAGCAAGGACTCACAGTATGTCGTAGAAGATGATCCTAGGAAGGAGAACCTTGTTGAGCCTCTTAATGACACACTGTCGTTCTCTGATACTCCCAAAGAGATGAACCAAATATTGGGATGGGTGAGTAATCCGTACATCAACGGAATGGCTCGGATCAATAGGTCATTTTTGATGAATACTTTTTTTCAGATCCCGCCTTTACGCAATTTGGCGAGTAAAGACCTGGAATGGGTAAAATTAGCACCACATAACAACTTAAGAGTGCTGTGTAAAGTTCACTCGCAAATAAATACCAAATTAATTCTGGACTTTAAAGAGGACTTTGAGTCTCTGGGGCTTTTTCCGTACTTGTTAAAGAATATGGAGTCGTTTTTAGACTTTATCATGCCTGCACCTACCGACCAGCCTATGGGAGCCCCGGTGTCAGCCGCATATGAGTCATGAGTCCCATAGTAAGGAACTATCACAGCAGTTGGCTTCGCTGTCTCAGGCACTAAGTGGTCTTTCATGGTTGGAGCCTCTGATCAAAGTGGCGGCATCTATGAAAGTAAATGCATAAAATTCATAACGATCGAGTATTGGTGTCACATCCTAGAACTGCTGTGGTATGAAAAACTTCATGATATGGCATGAACGGGTCGGGGCTCGCCAGGTTCCTGAAATGTTACTATTGCAGGACACAATGGCCTTGCATGCGATTGAGTTAGATGGTTATGTATCGTTTAGTGTTCCTGCGAAGCGCAGTCAGTTAGGTAGACCCAGCGGGGGTACCGCAATCCTTATTAAGAACAGTCTGAATGCAACAACACACCTAGCGGCCAAATCCGACACCTTTATAATGGTCAGAATTACAATATCTGGCATTAAGATACAATTTATTGGAATCCCAGTGCTGCTTCTCTTGACTCAGCATTAGTGGAGCTAAACTGTACTCTGATCAATGCGTCATTGTTTTTTTCCAAAGCATGACATTTTAATTGGTGGGGATCTGAACTCACACTTGGGTTTGAACGGTGACATGACACAGCAGTCCCGTAGGAGAGGAAAGGTATGGGCCAAGTTCTTTGAAGCTTGGGGTATCTATCCAATTTTACACGGAACACATAGATCCAACATTTCTTGGCAGCATGGCAACTCATTTTCTATAATTGACTATGTGCTAGCTTCAGTTGTGTGCTCTGGACTGCTCGACCCCATCCTAATTTTGAAGGTGGGTTTGGGCAACCATAATATGTTGACCACAAGGCTCCACATTAAGGGCAAGCCGTATGAGACCGTGATGTCTGTCATGTCTATCGAAAGTGACAGACACGCTTCTTCTGTAAGATGGCATCCTAATAAATGTTGTAGAATGGTGTTCTTAGTAAACAGAGACCTGGTGGTCCCCCATGAAGCACAGTTATATGTGGATGCTATGGAAAAAGTCAATGACCAAAACCTGTTGATGATCCATGGGCACTTGGTGAGGAAATCCTCTGTAAAGATGCACCTAATGCTATCCGCGCATATGTGTTTGACATCTCCAATTTGAAAAGTCAGAAAAATCATGACTTCGGATGGCAAGAGGATCTTATGACAATGCAGCCTTATATAAGGTAGCAAAAACTTTAATCACGTCACGCTACAAGAAAAGGGTAAAGGAGGTGCGTTATGTTGCTCATAACCATGCGGACCAACGCATGATCGAACATATATGTAAGGGAAACATCAGAGAAATGTGGTCCATCCTAAGAAATCCTGCTGGCAAGGTTGACAAGCACATGTTTGCGACTATATCCGGTTCCCAATGGCAGTCTTTCTTTGGAAAGAAATATGAATTGCCTGCTCAGCACCTCAGGCTGGAGTCTATTAAACCCCAGTTGCAATTTCCCGCAACATGCCCTAGGGAACTCAAAGATGTAATCTGGGCAATAGCGCAATTGAAGTTTTCCAAAGCAGCAGAACCAGATGGGCTCCCACTCTGGTCTTTAAGGACGACCCGCACTTTTGGGCAAGGTATCTGCTCTCGTCCTACAATCTAATTTACAAAACGGGCAGAATACCTCCCTCCTGGTTGATGGCAATAATAATACCCATCCATGAGAAGGGTCCTCTAGACGATCCTGGCAACTTCAGGCCTATTGCCCTAATTGACACTGCAGCAAAAAATGTTGCTCGCTTAGTTCTGTGCGAACTGGAGAAATACATCATGGCAGCTGGCACTCTCTCCAAAGCCCAGGTGGGGTTTCGAAGGGCTATGGGTACACACAACTAAATATGTCGATTCTTGCTCATTTGTTAACATCATCACGCACCCAGGTCAAGTGCCCAATATATATGGCGTCATTAGACCTATCGGCTGCATTTGATAGTGTCCTTCGAAGCCGCCTCTGGCGGAAAATGATGTCCTATAGTATTCCCTCCCATCTGGTAGCAACAATTGCAGCCCTCTATCAAAATACATCATATAGGGTTCGTATCAATGCAGAAGGCCTCCTGCCCGACAGTATTCCCACGGTAATTGGTGTGAAGCAAGGTTGTAACTTGGCTGCCGTACTTTTCAATCTGTACTTGGCCGATATAGAGAATATATGGGAAGGAACCAACACTTTTCCGGTTTGTCTGGGCAAGCTACGCCTACATTGGTTGGCGTTTCCTTACAACATTATTCTGTTTGAAAAGTACCTTTCGGGTTACAAAACAAATTGAATATTTTCCAAGAATATTGTGAGTTGAACAATCTGACAATTAATTTGGTCAAATCACACATTATAGTTTTTACGGCAAACAAGAAAACCCAGAAGTACAAGTACACTGTGAATACCGCACCCATTAACATCTTGGGTCAGATCACATATTTGGGATATCACTTATGAAACAGTATGTCAGTTGGCAAATGGCACGCAATTTTGGATACCAAGGTGAATCAGTTGCTTGCCCAGATGAGAATTATTTTCACTCAGCATTGCAAGTACTTCCTCATGCCCTTGATACATTTCTACACAATGAAAGTAGAGTCTATCTTACTATATGGTTTGGATGTTTGTTTTTAAATATGGGCCCTTCATTGAACTACTACAAGGAAAGATCTGGAAAAGGGATTTAGGTCTCCCTGGGTATCTGCCAAATTCCATCTTGATACACGAGCTAGGCTTATACCCCTTGTCTGACAAATATTAATGGCGTATGCTCACTAGCTATATGAAAATGTTGTCTCCACCTTCGAACTCCCTCTATGAGGATGTTAGGACAATGTTACATGTGAATTATCCATTATCTATTTGTTTATTTCAAGAACGCATGACTCAAGTCCTATGCACCCTGAATATGTCTAAGCAAGATTTAATTGACTCTCCCGGGGTGTGTAACCTTTGTTTTTTTAGGAATGCATGGGCACGAAATACTGACTTAATTGCAGGTTATCCATCATTTAGCTCCTACGGCAAAGTTAGACAGGGATTGCTCCATGTCAGCGCTACATAAGTGCTTTCCTAATAAGAACGCCAGAAGGACCTACATGAGATTCCGCCTGGACCTTATCCACACGGGCTCTCGTATTAGGAACTGGTCCTGTTATAAAGAATCTGGGAAGTGGGACCATTGTAGATTTTGTGCCAGAGTGGATGAGTCTGAAACCTTAGAACATCTACTTATGCACTGTGTGCATTATGAATTACACAGGCTCACCTGTTTTCAATCCTTTTTGGGGTCTAACTCTCGCTGTGAATGCAACATGGTCTGGTTGCGCTGTATGTGGGGGCTTTGTAACGCTACCATCTTGGCGACAGTCAGATTTGTGAACATAATTGAGGATGCCCTGCGGTTGCATAATGGCAGTTTGCATATTGTGAATAATGAAGGGTCTGTAACAGCGTGACTTCTCTTTTGTATGAGAGTAACTTGAACGCTGGCTGACATCATTAATAAAGATGTAATTGTGCATATTGTGAATAATGAAGGGTTTGTAACATCGTGACTTTTCTTCTGCATATGACCAACATGAATGCTGGCACTGACCTTAACAATGATGTAATTTTCATTTTTCATGTCTTTTTTTTTTGTTATTCAACCAAATGCAGTACTGGTATTGTATGTTGAAAGCATTATATTTTAGAAATATTACGATTTTACGTTATTGAGGTATTGTCTCAATATAGATGAGACGCGCTAGAAAATTAATTTTGTGTACGATGTTAGAAAGTGTCTTATGATTTCTGGTTTGACTTGAGTAATGAATTGTGTGATGACTTGTAAGAATTGTTTATATTAGATTGTGAGTTGATTTTATCCTTTTCTTTATAGAAGGCATAATGAGATTCCGGATATGTAAACTTGTGTCTATGTATTGATTTTGTAAAGGTGTAAATTAAGTTTACCAAAAACAATATGAGGAACATGCCTGTGTTCTTTCCATGCAGCACATGCACTTTGCCTTCCCACTCCACCTAAGGCCTGGCATCCCCTGGTTAGGTGGGGTGCACCCTCATAGGCCCTCCATTGCCTTCCTTGCTGACAGATCCTAACACAGACCCAGCCTTGCAGGGCAAATTAATGAGAACTCGTGCCTCAGATGCCTTTGTGTTGAAGACGGGCCTCCTCCAATGACCTCAGCTCCTCTTATTCTCCACCTCTGTCGCCAGAGGCTACCTCCAATGCCTCAGACGCTCATGATTTCTCAGAAACATGGAAATGTTGTGTGAACCAACCCGTGAGCTACCCCTAAATAACAGCACATGGTTACCATCCTTCATATACATCATTGGTGAGGGAAAATGTGGCACCCCTAGTTCCCTTCCAGCTCCTTCTCTTCCCAGCAAGGTGACCACACCATTCTCCTCATCAATCCTGCTTGCTTTAAAGTTAAATGGACTTCTAGAGATCAGAAACAAGAGAACAAAAAAACACCCAAAGAAACAATGCAACACCCAGAGAATTGTGCCCAAGGGACAAGAGCAAACACAAAACAACACTATAGTACTTCCAATAAATGATTCATACAACAAGAATGCCAAAGTAACTCGACAAGCATGTGTGACGTTCTAGACAATAACACACTTGTAGGAAGAAACTGTGAACGTGTAACAAGTTTTTGTTGTGTTGTTCTTGAATGGAACTTGACCAGGAAATATGTATTTTCTGGGTTTCTTTCCAGCTTATAAAGTTTTTTCTTTCTTTTAAAGTGAAAATGCAATAAAGGATAGTGCAGAATGCATCACGCGTTTTGCTTTTTTATCAGCTGTAAACTAGGAAAAGCTCCAAATAGACAAGAACATCCATTCAAATAATACCAAACTAAAGCAAACACCAAAGTTGAAATACTGGTCAAAATGTTGCTAATACCCCCCAATTGTAATCCTGCCATGTGTCCCACGTCACACATCCTAGCAAAACCCACAAAGGAGTAGGAAAGGGGCTGGCCAGTTCCTAGATTCTCAAATTGTTTTAGGAGATTTGAAGGCTCTGGGAGAATGGACAAACGTAATTTGGAGGCCCAAATCACTGTGAGATCCAGGAGCCTGCAGGAAGCTTCTCCTGGGATTCGACATGCAAAGACACTGTAGTACACTTGAGAGATAGATCAAATCACCCCTAAATTTTTGTAGCCCCTGCAAGGCCCATTTTATGAAGGTCAACCAAGAATACTAATCAGTGATAATGGGATCATGGAAGAAGTTTGGGAAAAGGGGGAAATGGCTGAGCCTATTACATCGAAGATCAATCTTTCAAAGATCCATAGTCAGAGGCCCCATACCACCAGTCTTGTTCCTGAGAACACCTAACCTTCTTCAGTATGTATTTAATACACTTTGTATAACCTAAATCAACCAGTGAATAAACATACAAAGATTGTATTCCCCCATGGCTAACATTTGGTCAAATGACTATGCAGTTACTCATAACACTATTGAGGAGGGCTTGCCCCACCAAATCATGGCCTGGAACCCCTTACAGGTCACTATGCATATTAACAAGGGGGGTCCTGGGAGTTCCTCTGCCAGACATTAGTCCTGGTTGCGAGAGACTTACCCAGAGTCTTTAGCTCACTATCATTCACAGAGAAGAAATATCCCAAACATATCAGTCTTTGTCCTGCCCTGGGGCAGTCCAGCACCGAAATGCTAGGCAATTCTCCTCTGAACAAGATTACCAACAGCATCACCAGGCACGTGTTTCGGTCTGGTTGGACCTCATCAGTAGGGAGGAGCTGTGCCTCTCTAAGAATAGTGAGCAAGGGGTCCACGTCTGGATTCCCCTAGTAACTTAGGGTGAGACCCAAAGTTACTCAAATATGCAAATTAACAAGGGGGGTCCTGGGAGTCCATCTGCCAGACATTAGTCCTGGTTGCGAGAGACTTACCCAGAGTCTGTAGCTCACTATCTTTCACAGAGAAGAAATATCCCAAACATATCAGTCTTTGTCCTGCCCTGGGGCAGTCCAGCACCGAAATGCTAGGCAATTCTCCTCTGAACAAGAGTACCAACAGCATCCCCAGACAGCTGTTTCGGTCTGGTTGGACCTCATCAGTAGGAAGGAGCTGTGCCTCTCTAAGAATAGTGAGCAAGGGGTCCATGTCTGGATTCCCCTAGTAACTTAGGGTGAGACCCAAAGTTACTCAAATATGCAAATTAACAAGGGGGGTCCTGGGAGTCCCTCTGCCAGACATTAGTCCTGGTTGCAAGAGACTTACCCAGAGTCTTTAGCTCACTATCTTTCACAGAGAAGAAATATCCCAAACATATCAGTCTTTGTCCTGCCCTGGGGCAGTCCAGCACCAAAATGCTAGGCAATTCTCCTCTGAACAAGAGTACCAACAGCATCCCCAGACACCTGTTTCGGTCTGGTTGGACCTCATCAGTAGGGAGGAGCTGTGCCTCTCTAAGAATAGTGAGCAAGGGGTCCACGTCTGGATTCCCCTAGTAACTTAGGGTGAGACCCAAAGTTACTCAAATATGCAAATTAACAAGGGGGGTCCTGGGAGTCCCTCTGCCAGACATTAGTCCTGGTTGCAAGAGACTTACCCAGAGTCTTTAGCTCACTATCTTTCACAGAGAAGAAATATCCCAAACATATCAGTCTTTGTCCTGCCCTGGGGCAGTCCAGCACCAAAATGCTAGGCAATTCTCCTCTGAGCAAGAGTACCAACAGTATCCCCAGACAGGTGTTTCGGTCTGGTTGTACCTCATCAGTAGGGAGGAGCTGTGCCTCTCTAAGAATAGTGAGCAAGGGGTCAACATCTGGATTCCCCTAGTAACTTAGGGTGAGACCCAAAGTTACTCAAATATGCAAATTAACAAGGGGGGTCCTGGGAGTCCCTCTACCAGACATTAGTCCTGGTTGTGAGAGACTTACCCAGAGTCTTTAGCTCACAATCTTTCACAGAGAAGAAATATCCCAAAGATATCAGTCTTTGTCCTGCCCTGGGGCAGTCCAGCACCGAAATGCTAGGCAATTCTCCTCTGAACAAGAGTACCATCAGCATCCCCAGACACGTGTTTCGGTCTGGTTGGACCTCATCAGTAGGGAGGAGCTGTGCCTCTCTAAGAATAGTGAGCAAGGGGTCCACGTCTGGATTCCCCTAGTAACTTAGGGTGAGACCCAAAGTTACTCAAATATGCAAATTAACAAGGGGGGTCCTGGGAGTCCCTCTACCAGACATTAGTCCTGGTTGTGAGAGACTTACCCAGAGTCTTTAGCTCACTATCTTTCACAGAGAAGAAATATCCCAAACATATCAGTCTTTGTCCTGCCCTGGGGCCGTCCACCACCGAAATGCTAGGCAATTCTCCTCTGAACAAGAGTACCATCAGCATCCCCAAACACGTGTTTCGGTCTGGTTGGACCTCATCAGTAGGGAGGAGCTGTGCCTCTCTAAGAATAGTGTGCAAGGGGTCCACGTCTGGATTCCCCTAGTAACTTAGGGTGAGACCCAAAGTTACTCAAATATGCAAATTTACAAGGGGGGTCCTGGGAGTCCCTCTGCCAGACATTAGTCCTGGTTGCGAGAGACTTACCCAGAGTCTTTAGCTCACTATCTTTCACAGAGAAGAAATATCCCAAACATATCAGTCTTTGTCCTGCCCTGGGGCAGTCCAGCACCGAAATGCTAGGCAATTCTCCTCTGAACAAGAGTACCAACAGCATCCCCAGACACGTGTTTCGGTCTGGTTGGACCTCATCAGTAGGGATGAGCTGTGCCTCTCTAAGAATAGTGAGCAAGGGGTCCACGTCTGGATTCCCCTAGTAACTTAGGGTGAGACCCAAAGTTACTCAAATATGCAAATTAACAAGGGGGGTCCTGGGAGTCCCTCTGCCAGACATTAGTCCTGGTTGCAAGAGACTTACCCAGAGTCTTTAGCTCACTATCTTTCACAGAGAAGAAATATCCCAAACATATCAGTCTTTGTCCTGCCCTGGGGCAGTCCAGCACCGAAATGCTAGGCAATTCTCCTCTGAACAAGAGTAGCAACAGCATCCCCAGACACATGTTTCGGTCTGGTTGGACCTCATCAGTAGGGAGGAGCTGTGTCTCTCTAAGAATAGTGAGCAAGGGGTCCACGTCTGGATTCCCCTAGTAACTTAGGGTGAGACCCAAAGTTACTCAAATATGCAAATTAACAAGGGGGTCCTGGGAGTCCCTCTGCCAGACATTCATCCTGGTTGCGAGAGAGACTTACCCAGAGTCTTTAGCTCACTATCTTTCACAGAGAAGAAATATCCCAAACATATCAGTCTTTGTCCTGCCCTGGGGCAGTCCAGCACCAAAATGCTAGGCAATTCTCCGCTGAGCAAGAGTACCAACAGTATCCCCAGACACGTGTTTCGGTCTGGTTGGACCTCATCAGTAGGGAGGAGCTGTGCCTCTTTAAGAATAGTGAGCAAGGGGTCCACATCTGGATTCCCCTAGTAACTTAGGGTGAGACCCAAAGTTACTCAAATATGCAAATTAACAAGGGGGGTCCTGGGAGTCCCTCTACCAGACATTAGTCCTGGTTGTGAGAGACTTACCCAGAGTCTTTAGCTCACAATCTTTCACAGAGAAGAAATATCCCAAAGATATCAGTCTTTGTCCTGCCCTGGGGCAGTCCAGCACCGAAATGCTAGGCAATTCTCCTCTGAACAAGAGTACCATCAGCATCCCCAGACACGTGTTTCAGTCTGGTTGGACCTCAGCAGTAGGGAGGAGCTGTGCCTCTCTAAGAATAGTGAGCAAGGGGTCCACGTCTGGATTCCTCTAGTAACTTAGGGTGAGACCCAAAGTTACTCAAATATGCAAATTTACAAGGGGGGTCCTGGGAGTCCCTCTGCCAGACATTAGTCCTGGTTGCGAGAGACTTACCCAGAGTCTTTAGCTCACTATCTTTCACAGAGAAGAAATATCCCAAACATATCAGTCTTTGTCCTGCCCTGGGGCAGTCCAGCACCGAAATGCTAGGCAATTCTCCTCTGAACAAGAGTACCAACAGCATCCCCAGACACGTGTTTCGGTCTGGTTGGACCTCATCAGTAGGGAGGAGCTGTGCCTCTCTATGAATAGTGAGCAAGGGGTCCACGTCTGGATTCCCCTAGTAACTTAGGGTGAGACCCAAAGTTACTCCAATATGCAAATTAACAAGGGGGTCCTGGGAGTCCCTCTGCCAGACATTAGTCCTGGTTGCGAGAGACTTACCCAGAGTCTTTAGCTCACTATCTTTCACAGAGAAGAAATATCCCAAACATATCAGTCTTTGTCCTGCCCTGGGGCAGTCCAGCACCAAAATGCTAGGCAATTCTCCTCTGAGCAAGAGTACCAACAGTATCCCCAGACACGTGTTTCGGTCTGGTTGGACCTCATCAGTAGGGAGGAGCTGTGCCTCTCTAAGAATAGTGAGCAAGGGGTCCACATCTGGATTCCCCTAGTAACTTAGGGTGAGACCCAAAGTTACTCAAATATGCAAATTAACAAGGGGGGTCCTGGGAGTCCCTCTACCAGACATTAGTCCTGGTTGTGAGAGACTTACCCAGAGTCTTTAGCTCACTATCTTTCACAGAGAAGAAATATCCCAAACATATCAGTCTTTGTCCTGCCCTGGGGCCGTCCAGCACCGAAATGCTAGGCAATTCTCCTCTGAACAAGAGTACCATCAGCATCCCCAAACACGTGTTTCGGTCTGGTTGGACCTCATCAGTAGGGAGGAGCTGTGCCTCTCTAAGAATAGTGTGCAAGGGGTCCACGTCTGGATTCCCCTAGTAACTTAGGGTGAGACCCAAAGTTACTCAAATATGCAAATTAACAAGGGGGGTCCTGGGAGTCCCTCTGCCAGACATTAGTCCTGGTTGCGAGAGACTTACCCAGAGTCTTTAGCTCACTATCTTTCACAGAGAAGAAATATCCCAAACATATCAGTCTTTGTCCTGCCCTGGGGCAGTCCAGCACCGAAATGCTAGGCAATTCTCCTCTGAACAAGAGTACCAACAGCATCCCCAGACACGTGTTTCGGTCTGGTTGGACCTCATCAGTAGGGAGGAGCTGTGCCTCTCTAAGAATAGTGAGCAAGGGGTCCACGTCTGGATTCCCCTAGTAACTTAGGGTGAGACCCAAAGTTACTCAAATATGCAAATTAACAAGGGGGGTCCTGGGAGTCCCTCTACCAGACATTAGTCCTGGTTGCGAGAGACTTACCCAGAGTCTTTAGCTCACTATCTTTCACAGAGAAGAAATATCCCAAACATATCAGTCTTTGTCCTGCCCTGGGGCAGTCCAGCACCGAAATGCTAGGCAATTCTCCTCTGAGCAAGAGTACCAACAGCATCCCCAGACACGTGTTTCGGTCTGGTTGGACCTCATCAGAGGGAGGAGCTGTGCCTCTCTAAGAATAGTGAGCAAGGGGTCCACGTCTGGATTCCCCTAGTAACTTAGGGTGAGACCCAAAGTTACTCAAATATGCAAATTAACAAAGGGGGTCCTGGGAGTCCCTCTACCAGACATTAGTCCTGGTTGCGAGAAACTTACCCAGAGTCTTCAGCTCACTATCTTTCACAGAGAAGAAATATCCCAAACATATCAGTCTTTGTCCTGCCCTGGGGCAGTCCAGCACCGAAATGCTAGGCAATTCTCCTCTGAACAAGAGTACCAACAGCATCCCCAGACACGTGTTTCGGTCTGGTTGGACCTCATCAGTAGGGAGGGGCTGTGCCTCTCTAAGAATAGTGAGCAAGGGGTCCACGTCTGGATTCCCCTAGTAACTTAGGGTGAGACCCAAAGTTACTCAAATATGCAAATTTACAAGGGGGGTCCTGGGAGTCCCTCTGCCAGACATTAGTCCTGGTTGTGAGAGACTTACCCAGAGTCTTTAGCTCACTATCTTTCACAGAGAAGAAATATCCCAAACATATCAGTCTTTGTCCTGCCCTGGGGCAGTCCAGCACCGAAATGCTAGGCAATTCTCCTCTGAACAAGAGTACCAACAGCATCCCCAGACACGTGTTTCGGTCTGGTTGGACCTCATCAGTAGGGAGGAGCTGTGCCTCTCTAAGAATAGTGAGCAAGGGGTCCACGTCTGGATTCCCCCAGTAACTTAGGGTGAGACCCAAAGTTACTCAAATATGCAAATTTACAAAGGGGGTCCTGGGAGTCCCTCTGCCAGACATTAGTCCTGGTTGCGAGAGACTTACCCAGAGTCTTCAGCTCACTATCTTTCACAGAGAAGAAATATCCCAAACATATCAGTCTTTGTCCTGCCCTGGGGCAGTCCAGCACCGAAATGCTAGGCAATTCTCCTCTGAACAAGAGTACCAACAGCATCCCCAGACACGTGTTTCGGTCTGGTTGGACCTCATCAGTAGGGAGGAGCTGTGCCTCTCTAAGAATAGTGAGCAAGGGGTCCACGTCTGGATTCCCCTAGTAACTTAGGGTGAGACCCAAAGTTACTCAAATATGCAAATTAACAAGGGGGGTCCTGGGAGTCCCTCTGCCAGACATTAGTCCTGGTTGCGAGAGACTTACCCAGAGTCTTTAGCTCACTATCTTTCACAGAGAAGAAATATCCCAAACATATCTGTCTTTGTACTGATGAGGTCCAACCAGACCGAAACACGTGGGGCTTCTTGTTGCATTCAGTGAATCTCAAGCAGGTGTGGCGTCCATCTGGCCCTCAGTGATGACATTGATGTACACAGTTAGAGCGTCCGCGTCTCCAGGGGTTTTGTTCCTGTGTATAATGGTCTTCCCTGACAAACATTGTTAGCCATATGCGCCATCCTGGGAGCAGAGCATGGGATGCATGGAAAGAGATGGCATATGCTTCTCTGCCATGTCTGTTGAAAACTCTTTATTTTTGTAGAGATTCTGACCTCGCCATTGTGTCTACCACCTGTCTGTATTGTAAGATTTAAACAATGATACTCCTGTCTTTGGAAGATCCAGTGACTGTATCAGAGCTTGCTGAATGTCCCATCTAAAAGTGGGTGCAGAAAGGCAATGATATCTTGCCCCTTCTTGTCTTCAGTGTACACTATTTGTGAAGGTTGTTCCTGCATTTTCTGTCACTGGCTCGCTCTAGCATCGTCTGCAAGGTCAGGATTTCAGATTCTCGTCTTCTCAAGGTAATGTCCTTGTCTGCTGGGCTTTCATCCGAGTCTCAAATCTCTCAAGTCTCAGGCTGTCTACTGCAATGGATTACATCATATGCACTCCAATGCCAGTTCGATGCTCGGCAGGTTTCAGGGACGTAATTTCACCAAAATGCCAGGGGTAGTGGAAGTGACATCACACGACCCTTGACCTCTGATGACATCACATCAAGTGATGTCATTTAACCCCACCCGAAGTGACATCACAGGAAGCGATGGAGCACGACCTTTCACCCCTTGACAAAACTGGAAGTGGCATCACATAGCATTGTTTCTAAGTACACTTCGAAAGATATGGTTATGATAGCACTGTAAAGTGATATACATTTATACAAGAATGGATCACCAAATGCATCATTAATATCAGCGCATACAGCCATATTACCAAATTACTGTGAATGCCAGCAGACGTCCAAGGACAAATAATAATGATGTGTTATTATGTAACACTTACGCTTAAGCGCTTCATATAGAACAAATATACATACAATATCACCCAACCTGTGTTGGTACTAATTTATCAAACTCAGCAGTTAGAAAGGCTCAGTTGATCTTGCCGGGAATAGAACCTGTAACCTGCAGATCACACACACATTGCAGCAGAGAGTGCTCAACACACTGAGCTATCTTACCGGCTATAGCTATCAGAAAAACAGCCACTCCAGAAACAAAGAGCCACATGCTGCTGGCCACAACCCAGGAGCCTCAGTGTTGTGGCCTAAATAGATGACAGGACGCTGTAGGGTTTCTAACAGTCTTTATTGACTGACAAAAGGGAGAAAGGCTCTAATGTGGCCTGATGGCGCTGGGCGCTTACTTACAGTTCATTGCAATCAAGTCCTGTGCTTTCCCAGTTGATTCACTGTGGAAAGGTTGTGCTCACTGGTGGCACGCTGTAAACTTCTAGGGCCCCCATGTAGCCTCCTGTGGCTGTGGTGTTACGCACTAGAAGCTGTGGTGTGAGTCCTGTGGCTCACTGCTCCTTATCCTGTAATCAGGAGCAGCACTCCTCTGTGACCGCTTCAGCTGGCCGAGCGCCAACTCTGAAGCGGGAACGTTTTCCCGCGGAGCGTGGGCTTGCGAGATCCCGTCTCGCGAGATCTCGCGAGAACACGCTCCCGCGATCATGTGATGTCCCCACACACCTCCTTTGCTGGGAAAAAGGATGGGTGGTCACTCCATGATGAAGTCCGCATATTTCCTGGGTTTCCTTCTCTCTCTCTGGGGCCTGCCAGGATCGGCGTATGGAGCGGGATCGATGAAGTGTCTTTGGGAAGGTGCTGGTGATTCAGGTTCTCTTTGTCCAGCTCTTTGCTGTGATTCCCTGGGTGTTGTTGGGGGGATGGGGCTTGCAAAGTCGTTGTGATGGTGCGGCTCTATGGTATCTCTACTTGGGAGGTGATGGTTCTCGTATGACTCTTGGCAGACTTGATCTTCTCCAGTGTCTCCTTGTGAGTGTACAGTGTCTTCTTTCCTGCGGTACATGGCTACCCTTTCTAGATTCCATCTCCTGCCATCTCTGGTGCAGATGTGGTTTGTCCCTCTCTCCATGACTTCTATGGGACTGCTGTATCTGGAACCAGTGGAGGTGTCCTTGTGGGGAAGTCGTATCTTCACCAGATCCCCTTTGTTGACTTGTGTGTGTCGAGCGGCTCGGCGCAAATCCCCCTGTGCTTTCATTGCTTCTTTGTTGTGCTGCATGCGGCAAGTTATGTCATCCATGTCAACGTCTTCGTCGGCCCTCATTTGCTGGAGCCATGGTGGTACCAGTGAGGATGCCGCCCTTCTCCCCCTCAGCAGATGGAAAGGTGAAACACCTGTGACGGCGTTGGGATTGAGACGGTGGGCCGCTACGGCTTCTTTGACTGTCTTGTATGGGTCTAGGCCCGAGGCGTGAGCCAGTTGTAGCGCCCCCTTGATGAAGCGGTTTGCCCGCTCGACTAGGCCATTTGCCTGTGGGTGGTATAGACTTGCTTTCCGCTGTTGGATGTTGTTGAGCTTGAGAAATTTTTCCATTTCTCTGGAGACTAGCTGGACACTGTTGTCCGTGACAAGTTCTTCGGGCAGGCCCTCCCGCTGGAATGTGGCAGTGAGTGTTTCAATGACTGTTCCTGTGGTGATGTCTGAGGTGAAGTCAGCTTCCACCCATTTGGAAAAATAGTCGACCATCACTATCCTGTACCTGTGCTCTGGGGGCATGTTGTCCAGCGGCCCTATGAAATCCAGACCCAGCTTTCGCCACAACCCTTTGGGGACTTCGGTGGGCAGCATGGGGGCTTGCCTCACGGCTAGGCGCTTGTCGCTGTTTGAGCATTCATGGTACCTATCGACCATCTGCCGTACTTCCTGGTCCATGCCTGGCCACCAGTATGCGTCGCGTATCCTTTGTCTGGTCAAGTTGCACCCTAGATGGCCTGAGTGTGCTCTGCACAGTATGACTTTGCGGATTCCACTGGGTGGGATGATTTGATCACCTCTGAGAATGAGACCATTCATGGCGGTGATTTCCTCGTTCAACTTCCAGTAGGGACGAAGGGCTTCGGGGATCGCTCTCTCGTTGGGCCATCCATTTCGAACCCAGGTGCTTACGTGCCTTAGGGCGTGGTCCTGCTCGAACTCTTCCTGCCAGTGGCTCTCGCTCATTTCCATGTACTCGACGTTCCTCAAGTCGCCAATGGAAGCAACGACACATTCGTCTTCCAGGAATTTGGTGCCGGGGGCGCTTTGGTTCAGGAGCCTGGACATGCAGTCCGCTTGTGCGTTTTTCCAGCCCGCAATGTGTTGTATCTCATAGGTATACTCTTGGAGCTTTGCGGCGATCCTGGCCAGTCCAGGGGTGGCCGTCTTGGTGCCGCCCGGGCTCAACATGTGAATTAGGGGTTTGTGATCGGTGATCAACTTGAATCTTGTCCCCCATACGTATGATCTGAAATAGTCGACGGCCCAGGCGCATGCCAACATCTCTTTCTCTACCGTAGAGTAATTCTTCTCGGATGAGGATAATGCCTTGGATGCAAATGCCACAATGTTCTCAGTGTCGCCCTTCTTCTGGGTCAAGGTGGCCCCCAGGCCGTATGCGCTGGCGTCAGTGATGATGCAGGTGTCCCATTCAGGGTTGTATGGTTTAAGACACGGCGCGTGTAGAATCCTTTTCTTGATTTCGCCGAAAGCCTCATCCTGTTCTGGGCCCCAAGAGTAATCTGCTCCCTTCTTCAGGAGCTCCCTCATGGGAGACGTGGTCTCAGAGAACCTGGGGACGAATTAGGCATAGTACTCGGCTAGGCCCAAGAATGAGCGTAGTTCCTCTTTGGACATCGTGCCGGTGCTTCTGTAATGGCCTCCATGAGGTTCTTCTTGGGGCTTACCCCATCACTCGAGATGCAGTACCCCAGATATTCTACCTTGTTCACCCCGAAGACACACTTTTCATGGCGTAGGTGAATGCCTTCCTCCTGAAGTCTGCTCAGGACTGACTTGAGTGCCTTGTCATGGGTCTCGTTGTCTTTGGCGTACACCAGGATGTCATCTTGGAAGAATGAGACATTGGTGAGTCCTTTAAGCAGGGAGTTCATCATCCTCTGGAATGCGGATGCTGCGGACGATAACCCGAAAGGCATGCGGGTGTATTGGAAGATGCCAAAAGGAGTGATGAACGCCGTCAGGGGGCGGGAGGACTTGTGTAGAGGAATCTGGTGATAGGCATCACGCATGTCCAGCTTCGAGAAAATGGCCGCCTCCTTCATCATGAGGACAATCTCATTGATGCTGGGGAGTGGGAAGCTATCTGTGATCACCTCTAAGTTCAGGCTTCTCAGGTCGATGCAGATCCTGAGGTCGTTGCTGGACTTTTTCTTTACTAATACTACCGGACTCAGCCACTCTGAGGATTCCACGGTTTCAATGGTTCCTTTTTCGACCATCTTCCGCAGGTGGGCGTCCAAAGCTGGTCTTGCGGTGGCAGGTACTGCCCTTACTTTGTGCTTGACCGGGGTGGCGTTGGGTTTCAGCCGAAGCTTGTGGACAAAGTTTTTCACTTTTCCCGGTTTCTCGGAAAACAGGTTTGGAAAGATCTCCTTGAAGTTTTGCGCTGCTCCTGATGAGATCATGAGCACCTGTTCCGGAGTGCTGGGATCTAGTTTCATGCTGAGTTTGTGTTGGTCATCCCACCCCAGCACGGCTGGACCTTTGGGTGAAAAATACACTTTGGTGGTGGTAGACCTCCCTTTAAAATCGATCTGGGCTTTGATGTAGCCCAAAAGGTCGACCGTTGCCCCTCCAAACACGGTCGGTTTTTGCCTGGTTGATCTAATCTCCACTTTTTCTTGTCCCATCATCTCCTTGTACATGTTGATGGGCAGAATGGTGAGGTTGGATCCCGAATCAGCCATGACGCGCGTTTCCATTCCGTCCACTTTAATGGTGCAGTGGGGCTTTTCTCTTCTGGCATGGGGGGCATTGACCATGACAACCATGGGTCTGTCCTGTAGTTCATCATCATCAGTTGAGGTGCAGTCACCGTCAACACGGGAAACAGTTTTCTCCCGCCACATGCATGCCGGAGCCACGTGGCCAATGTGTCCGCACTTGGAGCACTCCTTATTCCTGGCGGGGCAGTCGCGGTCGTTCGCCATGTGCTTGGAGCTGGCGCATCTGTAACATTTCGGTGCCTCCTTTTTCCTGGGACTTTTGTCTTTGGGGCCGTCGCGGGAATGCTTGTCTCTGCGACCTCTCCATTGTAGCGCCGCCATTTCGGGCACAGGCAGGTGACTTCCCGCCTCCTTGCGTCTGCTGGAGGTTTCTTCCTCCGCCCTGGCAATCTGGATGGCTTTATCGAGGGTGACCTCCTTTTCTTGGATGAGTTTGTCCTGTACTTTCCTAGAGTTGGTGTGGACAACGAGCATGCCGCAGATGACCTGTTCTGCATTTTCTCCAAAGGCGCAAAGAGAGGCGAGTTCCCTCATCCTGGTGATGTAGTCATCCACGGGTTCGCTCCCTTCCTGTTTGCGAGTGTAGAATCTCAGCCTGTGTGTTCTCCTTATTGGTGAATCTCTTCATGATGCGACGAGTCGCTTCTTTGTAAACATCGTCGTCTTCGACGTCATTGTCGGCCGCAGGTATTTCTTTAAGGCCGGCAAAGATGCGCTGACCTTCAACCCCTAACGCATTTAACAGCATCGCCCTCTTCCTGATGGGGGCATATCGCGTGCCGCCCACTGCTTCCAAGTAGGTGGAGAAAAGGGGTTCCCATTGCATCCAAGGAATTGCCGGTGTTCCTGGCAAGGGGAGAAACGCAGGGGGTGGTGTGGCGCCTTGCATGGTGGGTCCGTGGGACTTCTGGTATCCTCGTCGCCAGTTATGTTGTGGCCCAAATAGATGACAGGACGCTCTAGGGTTTCTAACAGTCTTTATTGACTGACAAAAGGGAGAAAGGCTCTAATGTGGCCTGATGGCGCTGGGCGTTTACTTACAGTTCATTGCAATCAAGTCCTGTGCTTTCCCAGTTGATTTACTGTGGAAAGGTTGTGCTCACCGGTGGCACGCTGTAAACTTCTAGGGCCCCCATGTAGCCTCCTGTGGCTGTGGTGTTACGCCCTAGAAGCTGTGGTGTGAGTCCTGTGGCTCACTGCTCCTTATCCTGTAATCAGGAGCAGCGCTCCTCTGTGACCGCTTCAGCTGGCCGAGCGCCAACTCTGAAGCGGGAACGTTTTCCCGCGGAGTGTGGGCTCGCGAGATCCCGTCTTGCGAGATCTCGCGAGAACATGCTCCCGCGATCATGTGATGTCCCCACACTCAGTTTATTTATTTTTATACTTTAAAAGCATAATTAGCAGAGGACCATGGACAACACCTCAGATGCACAATCTTTTCAGGTGACTGCAGGAATTATAACGCATCCCATGATTTTCTTAGACTGCAAGATTTCTGGAACGGAAGTTGGCAAACATTCACCAAGTGGACTCGTTTGACTCCTCACTTGTGAAGAAAACCTAATCCTGGGCAACTAGGAACCGAACAAAATCAAACACAAAGCAAGTGTCTCAGGAAGGCTAAAGTGGTTTGGACTGATGGATGAGAGGCATTACATACAGTACATTAAAATGTATTATTCATTCACAGACAGTAGGTTTTCAAACATGGCTATAACAGTTTGACAATTTGCAAATGTGAAACAAAGACACAAAGTGAAAAACATTTCTGGTACATTACAAATGCATAAGATCACTTTAATAATCATTTTCAGAAATATGAAGAAACATCCCTGAAACCCACCTCCAAAGGACAGGAAAAGATGGTTCCCCTCACTTTGCCCTATGATGAAAATGGTTGGGCCTAATGAGTTATGTTATTGTTATTGATTTGTTTCGGCCTTGTTCGAACTTTCTGGAGTAAGCAGCAGGTTTAAAGCCTTACAATCAAAATACAAAAAAAAACAGTCCACCGTAATGGTTACTCGTCGTGTTCAAACGCTTCTGTGAATCATCGGCTTCTGGTGGGACTGTGGAAAACAATACAGCCGAGCCGAGGAGGAGTGGAAAGGCAGCTGTCATTTCCTGCAGTAGTCCGTGGCCTACAACAAACAAAATACAAGAAAAGTGGCTGTAGAGGGGAGTGGGTGCTACAAAGATTCCAGGAAACACAGAAAAGGAGAGTTCTGCTGTCCACAATCACATCCGTATCCCTGGCGGCATACCTTATAACTATGTGCGTCAAGGAGGACAAAACTTGAATATAATAACATAAAAAGACTAGTTAGCTTAGTACTCCTGACATGCTAACTTGACTTCTTAACTCCATGGGGAACACGCCTAGCTGGTGAGTGAGAGTGGCCCTACCAGCAAACCCGACCTTCCCACCGCCAGAGATTGCTTGTCTGGGGACTCCGTTAATGAGCTCATACAGTGTTAATGTGGAGCTGCACAGAAAATACCTCCTGTTGCCCTGCCTGCCCCCGTGGAGCACGCCTCACTAGTTAGCAATAGGAGCCTTTCAAACCTGCCGTCCTCCTTCACCCAGGCGGAATGGAGGGGCTAATGAAAGGCCAGGAGATTAAATGAATGTGAAGAGCATGTTAAAGGCTGAGAGCTTTCTCTAGCAGCAGTCCCTGTGATTAAAAGATAGGCAACCGCCAGGGCAAGTTCTACCGAGGGCTGTCCGCTATTCTTGGATCAGTGTGGCAGGCGCTCAGTGGGGCGGCAGTGCTCCACCACCCCTACAAAATGGGGATCTCACTGTGGGTGCCGCCCACTCATGCCGATGAAGTCGACGAGAGAGACCTCCGATTTTCACAGAGGTACAGTGGTTGCTGCCTGCACAGGCCCCATGCCATGGGTGTTAATTGCTGCGTTGTTATCTTTGTATATATAGTGTAATAAGCAACTGCTTGTACTACTCACACAGTCAACAAATTATCTTTCAGATTGTCTAACAGTGGCTGAGTCTGCTGCAGGATGGACCTGCTCTTCTGTTCTGCTTTCTTCCTTCTTCCCTGCCTCAGCCCCGGGCCCGGACGAGATATGGTTGCCGAGCAACCGTAGCTCGAATAGACCCGAAGGCAGCGGCGTGCCTCGCTGCTTCCTCTGGCCAGGTCTGGGGTGGCGTCAGGAGCTTGCTCGTTTTTATATATAGTTTGTAACACACCTCTTATAAAACAAAATGCAAGCTCCAGGCTCCAGGCCAGGCCAGAGGTTGCAAAATTATGGCAGAGGTTGCTAGGGCAATGGCAGAGGTCGCTCTTGCGACCTCTGGCGACCCCCGATTGACATCCCTGGCAGGTTTGAAGAACTTGATCTCAGCTGTTTCCTTTGACAGCAATAGCACACATTCAAGAACAGACTCTCTACCTCTATTTTATTTTTCTTTATTTTCTTTATTCTCCTTTTTTTGCATATTCAGTTTTCACATTCTTATTTGTACTTGGTTATGATTCAAGAGAGCCATTTAACCAGCTGATATAACACTATATCGGATGTATAACTGCTTCCAATAATGTGGTCATATATTGGTTTTCTGAAATTGATAGTATAACTAAGTCAACACATAGCAGAAAGTATCCTAAATTTATCACATTGATGTAAATATCCTCAGAGATACATACTGTGATACGAGTATTTGCGTTCTAACAGAACCAGTCATCACATATTTTGGCACTTTCCATAATACGAACATAACAGTATAATCAAGTGAACACACAGTGGAAAGTATGCTAAATTTATCACACTGATGTAAATATCCTCAGAGATACGCACTGTGATATGTGTATTTGCGGTCTAACAGAACCAGTCATCACATATTTTGGCATTTTCCATCACGCGAACATTCAGGTCCGGCATTATAGGACATGCCAGTGCATTAGTGTGATTCCATTATATACGAGCAACTAGAGAGTAACATGTACATCTATAAGCACTGGCGCTTACCTATCCAAGGTATTATTTGTACAGCAGCGCATTACTTTCACTATACATTTCTTTACCGCAATTCTGTCATATTGAATATTTCCCTCTTTTTTCTTTTCTTTTCTCTTTTACATCGACTGGATCGCGATAATTTAGGTTACATTTAATTAAAGCACTTTAGACCGTACACCCGAAAACAGCTATATAACACATGAACAATTACAGTTTTCTAATGTAGTAGACATTACAAGATGGCTGCCATTCGCAGCACGGCTCGGGCCGTCCCTATGGTAACGCATTGTAAACAATCCATATACATGAGCCACACGAAGCGCGCGCTCTCGCGGCGTCCTCCGCGGATCCCTTTCTGGCGGTTGCTAGGTAAGGAGCTAATACTTTATGCTTTCCACAATGACATTCCACTAAAGATCGAGTACTTCATTGCAAAACCCAATATACCCACTATTACTTGCCGTGTATATTTTTTGCAGTGTTTTAACACAGCTGGCAATCTGCATCACAACACTTTTTTGGCGGCAGCATCACAACCCTAAAAAGATTAAACGCCATTTGCACTCTCAGGTTAGTGCTTTAGTTTTACCACCTATGACCGTAACAGACATGGTACGATCGTTTGACCTAGCTAATTCTGCTTTTTTTGTTCCTTTCTCTTCCCTTTTTCTTACCATTCAAATTATGTATTGACACGTATGTATTATTTTCAAACTTTACACATGTTGGAATGCATTTAACACAAAATTGAATGTTTAATGCCTGTTGGTACTATTCTGCATTTATTTATTTATTATTTTGGTCTGCTTTGGAATGTGGCACACTCTCTTTTAATACCTGTGGTTTTTACACAGACTTTATTTTTTGTCCTATACTGTTTAACTCCCTTTGGATGTTTCATGTGCATATGGGTGACATGCATTTGGTATATTGACTATACTAATATGGCACTCTCGCAAAATATTGTTCTAACGGTAACTTTTGGCTTTTGAAACTGACTTGATTTAACATTGAGTTTGCACGTATTGTACATAATGAATGCCGCTAACGCATAATGTGCATATTATGATTTGTGGGTCATAGATCCGTCTATCAATTTAATCGGATTATATGAGTAAATTAAAGAGCTGGCCCTGACGAAGGACTTTGATTCCGAAATGCATAGGCCACTATGAGCTCATTTAATGCATCTGCTCTGAAAAGGAAGTATAGCGGCCAAGCATAATAATATGAATAAAATTCAATACTTTTCTCAATAAGTATAAATACAATTGTTGAAGATTCTTTACTTTTGACTGACCAGTATTAAACAGTGACACCACCAAGTGGTGTTTGGGTGTGCATCCCGCACCGCTGGCTTCACGGCCTTGGTCCTCACCCCTGTGCTTCATAGGTTCGATTTCACGGAGGCACTTCTCCAGTGGGTTTGCACCCCTCCCTGAATTTCATCTATATTAGAATAAATTGAAAGAATGATATAACACTTCGGTGGTGCATGTTCATTACAAACAAACTGTTCTCAATTTCATCTGTGAATTAATCTGAAAGTAGCACACCACAATTAATATGTCGTATGAAGAAATTGAACATATCACAGATAATAGAGTGACAACGCTTGGCTTTTCAGCTTAAGAAGCGGATGCAATACTGGGCCTCATTAAAGAAACCATACGTACCCCTAGTGGTACCGACCCACTAAGCAAGATCAAACAACTAGAATACAATGGGCCTCATTACGACCCTGGCGGAGTGGGTTTACGCCAGCGTTATTCGCGGCGGACCCGTCCGCCCTACTACGAGTTCCCGTAGCGCCATGGAGCGTTTTCCGCCTGGTTTTTCCGGGCGGAGAAATCCATGGCGCTACGGGACCTTGTTGTTAATTACGCCACCGTATTTTACGGTGGCGTAATTAACGCCTTCCCCACTCCCATTATACCCTATGGGGCAAAAATGGGAATGGGGAAGGGTAAAATGGGGAATGGGGATTTACCGCCCCGCCAAGGTCGGCATGGGGCGGAAAATCCGCCAACCCCCATGGCGCTATCGGCAGCTTTCCGCCGTGCTCCGCGGTGCATTTAGCACCGCGATTTCCGCCAGGGTCGTAATGAGGCCCAATGTCAGAAAGCAGATCAACCGCAAAATTACACGCAATAACCTTGAGCAGGTACTACAAAGCACAAAGGATACCGAGAGGTTTACAAATTCCTTTGCGTCCTACTCTATGCAAGGAAAACAAGAAGTTCGTTGAAAAATGGGAGCAAATCCTTAACAGATGCTCACTCGACTTAATCCTACTGACCATACAAGAGCTGTCAGGCAACATTGAACAACTCGAGAAAGAAATTGAGAACCTTTCTAAGGACATTACAGAAATCACAGATGCTGAATCTTTTGCCGAGATCTTAGCAGATATTAATGAGAAATTAGAGAGTTACCAAGAAGACTTAGAAGCTCGGAAAATTAGAAAGTTTCGCCGAGATACGTTTAATTATCTCAATAACGAGGCCTATACCTAGGCTGACAAATATCAACCACAAGACACACGCCCGAATAAACCCACAAGCGGCAACAGCAGCTCTGATTCAGACATTCCCGAGAATGAAGACAGCACTACCGCAGTTCCCCAAACATCTAGCACATCAGACAATTTAACCAGACCAACGCAGTCTAAACGTACAACCAACACTGTTTTTTTAGACAGAGGAAGAGGACAAGGAGGGGTAGAAAGAAGAAATCAAGGGATGCTAACAAGGCTACAAATGAATCTTACTTAGTAGTTAACCTTTCTAAACAGATTCTTTCTAACCACAAGATACAAACGCTTGAGAAAGGATTAAAATTTGTACCAATTTACAGCACCAACAAGTTTCAAACGCAAATTGAACTATACAAACTCGTCCGCAAATTGAAAGTGACATTTTATTTTGCAGAGACAGCATCATCTACTATGACATCTACAACCACCTCAGAATATATTGAATTCAAAACAAATAGTACCTTCTGTCCTCATATTCAGGTACCTGCGATAGACATTTTCCAAAAAATGGTACTTAGTGACTTAAAGAAGATTCGATTTCACACAGCCAAAAGGCCTAACCTCAGTAGAGGCGAACAGTCACAAATTCGTAACCTTTTTTCCGACGATTCGATCACCATTCGACCGGCAGATAAAGGCGGAGCAATTGTAATTCAAGACACAGCACAGTATCACCAAGAATGTTTACGGCAGTTATCAGACACCAATACGTATAAACTACTATCACATGATCCAACACCAGATATCAAAAGAAAGTTAGAAGAAATCCTTGATAGGGCAGTCGAGGACGAATGGATTAGTACAAAAACTAAAGCGTATCTATTCACCGCATATCCTGTGATGCCTCACCTATATACTCTGCTGAAAATACATAAATGTTTAACAAATCCACCTGGGACACCGATCGTGGCAGCAACAAAATGCCTTCTACAACCACTCGGGACTTACATAGATTTTTTCATGCAACCTATCATCCAAGCTACAAGCACATACGTCAAAGATACTACCCATTTTCTCAAAATATTGGACACAATCTCTCTCACCAAAGAAGATATATTATATACGATTGATGTGGTTAGTCTGTACAGCAGTATTCCACATGACCTTGATCAACAAGCAGTGGAAGCTCTACTATCACAAACAAGAGAAATTGGAGCGAATAAAGAATTTCTCATTATCCTTCTCGATTTTATTTTTAAAAACTTGTGCTTCAAATATGACAGCAAGTACTACAATCAAATATCAGGAACAGCAATGGGTGCCAAGATGGCACCAGCATACGCCAATTGTTTTATGTATCAGTTTGAAACCACACATGTGTTGAACAACCCCAGATGGCAAAAGCATCCCAAAACATGGGTCTGATACATAGACGACATTTATGGGGTATGGACAGGGAGCAGGAATGACCTTGAAGAATTTCTCATGTTCCTAAATGGAATTGACAAACGCATCCAATTCACCCTCGAAATAGGTGATCCTAACATCCATTATT
Source organism: Ambystoma mexicanum (assembly GCF_040938575.1). Classification (NCBI taxonomy): domain Eukaryota; kingdom Metazoa; phylum Chordata; class Amphibia; order Caudata; family Ambystomatidae; genus Ambystoma; species Ambystoma mexicanum. The sequence goes on along the minus strand of NC_090929.1, from coordinate 1,583,657,112 downwards.
TGGACATACAAACTGTTATCCAGGACAACAGAAAAACCACCACACTTTACACCAAACCCACAGATCGCAACAATCTGCTGCACCGTATGAGTTTTCATCCTCCCAAGACTCTACACAATTTACCCTATGGACACATGCTGCAAATTAAAGGGATAGTTAGTGACCCAGAGGATTGTCATGCACAACTCCAGAAACTACAAGAGAAATTACAATTAAGAGGCTATCCTGAAGCAGATTTAGCCACCGCTCGTAACAAAACAGATACACAGGAATGAGAACAACTGCTTGTCAAAAAACCTGGCAGAGTTAACCCAGAACTGGTGTTTGTAACCAAACATTCCATACAAAGTAAGCAGATAAAAACAATTATAGATAACAGATGGAACATACTCACCAGCGATGAAAGAACTGCAAGATTATTTCCCACACCTCCAGTATTTGCATATCAGAAGAGTAGCAATTTACGGAACATGCTAGTGAATACCAAAGACAAAATACCACCAACCAGACCTGACAAATTTCCTGGAACACACCCATGCATGAGCTGTGGGAATTGCAATAACATCATTAAGGGCAATACAGTTTCATATCCACGAACAAGGAAGAAATTCACATTGAAGCAACATGCCACGTGTCTATCTGAGAACGTTATTTATGTGATCAGGTGTCCTTGTGGGAAATATTATGTAGGCGAGACTTCATGCAAAATTTGCATCAGGATGAATGAACATAAATCGAACATCAGGAATATGAACAGAACGTCAGCAGTTGCTAGACACTTCAATGACAATGGGCATTCAGTTAGTCAATTAAGGTTTCTAATACTTGCAGTGATATCCCGCCAAGGGCTGCACCGGGGACATTAAAAAATGGAGAGCCCAGAAAGAAGCATTCTGGATCGATAGACTGGACTCATTATCACCGAATAGGATGAATGAAGAACTTGATCTCAGCTGTTTCCTTTGACAGCAATAGCGCACATTCAAGAACAGACTTTCTACCTCTATTTTATTTTTCTTTATTTTCTTTATTCTCCTTTTTTGCATATTCAGAAAAATGTAAGGGGGGGCACCTGAGAGAAAAACGCAAGGTTACTGGGGGGGCACCCGAGAGAAAAACGTAAGGTTATCGGGGGGGCATCCGAGAGAAAAAGGTAAGGTTAACGGGGGGCTCCCGAGAGAAAAACGTAAGGATTCGCCTTGTTCCTGCGCTTTAATACAGCGGTCAGAAGAAACGTGAACTCATAGCCCATATAATAATGGACAATTAGACTACGATGACGTTTAAAGACGCATTAAAGGAGTTTGTTTAAACTCCATGACGGGGTAATGATTAGAAGGCAGGTATATGTATAACCAGCTGGTGTCCGTCTAGTCTGTCAAGTGTCTGTCCTATGTGTTCTGTTGTATTCTGAATGTAAGAGAACTGTAGCATTGATTGTGTAAGATGAAATTTGAATTTTACGCGATTCTGTAAAGAAGAGGGAATCGCCAATGAATTGATGGTTTTGAGTTAATTGATGATATAAATTTTGGCTTGGATTGGAGCTTGCATATCTGGTGCTCGCTCATACTAGTATAAGGATAACAAACTGTATAAATATTGTTGGTAATGGAATTGAAAATGGAGGAGGTCACCCCACTTGCGCATGCACCTAAATTAAAAAAGTATAGCACAGAGAGGATTAGGGGTACCGCCCACAAGATGTTTATGCCTTGGCCACAGAATGGGTCCCTATCGAAAGCCATCTTACAACACATGACGACTTATCTACATGCCACATATATAGGCAAGAAGCTAGAGAAACATCTTGATGTTCTAGAACTTTGGAAGATGTTTGAGCAGATGAAGGAGGAAGAGCCTCCTGCAGATTGGATATTAAACATATGCACAGAAGGGGGTGAAATGCCTACCGCGCCACTGGCCCCGCCTGAGCCAGCCATCGAGGGAAGTAAGACAGAGGAGCTCTACCCGCTAAGAGAACTAAAGGCAGCCACGGGGAATAGCAACCCCGCTTATGAGTCGCCTACGTATAGTAGCAATGACAATAAAGAAAATAACCAGGAAATTAATCTTGCCTCTGCAGTCCCGAGGGACAAGGAAAGACGCAATGACATAGGAAAGGATCAGGCACAGAGTTGTGCATCTTTCGTTAAGGAGAGAGAGGGAAGGAAACGAAAGGGAAACGAAGGTAGAACTGATGAGATAACATTCACAAAAGACTAATGGATGGGAGGGCAGATATTGCTGAAACTAGATGGAACAGGAAGTGATGATGAAAGGCCAAGAGAGAGGTCTGATGAGACTCCAAGGAGAGAGAGAGAAAAGGAAAAGGAAATAAGGGATGAAAGGGCAAGAAGGAAGGATAGGCTGAAGCGAGAACTATATTGCGAAGAGCAAGAGAAACAGCTCTATCGCAAACAGAAGGCAGCCTACGACCAGTACAAACAGAATAAGCAAAGGTTGGAAGAAGGGCATTGGTATGTGAGAGGAGAGTGAAGAGAAGAGAAGATGAGGAAATTAGAAGGGCAAAGGAACGTAGAAATGAAAGGATGAGGGAAGTAGACAAGGCTAGAGAAGAAGCGAGGAAGTGCAAGGAAATAGATGAGGAAGCAGAAAGCAAGCGCAGAAAGAGGGCACGTTATCTTGAATATTTGGAGTGGGAAGTTAAAAAACCCAATCCTGTTGAAGAATGGGAAAACATGGAAGAATTCTTTCCTGCACATGACTCAGTACCAGGTATGAGTGGGACAAATATGCAGGATGACTTCGACACCAGAAGCATCGGGGAAACGATTGATAAAATATACAATGAGATGGGGCTAGAACAGAGATCCCATGGGGGAAGGGAAGATGAGCGCCTGGAGAGCACTCAGCTATATGACCCTGAGAATGTCACCCGAAGCAGTGGGAGTAGGGGACTGTCCCTAGACAAACTGAAGATTGGGCAGGACGAAGAAGATGCAAGGAGTTGTGTAAACTGGGTGTATTCTGTATCTGATTCTGGTGGGGAAACGGAGGATGAGGCACATGAGGAAGGGAGACGGTGCGAAAAACAGCTCCCAGGGGACCAAGCGATACGATGGTCAGATGCTAGCGAGTCCGCAAGTAGGACACCGAAGTCTGCCGCGCAGTCCGGCCGACATGAAGGAACACCCCACGGTCAGAGAGGGGCGTCAGCACCTGCCTATGCAGATAGATTAAGGGCATAGCCAGGGAGACGGCAAGGCGGAAATGCCACCCCAGCTGTAGACAGGAGAGCTATGGTGAAAGAAAAGAAAGACTGCGCATTCCAATTCCCGCTGCTAGAAAAGGGGGGAGAAAGACCACAATATATTCCATGGCCATACATGGACCAAGAGAACCTAAAAAATAAGCTTCCAATGCTGACATCGGGAGCCGGGAAGTGGATACATGAGTTAGAGAAAATGACGGGGGGTGTCACCTTAGATATAGGGGACATTAAGGGCCTCCTAATTGCCGTACTTGGTGAAAGAGCAGACGATGTATGGAAACGGGCAGGCTACCCTAGGGTAACCCTAATTAACAACTCCCATGACGGAGCGCCATTTAATAATTGTAGAGCAGCAGTGTGGAAAGTGCTGCAAATGCTATATCCAGAAACTTCTGATATGGGGGCTATAATGACTCGGAAAATGAAAGAGACTGAGGATCTGTTGATTTATATCCAGAACTTTCAAGATGCATGGGTGCTCGAAACGCATGAGTCTTGGATGAAATCTATCCCTGTATTCTACCACATATTATGCCAAGGGTTGCCCAAGCCAGTGCAAAAACATCTCAAGAAATTGGTAGGAATAGAAGCCAAACAATGGGCTTAAGTACAGTTGACAATTGCACATTACTGTAGATTGTTGCAAGAAAAGAATCGGAAAAAGGAGGCAACTCGTAAGGGCGAGGAGGTGAAGCTGGTGCAAAAGAAACTCTCAAAGTATGCTCTCGAGGGAGCCATGCTGACAAGCCCAGCTGAACCACGTGCACAGCAAGCAACTAACCCATCACTGAATAATCAGGGTAGCGTGGGATTTTACCTGAGGGGAAGGGGTTTTGGAGGAAGAGGATGGCAGAGTAATCAGGGTGGGTTTCAAGGTAACCAGGGTGGCTTTCAGAATAATCAAGGTGGCTTCCAGAATGCACAGATGGGCAGTCTAGCTATGCCAGATGGACAAATGGCCGACCACCACCAGTATTCTGGCTGTGTGGAATTACAGGACATGTGGCGCGCATGTGCGGAAGCCATGGCATGTGGCAAAGCGGCTAAGGAATGGGAATAGGCATGGTGAATCAGCCTGCCGTCCCACACCAGGGCAGTGCCCAAAATCACACAGTGCAGCAGCAGGCATCGGGCTTGCAGCAAGGTGCGCAGCAAGTGGTTCAACCCTCACACCTGGGGAACATACCGTAGGGACAATCCCAGCAGGCACCGCCCCAAATGTCGCAGGGCACAAGCTCCGGAGGGGTAGTGAATCCTGGAAATGGGGGAAATCAGCAAGTATACAGTGGGCCGAACTTATATTTGAAATAGGACAGCTCACGGGGGACTTTGATGTGTTCTATCCTATCAGTGACACCAGACCCTAATAGGAAACCTAGGGTGAATGTCGTCATAGGGGGTAAGGAATATTCCTTCTTAGTTGACATGAGTGCAACGCGTTCGTGCATATGAGAAGGCACATTTTCCCTGTCCGGTGAGGCCATAGATACTCAGAGTTTCACAGTTCCCTTTACAGACGCGCGCCCAGTCTCTGTGGGAGAACGCGTGATGAATGTACCCTTATTGTATTCACATCAGACCCCAGTAAACATCCTGGGTCGGGACTTAATGACTACGTTGAATATGACCATCTTGTTTACCGAGAATGGTATAGTATGCTCCACTCTGGGAAGGCATTATTCAAATGTGTGCGAAATGATCAGAGCATACTCAGGACTTATAGCCATGAGAGCTATATCATTAGAGCCGGAAGTTTTCGTATATGGCGTGCGGGTGCTCATGGCGGGATTGCCAGGCCTTGCTGATAGAACTATGAGGACACTTGATGAGTTCCTATTCAGACCAAGGATACCTATGCATGAAGAAGATGGACAAGTATTTCTCTTAATGATACAATCTGCCGCAGTGCGAGGGAAAGTGGTATTGGTCGAAGGATATGAAGACAAAGGCAGACAATGGTGTGCGATTATCGCCATCGAAGAAGGGTATCGAGTGACTGACGTCACCAATGACAATCTGTTCGAAGAACACCCTGACCTAGAAGAGACAAGGGTGGAAGTGAGTCTCATATTCTGGGTTAAAATGATAAAACGGGAGGTGCCACAGAGAATGATGTTGGCGCTGATACGTCCAGAATACTTTGATGACGACATGGGCCAAGTGCCTGTCGCAGTATGGACTACAGGGCCCTATGACGTAGGCCTCCTGAAGGGGGCAAGTGAAGTGAAAATATAACTGAAACCAGGAGCAATTTTACCAAGAGCACGACAATATCTTATGTCCAGAGAGGCAGATGAAGGGATCACGAAGACAATTTCCACCATGATGGAGCAGGGCATCCTAGTGACGTCAGAATTACCTTGCAATACAGTGATTTACCCTGTCAAGAAATCAAAGGGAGGGTCTTGGCGTTTAATCCAAGATTTAAGAGCATTAAACAACATAGTTGAAGCCGAGTTCCTTCTAGTCCCTAATCCATCCACAATACTATGCAACATTCCCACTGAGGCAAAATATTTCACAGTGATTGACTTGAAAAATGCGTTTTCTCAATCCCGTTGCACCGTGACTCACAAGACCTGACGTCATTTACTTACAGGAAAATGTGCCTGAAATGCACAAGGTTGCCACAGGGGTACTTTGAGTCTCCATCCATTTTCAACAGAGTCCTGTAGATGGAATGAAGCAATATTGCAGTAGACAGTGTTGTTTTGCAGTAGGTGGATGACATTCTAATCTGCAGAATCACTGAGGAACAATGCAGGCGCGACTCTGTCCAACTACTGACTATCCTGGCTGAGAAAGGATATAAAGTTGATAAGGAAAAGCTACAATACTGTCAGCGAGAGGTGCTGTACATAGGCCAGCTAATCTCACACGAAGGGAAAAAGGTAACCCCAGAAAGGGCTAAACCTATCATGAGCATGGCTAAACTGCTCACGATAAAACAAATGCAAAGCTTCTTAGGCCTGTGCAATTATGTCAGAGCATGGGTCTTCGACTACAGCTCGTATACCAAGCCCTTGCTTCAGGCCCTAAAGAAGGCCCAGGCAACAAGGGAAACAATCGAATGGACAGAAACAATGGAAAAGGGGTTTGCAGAACTCAAGGGGGCGATATGTAAGGCCCCAGTTCTCGGGGTTCCTAATTATGCAGAGGAATTCTACCTGTTCTCACATACCTATGGCAATATTATGACGGCAGTGCTCGCTCAGCGAACCTCACTGGGGTACAAGCCCCTAGCATATTACAGCGGGAGTCTGGACTCGGTCATGAAGGGCGAACAAAATCTAGCTGCTGCCGCGTTCGCCATTGAAAAGGCATCATCCATTGTGATGGGGTACTCCATGACATTGTACGTCGAGCACTCGCTATTCGCCATACTATAGAAGCCAAAGTGCACACTGACATCTCAGAGAGCATCCGCGTATGAAGTGATTATCTCTAACCCATCGATCAAGATAGTGCGATGTAAAACTGTGACTCCAGCCACGTTCATAGCTGAGCCAGTCACAGAGGGAGAACCCGTACATGACTGCGCAAATTATGAGGAATTCTATGATGAAATCCCCACGGTAAAGGAAAATGCCCTGGCAGGTGGTGAGATCGTGTTTATTGACGGCTCATCAAGAATCGGCCAAGAAGATAGATGGACAAAGATGCACAGGCATGGCCGTGATAAAATACCTAGCGAATGAAGAGTTCCAGGTACTTGTCAGTGCACGAATACCATCTCACTATTGGCGCAAACTGCAGAACTATTGGCGCTGATACTCGCCATTGAGAATCATGCAGACCAGGAAATAACTGTGTACAGTGACTCTGCTTATGTGACATCTACCGTGCATGCAGGCTTAGCACGCTGGAAAAGGAGGGGCTAACTCCGAGCGGACGGCACACCAGTGCAACATGCAGTCTTATTGGACAGGTTGATTAAAGCACTACAGCTTCTAGTGGGCATAGCGGTCATGAAATGTGCTGCCCACACCAAAGGGACAGATTTCGTGTCACGTGGAAATCATGAAGTGGACACGGAAGCCACGCGCGTGGCATCCAAGGATGAAACAATCATGGACGTGGAGGTGGCACGTACCCATGAGCGTATGAGAGTAGCACGAGCCACACCAGAGGCCTATAGCAACATGGGACAGACTCAGCTAATGGAACTCCAAGGGGAGGCACCTCAGGAGGAGAAAAAATTGTGGAAACATCGAGGGTGTTCCTTAAACCCCTCTAATGGGTTGTGGAGGCAAGACAGCCCTAGTACACCGAATTTATCAGAGCATGTTACACCGAATTTATCAGAGCATGTTGCGTTCTTCAAGGTGAACTGCATAATCTGCCAGCAATTCACCGCTGGGCACACACAAAAGGTAGTAAGAAGAGTTATCCCCCGGCCAAATGGGCCATTCCAGCACTTGCACATCGACTATGTCGACATGATTCAAGTGTACAGGTATTTAATTGTGGTGGTGTATCCATTCTCTAGATGGATAGAAGCAGGTCCCTGTGCACACCCAGACTCTACCTGTGCTGCCAAATTTCTAGTGAGGGAAGTGTTCCCTAGATGGGGGGTGTGCGAGGTAATGAGGTCAGACAATGGGGCTCACTTTGTTAAAGCAGCTTTCGAGAAGATCAGCTTGTTGCTTGGTATAAAGCACAAGTTCTCATCGGCGTATCATCCGGAGGGAAATGGCATAAATGAGTGGCTCAACAGCTTGTTAAAGGAGAGGATAGCCAAGCTGAAACTCACATTAAAAAAGGGATGGTTGCATTGTCTACCACTGGCATTGTATGCACTTCGGAACCAACCAGGCTCCGACCATCATCTCACGCCACACAAGATAGTCACAGGCAGAAGGATGAGGACCCCTCTTACCCCCCGAGATAGAGCTAGATGTGATGCCCAGCCAACAAGTGAGGTCTTGGGGACAGAAATGCAGGAGTACTTTAATTGTATGACATCCAGCGTCTCTGTCATTTCAGACCAGCTGCAGCGATGGCGAAAAGGGTGCAGCACAGTACAAAATACAACAGGAAATGCTGAAACAGACACCACGCAAAGTTTAGGCGTGCCTCTCATCTTCCCTGGGGATGCTGTTCTTATAAGGAAATTTACAAGGAAGAAGTGGGATGAGCCCGATTCAACAGCCCTTTCATCGTAGAGGACTGCATTCCTTCTTCCGTCAAAGTCCAGGGCAGAAGGGCATGGCTCTTACTGAATCACATTAAACCTTATATAGGAGAAAGCCCTCCAGCTGCATCCAACCACAAAGAAGCCACAGACAACGGGGAAGAACCTCAGCACGTGCAGACAAGATCCATGGCGAGGAAGAAGGACGCATGAGCAGCAAAACAATGACAAAGAACTCTGTTTAAATTTGTGACTTTTAAATAAGAACAATTCCCCAAACCAGAGAAAGGTGATAAAAAACAATAATACGGACACTCTGTGCATCACAGTTGCAGGATAAAGAAGAGAACTACATACACAAAGCCTCAACAAAGCTGATAAAACAATCTTTTGAAATAAAGTCACGCTCAAGTAGTATAAAGAATCAAGACTCTGATAGAAGAAAAAAGGGGAAAGACATTTCTTAAGAGCGTAACACAGCGTCCTGAAAGCAACCAGTGTTGAGACTTTGTTTACATAACTTATGGTATCTCCCAGCAGAGATATCAAGTGGGATGTGCTAACCTACTTCCAGCTGGTGGTAATATCATATCCGTCACTCAAAGAGAGAGAAACCAGTGTCAGAGACTTTATTCAAGATCTTGTGAACGAGAAAATAATCAGGCAACTGCTGACTGTCATCACGGAAGCCTTCGCCGAGCTACCCGAGCACAACGAGGAGGACACAAATGCTTCCACCGCCGGTAGACATTGATGAACTCACATTCACTTTGTTCTTTCAAATAATCGAGAAATGCCCAGGACTCGTCGGGAGAACAACTGACCCACGTACTTTCATCAGAGACCCAAGAAACCTAGCTCACTTGAACCAGCTGCGGACTAAACTAAATCACCTCGTGGTAGTCCACGCAACAGGAAGGTGCAGAGACTGTGTGAATCAAAAGGCAAGCTCATGATTAGGACCCAGCCAAACAGGACAAATGTCCTTATCACCCGAGGACACCCGGTTGGCCCACAACGTCCTGCTTAGACTAGTCAGAGACTATCCAGAAATGGTGGGGAGGCCTGCAGATGTTGACGTCATCCCCTTCCTTAGCGATCCAGCCAACGTCCCACACATGGGAACACTCCTAAACAGCATAATGCTCCAGGTGGAGCTATCTAACTTCCAGCGAGAATAGCTTAGGAGGTTCCAGTGAGACTTTCCAACGTGGGACAGATCGTGGAGACAGAGAGACAGTGCTTTATCTTCCACCGTGGGACAGATCGTGGAGACAGAGAGACAGTGCTTTACCTTCCGCCGTGGGACAGATCATGGAGACAGAGAGACAGTGCTTTATCTTCCGCCGTGGGACAGATCGTGGAGACAGAGAGACAGTGCTTTAGCTTCCGCCGTAGGACAAAGCGAGGACAGAGACACAGTTCTTCAATTTTCCGCCACAGGACAGATCGAGGAGAGCAGAGACAAGAACTATACCATCTTATTTTTTCTTTTTACATTTTTCTCTATTTCTCCGTATTTTATTTTAATTTTTTCATGTTCACTTTCATTTTTGTTTTTTCTTTATTTTTACAACATTTTATTTTTGTGTGATTTTTAGCAGTTCCACCTTTTCATTCCTTCGCATTGAACAGGTTCCAGCATGTCCTCAGAACCAAGGCAAATTAAAGGAATGCATTGGGACTTTACCTACTGTAAATATGCATTATGAATGTGATGTACCAAAGTTGCTAGCCTAACCCTTTTCCATAGTTTAGCAGAGGAACTGTACTGCATACACAGAGATTACCGACAGCACCCGCAAGAGGGGGGACACTTGAAAAGCACTCGTCACTTTAGTAGTAATAAACTCATGAACTACAAGATAAGCACAAGAAAATGAATAAATAACTGACTATGGACTTGTTTGAAATGGGGGCACAAAACAGTAACTTGGTTTTACCACCAGCACAGGGGCACCCCTGCTTCCCTGGAAGGAAATGCTGCCAGATGTCCTACAAGTTTATTATGTGTATATGCATAGTAATTATCATTGTCTTTCTATCATTGACTATCACAACTGCTTTCTTTATTGGTGCGCGAAGTATCCCAATCTCAGTGCACCCACCAGATAATGAAGGTCTGGGACCTACGAAAGCACCCAGACCCTATATAGTCATCCCAGTCCCAAGAAAACCTGATGGTAAAGTTAACTAACTAAAATTAAATATAATTAGCAGTGATTCAGACACACCTGAGGTAACGAATGACGAGAAAAGCTGGAGACAATGTCAGCACGGAATGAATGAAAACACAGCACTGATCACTGTACGCACCCACACACAGAATGTACGCAGACAAGGGCAAGTGTCTATGGCTACAGGGCATCCAACAAAGGCAGCAAAGAAGAGGAGACTGCCTGCCGAACAATCAGTTCCAGAAAATAGTGGAAACAACCAAGGAGAACCAAGTGAGAAACCAATGAAAGAGGGCACAGCAAAATCCCTAAAAAGAACAGAAGTAACCACAAGGGAACTCACAGAGAAAACACAAGCACTGATAGATTATTTGTTCCCATTCATAGTCAAATCAAAGAAACTACACGAGGAGCTGAAAAATAGAACTATAGAGACTATAACAGTAAGCGCGCCAGCTCAGACGCAAGGAACAAGCACCAGACCTACGACACAGCCACGCAATGGGGAGTTGGTGTCATGATCTCTGCTTCCAAAAGATCAGGACTTGCCCGACTCCCTTGGAAGCAGCCCCATAACCCCGGCTCCGAGTGCCAGCCAGTCCCAATTGGGACCTTTTGGACCCTGTCCTGGCGCCAGTGGCACCAGGCTCATAAAGATGCGCAGTCCCAGCGCTGGAAGCGCCGGGCTCATAATGCTTGGGTGGACTTACCTGCAGCAGACCATGCTGCTTACTTACCTGCCAGTTGAACCCCGGATCCTCTTCTGTTTGAGACTACTTTTCCTGTTGGGTGGGGCAGGAGCCACTCCCTAGGTTCAGAACACTGGAACTCTTCTGGAAAGCAGGAACTCTTTTCTTACCTAGGCGTGGCTGTGGAAGGAGACACCTAAGCACTACAGGAGGCTATTTAAACCACACCCGATGGATGAATCTTGCTTTGTGTTATTCTGCATTCTCTGCAGCAGAACGCTCATCGTGTCTTCTGCTTCTGATCCTGGGCCTAAGGAAAGAAAGGCTTACCATCCTGGAATCCAGTCTTCAGCAGCACCTGTAAAGACAAAGAAAGAACAGGTTAGCACTACGGTCTTCAGTGGCAGCGCATCTCTTACCTGGTCCATCGGCTGTCACCAACGCCTCGCGCTGCATCCCGCGTCTGAAAGACAAAAGAAGGTGCGTTTAAAGACATTGGGCAACTTTATTACTCACGTGCCATTACTCCTTCCCACGCCGAATCCAGTGGGTATTCCAGCACCCTTCAGCTTCTCTAAAGCTCCGAACTTGTACCTGCAAGATAAAAGGGACAGTTAGTGCGCATCGTGAAGCAGGCTACAAGCGCTTACCTACGTGCTTCCAGGCGCTTCTATTCCTCACGCGGGTTCGATCCTCAACTCTCATCAGCCCGCCATCCGCCATCGCCGGAACTCTGCAAAACAAGAGATATCATTACAAAAGACTTTTAAGACATTTGAAGCGCCCAGAACTTACCGTTCGTGCAGTTAACGACGGACAGCAGTCCTCTGAGGTCAAGAGGCCTGCGCCCTTATCCAGTGAAGGAACTGGTTACGGCACCCTGCCCCGAGGCAGATGGAGAGCTCGGCGTTCACTTACCTAAGGTGAGGGCGTTAACCTTTGGGGTTCTACAGGAGAAGAGAAAGGGAAGAGGAGAGAGGCACCCAATAACCCCAGTTCATTAATCCCATATTTTCTATCTGCAGACATCTTACTCTTCGTGTCAGACATACAGTGCACAGAGGTCCAGCCCAAAGAGCCAACCGTGTGTTACACATCACCTTTGAAGATACGGCATTCACCCAGTCAAGACCGGCGCCTCTGCGGGAATCAGGTGAGCGTTACAGAACACAAAGCCTACCGCAAAACTCCCACCCAGGCACTATGGAAACCTCGGATATCGACCAACTAGCCCAGTTACTTGGGGAACTAAGAGCAGAAGTGCATGCAGCCCGTCAGGAAACGAATGCTCTAAGAAGGGAACTGATTATTTCCAAGGAGCGAACAGACGATCTCGCTAGACAATTGCTACAGTCACAAGACGGACAAACTCCGTTACCCGCATCAGGGGCAAATCTTTCTTCAACATCCTCTATGAACCCAGTGCAGATCAACCTACCTGGGATAGTACCTCTGGCTCCGCCCGAACAATTTTCTGGTGACCCAAAGAGGTTTGCAGTATTCATTAATCAGTGCCGGTTGCACTTCTTATGCCGGCCAGCAGCCTTTCCAACTGATCAAGCTAAGGTAGCTTTCGTGCTTTCGTACCTTAGTGGCAATGCGGCAGACTGGTCGATCCCTCTAGTTAATCAAGATGATCCGGTTCTCCATGATTTTCAAGCTTTTCAGCTCAGTATGGAAAAACTGTTTGCAAGACATTCACATGGGCAGGCCTTGGACAATGAGCTCCTTTCATTGCGACAGGGTAATCAAAACCTTTTGGCTTATATTGCGTCTTTCAACAGACTGATAGTGGAAACTCGATGGCCTGAGGACAAAAGGATTACGCTGTTTTATAGAGGTCTACGTGGAGAGCTCAAAGATGTGTTAGCCCAAGTAGTGAATCCCCCGCGAGACTGTTCGGACTATATTGACTTAGTCGTTCAAATTGACCACAGACTGCATAACAGGAAGGCCGATCGTTCCAAGTTTGATGCTCGAGTATTTTCCAAACCACCAACTCCTACCAAAGGAGTAGACTCTGGGGAACCCATGCAAATAGGGGGCCTGAAAGGACCACTAACACAAAAGGAGCGGGAAAGGAGAAAACAGCTGCAATTATG